>NW_024732780.1:8860917-9235917 GCF_018991925.1 Homarus americanus
GAGGTGGGAAGGAATGAAGAGGGAGGAGGAGGAAGGAATGAAGGAGGAAGGAATAGAGGAAGGAGGAAGAATGAAGAAAGGAGGAGGAGGAGGGCAGTTTATTGAACAGTATAGTTGGTGAGATTCAATCATTACCTGACGTTAATTTAATTACTGTTCTAACTCACTTATGTTACCTGTCCACATAACCTAACACCTCATAGCATCACAACATAGCATAACACACCAACATAGCATAACACATCGCCAGCATAACACCACACCTGCATACAACACCAGCATAGCATAACACACCAACATAGCAAACACACCATACACACCACACAGCCAAACACCCACATACCCAACGCAACATAGCATAACACACCAACATAGCATAACACACAACATGCTCACCAGCCATAGCACAACACACCAACATAGCATAACACACCAACATAGCACCACACCAACATAACGCAACACACCAACATAGCATAACACACCAACATAGCATAACACACCCATAGCATAACACACCAACATAGCATAACACACCAGCATACAGCATAACACACCAGCATAGCTCACCACAACAACACACCAACCATAGCACAACCACGCAACATAACTACCAAAACATAGCATAACACACCAGCATAGCATAACACACCAACAGCACCACACCACACAACCAGCATAACATAACACACCAACATAGCATAACACACCAACATAGCATAAACCCAGCATAGCATAACACACCACCAGCATAACACACCAGCATAGCACAACACACCAACATAGCATAACCTACACCAACCGCATAGCATAACACACCACCGCATAGCATAACACCCAGCATAACACACCAGCATAGCGCAACACCAGCATAACAACACCAGCATAACACCAACACAACATAGCACAACGCACAAGCGTAGCAAACACACCAACCATAAACACACCAACATAGCATAACACACCAGCATAGCATAGCATAACAAGCATAGCATAACACACCAACATAACCAGCATAACATAACACACAAGCATAACACCACAACACCAGCAACATAACACCAGCATAACATACATAACCATAACACACAGCACAGCATAACACCAACATAAAGCATGGCACACCAACATCAGCCAGCATAACACACCAACATAGCATAACACCAGCATAGCATAACACGCAACATAGCATAACACACCAGCATAGCATAACACACCAGCATAGCATAACACACCAACATAGCATAACACACAACATAGCATAACACACCAGCATAGCATAACACACAACATAGCATAACACACCAGCATAGCATAACACACCAACATAACACATAACCAACATAGCATAACACCAACATAGCATAACACACCAACATAGCATAACACACCAGCATAGCATAACACACCAGCATAGCATAACACACCAACATAGCATAACACACCAGCATAATAACACAGCATAGCATAACACACCAACATAACAACACACCAACATAACAATAACACACCAACATAGCATAACACACCAACATAGCATAACACACAACATAGCATAACACACCAGCATAGCATAACACACCAGCAACAACACACCGGCATAACACGCCACAACACATAGCATAACACACCAGCATAGCATAACACCAACATAGCATAACACACCAACATAATAACACACCAACAGCATAGCTAACACCAACATAACAACACACCAGCATAGCATAACACCAGCATAGCATAACACACCAACATAGCATAACACACCAGCATAGCATAACACACCACACAACAACCAACAGAAACACCAACATAGCATAACACACCAACATAGCATAACACACCAACATAGCATAACCAGCATAACACACAAGCATAGCATAACACACCAGCATAGCATAACACACCAGCATAGCATAACACACAACATAGCATAACACACCAACAGCAAACCAGCAGGCATAACACACACAAGCATAGCATAACACACCAGCATAGCATAACACACCAACATAGCATAACACACCAACATAGCATAACACACCAACATAGCATAACACACCAGCAACAACACACAGCATGGCATAACACACCAGCATGCATAACACACCAGCATGCATAACACACCAACATAGCATAACACACCAACATAGCATAACACACCAACATAGCATAACACCACAGCAAACACCAGCATAGCATAACACACAAGCATAGCATAACACACCAGCATAGCATAACACACCAAAGCATAGCATAACACACCAACATAGCATAACACACACCAGCATAGCATAACACACCAACATATAACACACCAACATAGCATAACACACCAACATAGCAACACAAGCTACACAACACACCAGACATAGCATAACACACCAGCATAGCATAACACACCAACATAGCACAACACACCAACATAGCATAACACACAGCACACAGCATAACACACCAACATAGCATAACACCGCCACACCAGCATAGCATAACACACAACATAGCATAACACACCAGCATAGCATAACACACAGCATAGCATAACACCAGCATAGCATAACACACCAACAGCATAACACACCAGCATAGCATAACACACCAACATGCATAACCACCAGCATAGCATAACACACCAGCATAGCATAACACACCAACATAGCATAACACCAGCATAGCATAACACACCAGCATAGCATAACACCAACATAGCATAACACACCAACATAGCATAAACACACCAGCATAGCATAACACACCAGCATAGCATAACACACCAACATAGCATAACACACCAGCATAGCATAACACACCAGCATAGCATAACACCAACATAGCATAACACACCAACAGCATAACACACCAGCATAGCATAACACACAAGCATAGCATAACACACCAACATAGCATAACACACCAGCATAGCATAACACACCAGCATAGCATAACACACCAACATAGCATAACACACCAGCATGCATAACACACCAGCATAGCATAACACACAAGCATAGCATAACACACCAGCATAGCATAACACACCAACATAGCATAACACACACAAGCATAGCATAACACACCAACATAGCATAACACACCAGCATAGCATAACACACCAACATAGCATAACACACCAGCATAGCATAACACACCAACATGTAACACACCAACATAGCATAACACCAACATAGCATAACACACCAACATAGCATAACACACCAGCATAGCCTAACACGCAACATAGCATAACACACCAACATAGCATAACACACCAACATAGCATAACACACCAGCATAGCATAACACACCAACATAGCATAACACACCAGCATAGCATAACACCAACATAGCATAACACACCAACATAGCACAACACACCAACATAGCATAACACATCAGCATAGCATAACACACCAACATAGCAACACCCAACATAGCATAACACCAACATAGCATAACACATCAATAGCATAACACACCAACATAGCATAACACACCAACATAGCATAACACACCAGCATAGCATAACACACCAGCAGCATAACACACCAACATAGCATAACACACCACATAGCATAACACGCAGCATAGCATAACACACCAGCATAGCATAACACACCAACATAGCATAACACACCAACATAGCATAACACACCAACCGCACAACACCAACATAGCACAAACACCAGCATAGCATAACACCCAACGCACAACACACCAACATAGCATAACACACCAACATAGCATAACACACCAACATAGCATAACACACCAACATAGCATAACACACCAACATAGCATAACACACCAACATACGCAACACACCAACATAGCATAACACACCAACATAGCATAACACACCAGCGCATAACACACCAGCATAGCATAACACACCAACATAGCATAACACACCAACATAGCATAACACACCAACATAGCATAACACACCAACATAGCATAACACACCAACATAGCATAACACACCAACATAGCATAACACAACATAGCATAACACACCAACATAGCACCCTTCCCCTCCCCTACCCTCTTCCTCTCTTCCCCCTCCCTCCTACCCCCTCCCCCGGCAGTGAACGTACAGTCATATGTATATTGTGTGTGTATCTGGACTGTGTATACATGTTGAATCAGTGTGTATCTATCTATCTATCTATCTATCTATCTATCTATCCATCTATCTATCCATCTATCTACCTATTTATCTATATCTATCCATCCATCCATCTATCTATCCATCCATCTATCCATCTATCTATCTATCCATCTATCCATTCATCTATCCATCTATCCATCTATCTATCCATCTATCTATCTATCCATCTATCCATTCATCTATCCATCTATCCATCCATCTATCTATCTATCCATCTATCCGCGGAGAGGCGAGGTTGTGGGGCGTACCGGTGTATACATTGATGACGTCACCAACTGTCATGGCCGCGCGGGAGTTGCCACACATGATGGCGGCGCCTCAAGGAAGGTATTATTGTGGCTCCTGTGTCCTAATGGTGATGATATAGTGAGATAAATGGTGTGTGTGTGGATATGGCGGGGAAGTGGTGATGGCGAGGGGGGGGGAGTGGTGATGGCAGGGGGAGGTGGTGGGGATGATCTACACCCCAGCGGGTTAACCTGCGTGACGTCACGAGTCAACTTCCCCCCAGACGGGAATGTGTCACGCCATGTGTACGTTCGTGTGCGTGACCAGCTGTTTGTGTGCGTGTGTGTACTTGTATTTATTTATGTGTGTGTGTGCGAGAGTATTCATTTGTGTGCACTAAGACATGTTATTGTGTTCATGTGTGTGTGTGTGTGTGTGTGTGTGTGTGTGCACGTGCACTATTAACGGTTCCTACACACTGACTGTAACAGACACACACACACACATGTTCTTGGTTAGGTTAGGTTGCAAAAAATAGAGTTGCTCAGGTGGGGGTTAATTAAGAATCACCTGGTTGCACTAATTAGTGCCGTGACTGAGTGAGTGACTTACCTGCCCGCTGCTCTGCCCTAATGACCTTTACACCTGGTGCTAATTACCTCCTCTCTCTCTCTCTCTCTCCACACATCAGGCCAGCAACCAATCAACGTGGAGATCAAAGGAGAGAGAGAGAGAGAGAGAGAGTTTTCACAATGCCACCTAACCTAAACTCCCCTCCTTCCTCCCTCCCCTCTCCTCTTCCTCTCTTCCTTCCCCTTCCCACCTCTCATCACCTCCCTCGCCTCTCCTCTTCCTCTTCCTTCCCCTCCCCTCTCATCCACCTCCCCTCCCTCTCCTCCTTCTCTCTTCCCTTCCCTCTCCCTCTCATCTCCTCTCCCTCTTCCTTCCTCCCCCTCCCCTCCCCTCCCCTCCCCTCCCCTCCCCTTCCTCTCCCTCCTCCTGTGTCGTCATGGTGAAACATGTCATGACTTACATTCACCATTCCTTCACCTAACCAGAAAATCCCTCAGAAGTGTCGGTAAGGATTGGAGGAGACGTTAAGTGAGGATTAGGGAGGATTAATGAATTGGGGCTGTGGGAGGATGGATTAAGACTAAGTAGGATATACAGGCCTAGCACCTCCCCTCTGCTGGGATACAGGCCCCAGCACCTCCCTCTGCTAGGATGCAGGTGCAGCACTGCCTCCCTGCTAAGACCCTGATTCCCAGCACCTCCTCTGCTGGGATACAGGCCCCAGCACCTCCTCTGCTAGGATACAGGTCCAGCCTCTCCCTCTGCTGGGATGCAGGTCCCAGCACCTCCCTCTCTTTGGGATCTGGGTCCCAGCACCTCCTCTGCTGGGATACACGGGCCCCAGCACCTCCCCTCTGCTGGGATACAGATTGGCATCCCTCTGCTGGGTTGGGTCCCAGCACCTCCCTCTGCTGGGATTCCAAGCACCTCCCTCTGCTGGGATACAGGTCCCAGCACCTCCCTCTGCTAGGATATGGTCCCAGCACCCAGGGATGCAGGCTAATAGTGAACTCAGTAGTTCCGGGTCAGGAAGGATTAGGCAGGTTATGATCCGGCTCTCTCTCTCTCTCTCTCTCTCTCTCTCTCTCTCTCTCTCTCTCGGTGTCAATCGATGAAAAATGTCTCCCATATTGCTCTAAGACTCTACCCCCGAGTATATAATCTCTTAACCCTCTTCTCCCTTCCCTCTCTCTCCCCCTCTCCTCCTTCCCTCTCTTCCTGCCCCTCCTCCTCCCCCCCTCCCCCCCTCCCCCTATCTGACCACCGGGATAGGATGTGGGGTTAGGGATCAGCCTAGGATTGTGCACCATCAATACATACATACATACATACATACATACAGACACTCAATATATCCCTTCCTAGTTGGTTCGGACCAGAGTGTGTAATTAGGTTAGGTTTGTTTTCTCTCTCACTTTTATTTCTCAGTCACTCACTCCTTGTCTCTCTCTCTCTCTCTCTTTTTTTTTGGGCTTTCTCTATTTATTTATCTTTTTCCACTTCCTCTTTTTATTAGAATGTAAATAAAACACAATTTTAACGCGACTTTGGATTGGAATACGACAAGAGCACCAGTAATAGGATTAGAAGGTGATTAGAACGAAATAGATCGGATCACTAAAAGATTAGACCTTCTACAACTCTTTAGAAGGCGTCAGAATCCACGGCAGAGCGGATTGGATGGATTATGGATTGTAATTTTGACTAGGAAGCTAACCAACATCTCTTTATCGGATTGGAACTGATTAGAACCCAATTATGAAAGTTGAGATTGTAAAACGATTTGGATGGCGTCTGACACCATAATATAAGACGATTGGGAAGATAATGGATTGTAAACTTGATTGGGACACCAGCTAATCTCCCTTAATTGGATTGGAAGGCGACACATCCACTAAAAAATGAATTGGGAGAAGATTGGAAAACGACACAGTCACTAGGGAACGGATTGTAAACACGATTGGGCCATCAGTCAAATCTTTATTGGATTAGGAACGTTGTGAATCACTTATTATGGTCGATTGGTTGTATAAGTTTGTATAGATGTATAGTGTGTATAAATATGCATAGTGTGTACAGTATAACCTTGTATAACTGCTTAGTATTAGTGGATTATTATATTATATTACAAGTGTGTATAGTTGAAGTGTGTGTGTAAGTATGTTTAGTATGCATAAGTGTGTATAGACCATGATATAAGTGTGTATAGACCATGATATAAGTGTATTGTATAAGTGTGTGTGTTATATAAGGTGGAGGGGGGGAGGAGGGAATAACCTGGAAACATAACAAACTGCCCTGACACACAGATGACGTCAGAGCTCTTATTTTTGTTTTTTTAACCTGATGACGAGGTTTGGGTGCCTTCCAGCGGCCGTTAAAGACGTTGGAATCCGTTATAGTCGTTAGGCATTCCGTTATGACGTTAGAAAGCCGGTAAAGTAATTTTGAGTTGGTTAAAATTCGTTAGAGTCCGTTAAAGACGTTAGAATCCGCTATGGTCTTTAGGAATTCCGTTAATGACGTTAGAAAGCCGGTAAAGTAATTTTGAGTTGGTTAAAATTCGTTAGAGTCCGTTAAAGACGTTAGAATCCGTTATGATCATAAAAACCGGTAAACTTATTTTGAATAGGATCAAAGTTGCTAGATTTAATAAAATTCGTTATAATCCGTTATAGTCGTTAGAAATTCCGTAAAAGAAGTTCCGCTAAAGACGTTACAATCCGTTACGGTCGTCAAAAGTCTAATTAGAGTATGAAGAAGTATGATGAAGGAGCGTGATAGAAGCATAATAACGTAACACAAGGGGGAAGAAGAATGATGAAGGAGCGTGATAGAAGCATAATAACGTAACACAAGGAGCGAAGGAGTATGATGAAGGAGCGTGATAGAAGCATAATAACATAACACAAGGGGGGAGAAGTATGATGAAGGAGCGTGATAGAAGCATAATAACATAACACAAGGGAGAAGAAGTATGATGAAGGAGCGTGATAGAAGCATAATAACATAAACAATAAGGGAGAAGAAGTATGATGAAGGAGCGTGATAGAAGCATAATAACGTAACACAAGGGGGAAGAAGTATGATGAAGGAGCGTGATAGAAGCATAATAACGTAACACAAGGGAGAAGTATGATAATAGAGGTCTAATGAAAGAGTATAATGAGTCTAGTAAGGAGTATGATAATGGAAATATGATAACAGTATAAGTATGATAACAATATGATGAAGTATGATGAAGTGTGATGAGGTACAGGCAGCCAGCCAGTCCCTCTCGCCGCCAGTATCAAGGCTCAAGTTTACATGGAATATTGAATTTTCTTATGAGTTAACACCCGCTGGTTATGAGCTGAGATTATGAGGGGTTAGAGTATGAGGCTGGAGTATGAGGGGTTAGAGTATGAGGCGCTGAGATTATGAGGGTTAGAGTATGAGGCGCTGAAGTTATGGGGGAGTATGAGGCGCTGAGATTATGGGGGTTAGAGTATGAGGCGCTGAGATTATGGGGGTTAGGTATGAGGCGCTGAGATTATGGGGGTTAGGTATGAGGCGCTGATATTATGGGGGTTAGGTATGAGGCGCTGGAGATTATAAGGGGTTAGAGTATGAGGCGCTGAGATTATGAGGGGATGAAGGTGTGAGGAGCTGGTGGTACTCCCAACAGGAAAAACCCAGAATAGGACTCGTAAACCCAAGACAAACCCAGGACTCTACAATCCAGGGAAAAAAATAATCCCCAAAAACAGGAAAGTAAGGGGTAACATCACACCCTGGGGAAATCTCTCTCCCATGAGTGTTCTTGGATATCTGGGAGGTGGTGATAGTGGTGGTGGTGGAAGTGGTGGTAGTGGTGATGGTAGTGGTGGTGGTGGTGGTGGTGGTAGTGGTGGTGGTGTTGGTGGTAGGCGGTGAGTGGTGGTGGTAGTGGTGATGGTGGTGATAGTGGTGATGGTGGTGTGTAGTGGTGGTGGTGGTGGTGGTGGTGTGGTGAGTGGTGGTGGTGGTGGTGGTGGTGGTAGTGGTGGTGGTGGTAGTGGCGGTGGTGGTGATGGTAGTAGTGGTGGTGGTGGTAGTGGTGGTGGTGGCGAGTGGTGGTGGTGGTAGTGGTGATGTGGTGGTGGTGGTGGTGGTGTGGTGGTGGTGGAGTGGTGATGGTGGTGATGTGGTGGTGGTGGTGGTAGTGGTGGTGGTGGTGGTGGTGGTGGTGGTGAGGTGAGTGGTGGTGTTGGTGGTAGTGGCGGTGGTGGTGATGGTAGTAGTGGTGGTGGTGGTAGTGGTGGTGGTGGTGGTAGGTGATGGTAGTAGTGGTGGTGGTGGTGGTGTGTGGTGGTGGTAGGGGATGGTGATAGTAGTGGTGGTGATGGTGGTGGTGGTGGTGGTAGTGGTGTTGGTGGTAGTGGTGGTGGTGGGGGAAGAGGAGGGCGGGGAAGGATGAGGCAGCACGGGGAGGGGGGGAGCAGCACGGGAGGGGGAGGCACGGGAGGGGGGGCAGGGATTGGGGGGGATTACATAGATTTAGGTAATGCTTGTGTGGCCTTATTGATTGTGTTTAGGTGAGGAGGAGAGGGAGAGGGAGAGGGAGGAGAGGGAGAGGGAGGAGAGGGATGCAAAGAAGGAGATTGAGGAAGAGAATAGAGAGGGAAGAGGTGGAAGACAATCTATCTTTCTATTTCTCTCACTTTCCTCCCTCTCTTCCCTCTCTCTCTCACCCCCTTCATTAACCCCCCTCCCACCTCACCTTCTCACCTCCCCACCTCCTCCTCTCCCCACATTGACCTAGCACCAGACGCGGTGTTAAGTAAACGTATCTAGTTAAGGTAAGCGAGAGTCTCAGTGTTAAGTGGGCGCCATATTTTTTTCTGGTTTATCTTGAGTCAACACACACACACACACACACACACACACACACACACTGACGATATGAGTTTAAATTATTCAAGGTATTTTATCCGCTTGGTACCACTGAGAGAGATACCGTCACTTGGTACCACTGAGAGAGATACCGTCACTTGGTACCACTGAGAGAGATACCGTCACTTGGTACCACTGAGAGAGATACCGTCACTTGGTACCACTGAGAGACAGATACCATCGGGAGGACTGAGGGGTTACGCCTTTGATGTCTGACCTTATCTTTGACTTCCTAGCTTAGGTCACCTGTGTGTGTGTGTGTGTGTGTGTGTGTCGACGTGTTGCCTTGGTTAGTAAGGGGAAAGTTAATGTAATAATGTTGCCGTGTGGCGTGTTGTTTCTGTACACAGACACACACACACACACACACACACACACACACACACACACTTTCCTCTCCTCACCTTTGATGGTTCAGTAATTAAGGTAATCCGTTACACACGACAATTAAGTGATCACCTGAAGATTAGACACCCTTATGTTACCTGGAGAAGGGGGGTAGGTTAGGTTAGGTCTGGTTACATAATAATAATAATACTAATACTAATAATTAACAGTTTATTTAAAGAGAATGGCAACCAGAAGGCTGAATATACAGTTACTTAATTGGGGATTGGGTTACTTGATTTACAAATAATATACAAGTAACATAAATGATACAAATGTGATATATAATAACTAGATGGGGAGAAGCTCAAATTACAGTGCATTTCAGCATAGTGACAGTGCAAGAAGTAGTGTTTACTGGGAGTGAATACACTGGTTGATTACAAGTTATTGATAATTTTTACAATGGTTGGGACTGGGCTGCTCTTATAGCGATCAGTTCGTGCACGTATGGGCTGGATGCTGTTGTGGTGTCGAACAGCAATTCTCGGGCGAGGGATCTCCGGTGGTAGTAGGAGCCGGTGTCGAGGATGGTGCAGAAGCTTCTCACCAAATTTGCAGATGAGGTCGTGGTGATGGTCAGTGAGAGCCGAGAAAGTCAGTGTGTTGAGCGCTTCTTGATATGTGGAGTAGGAAGGGGAGAGAATAATCTTGCATGCCCTGTTTTGCACTTTTTCTAGGTGTTTACGTTGTGTGGCATTTAGGGAGGAAGACCAGGTAGGGGAGGCATAGGTGAGCTTGGGAAGTATGAATGTTTGAGTAAACACTGAGGAGCTCAGGTGCAGGAACTCCGAGGGACTTGAGTCGGCGGAGGAGGTGGAGAAGGAACTAGGAGGATTTGACAACTTCATTGTCGTGTGGTTTCCAATTTAGTTTGTTGTCTATGGTGACGCCGAGGAGCTTAGTGGAATCTACAACCTATGTAAGCGGGGACCAAAGTAATGGAAGGGGTGGGGACAATGTCGGAGGAGAGGTTGATGCATAACCATGGTCTTGGTATGAAGGATGGTGATATGGCTAAAAGCAGGCCTAGCTTGGAGATCGTCTAACAACCGGAAGGAGGTATAATGGGAGCAGAATTGTTGACGCTGGATCCACAGAGTCGTCGACATATTTCCAGCGAGCAGGGGCTTCTCTTAGGGCATCATTGATAAGCATAAGGAAGCATAGTGGTCCCATCTTGATGCCTTGGGGGACGCCACAGGTGAGTGACTGAAAGGTGGAGACAGCACCTCGGAAGCGTACAGCTTGGCGTCGGTCACTGAGGAAGTCTGTAAGCCATGGTATAAGACTTCTTCGAAACCCGAGGTCGATAGCTTTGTTGATGATTAAATTGTGGTCGACTCGGTCGAATGCTTTAGTGAAGTCAATGAAGGCGACAGCTACAGACGTTTTTCGTTTCTCGAGATGGCGGTATATGTAATCGAGAAAGCTGACAAGACAGTGAGTGGTGGAGGAAGTTCTCATATTACCAAATTGCTGAGGGTCTACGACTCCTGCAATATCAGCATAAGCCCAGTCGAACACAAAACTTTCACAGATTAAGCTGGGTATTGGGGTGATGGCAATAGGTCGTAGCTGATTTAAGGATTGTGGGCTGGTTGACTTGGGCACTGGTGATACATAAGAGGTCTTCCAGTCAGCTGGGCATCTGGCTTGACTGAGAGAAGCATCGATGATGGAGAATAGGGGTTTAGCAAGCTCCGGGGAGAACTTCTTGAAGAGTTTCATTGGTAAGTCAATGGGGGTGGTAGAGCTTTTTAATTTTAGTTTGTCCAGGCGTTTTGCTACTTCAAATTCTTCTACTAAGTCAGTGGGAAGGGGGGCTGGTAGGTAAGCAGGGAGAGTGGTTGTGTCAAGCCGGGGGAGCGTCTGGCATATAGTAGCGAAATGGTTATTTGATTGCTCAGCTGCGTCAACATTAGTGAGATGGCTAAGGAAGGGGAGGGGGTGTGTCTTATTGTTTAGTCCACAGAGTTCTTTAAGCTTACCATACCACTGACTGATGTTGGTCTGCTTCAGGTGTTGTTACACAATTTGGTTGGAGTAGTGGGAACTTCTTTGCAGTGCATGTTTCTGGATGACTCGGTTGCGAAGGACTTGCAGTTGTAGTCATTGAGATAAAAGCTCTGTCTCTCTATTTGCATAAGTCTTTTTGATCAAAGGTGTGATCAGGAGCAAGTCAGCTGGAAGTGAGATCTGACGGACTTCTCCAGATAAAGTGGTAGTGACTTCAAGGTGGTGATGGTGGTGAGCACAAAGTGGGTGAGGTGATGGTATAGTTAATCCATTTGGTGTCGTCATCACAGTACTTGATCCAGGGATGTTTGAACCTCCACTGCCCGAAGGGCACTGCTGGAGTCAGTAATAGGCTGAGTCAGTAATAGGTTAGTGTTAGGGTCAGGTCACAGGTTAGTGTTAGGTCAGGTTAGGTTAGTGTTAGGTCAGGTTAGATTAGTGTTAGATCAGATAGGGTTAGTAGGTTAGTGTTAGCTAGTGTCAGGTCATGTTGGGTTGTGTGCCAGGTTAGGTTAGTGTTGGTAATGGTATTGTGTTAGTTCAGGGTTGGGTTGTGTTAGCAAGAAGTAGTGTTAAGTGCACAAGCAGGTTAGTGTTAGGTCAGGTTAGGTTAAAGCAGGCTGTAGGTGTTAGTGTTGTATTGAAGGCAAGCATCAAAATGTGTTAGGTAGCAGCAGGGTAGGTTAGTGTTAGGTCAGGTTAGTAGTGTTAGGTCAGGCAGTAAGGTTAGTGTTAAGGTTAGGTTAGGTTAGTGTTAGGTTAGGATGAATTTCAATCGTACCGGTAATAAAAGTTACCAATTGTTTATTTTACTTGTTTGTTTGTTGTTGTTTTTAATTTGTGTCAATAAAACTGTCGGATTTACGAGTGAGGGTTCAGTGCTAGAGGGTCGTAAGCGCCGTGAGGGCCTTGCTGGATGGTAGTTTAGGTCGTAATGAATAGTTTTAATTTACGGAAGTTTGAGTCTAATTTAAATTTTTAAGTAGAAATAAAACACTGGAGTTTATGAGATTGTTTTGCGTGGTAGAAGGATATAAGTGCCTGACCTGACCTAACCTAACAGTAATCAGTACTCAAAAGGTGGTTATAATTACTTAAAACAACATGGCGATACAGGTGTTCCTAGGGGGTGGGGAGGGGGAGGAGCGTCTTTCACCTGAGTGGTTAACCTACAGTAGAACACTTGTCCCCCATACACCTGTGCTAGTGGTGCCTCTCCTAAACCCACCGAACACCTGTCAACACCTGCCTTACCACCGACCACAGGTAAGGTCGTTAAAAGGGTTGTAACTGTATTATGCACTGTATCTTACATTTGTATTATCACCTGTACCCTTTACCTGTAAATCTCTCAGCCTACAGTATGTCTTGTACTTGTTGCCGTTGTACTCTGAAATTCCACTATGACGCTGTACTCAGTCCCCACTGTATCGTAAAGAAAGGTTAATCACCATTCCTGTATCCTGCTGTATTTTTCATCTCGGTATTACAAAAAAAACTTTAGGGGATTAAATCTCTCTGTGGCCTGACCCCGATATTGTAACCAGGGACTCATTAGTGCGGCCACGGTAGGCTGCTCGACCCCGTTATTGTGGTGAGGTGATTTTCTGGGAGTGGATTAAAGTATAGAGCTGATAGTGTGTGGGGGGAGGGGGAGGGAGGAGGAGGGGGAAGAGGGAGGAGGGGGGAGGGAGAGGGAGGGGGGAGAGGAGGAGGAGAGAGAGCATACAGGTGGAATAGGTGGGGCGAGAAGAGATGGGAGGAGGTACTGGAAGAGAGAGAGAGAGAGAGAGAGAGAGAGAGAGAGAGAGAGAGAGAGGAACGTGTGTGTGTGTGTGTGTGTTAATTAGATGTAAATGCAAATCTGGTGTGTGTGTGTGTGGGGGCAAATGACATCACACGGAGGCAGGTGTTAAGAGCGTTGTATATGTACAGGTGTGTGGTGTGTATGTGTACAGGTGTGTGGTGAGTATCATGTATGTGTAGACCTGTGCTATCTAGAGACACATGTGTGGTAGACCAGGTGTTGTATTATTGCATCTGACTGTTGTAGGTGTGTGTATGTGTTTCTATGTATGCTTGTGTATGTGTATATATGTATGTTTGTGCATGTGTATATGATGTGTATATATATGTATGTGCTTGTGTATATGTCTGCGAAAATACAACAAACTGAGCCAAAAATGTCACCAAACATACACTGAGACTCTACCTCACCTGGAGACATTTTACCTCACCTAGAGACATTTTACCTCACCTAGAGACATTTTACCTCACCTGGAGACATTTTTACCTCACCTAGAGACATTTTACCTCACCTAGAGACATTTTTACCTCACCTAGAGACATTTTACCTCACCTAGAGACATTTTACCTCACCTAGAGACATTTTACCTCACCTAGAGACATTTTTACCTCACCTAGAGACATTTTACCTCACCTAGAGACATTTTTACCTCACCTAGAGACATTTTTACCTCATCTAGAGACATTTTTACCTCACCTAGAGACATTTTACCTCACCTAGAGACATTTTACCTCACCTAGAGACATTTTACCTCACCTATTCGAGAGATGAAGTTAAGTATACTTGAGGGAATTGTATTGTAGAGTCAACTGACGGAGGAGACACGGGAGTGGGAACCAGACGGGAATGGGAATAGTGTGTTTATTTAGATATGTAAATAAGACCCAAGGAAAAAATGGTGATAGTGTGTGTGTGTGTGTGTGTGTGTGTGTGTGTGTGTGTGTGTGTGTGTGTGTGTGTGTGTGTGTGTGTGTGTGTGTGTGTGTGTGTGTGTGTGTGTGTGTGTGTGTAATACGAAAGTAAAAAATTCTCTATAATATTTTTTTAATCCGATTTTTCACTTTCTTAATTAATTCTGAAAATATTTATCATAAACGCTTGAAATTTTTACCTTGGAATTTATTGAGAATTTATAGAGGTTAATGGTATCTGATACGACCTTAATAGATCCCTTGGCATTAATGGGTTCAGATCGTCTTTTGTTTTGATACTGTTCAGGAATTTATGATCCAAACAGACCAAGTAGTGCCAAATATCTATACACCTGCATCATCCACTACCATTGATACACCTGTCCTGAAATTACCAACTACACCTGTCCTGAAATCACCACACCTGTCCTCCCACCACCACACCTGTCCTCCCACCACCACACCTGTCCTCCCACCACCACACCTGTCCTAGATTAAGATCCCGAGAATTAAAATATCTTCCCGTTTTATTTTTGTTGTTTATTGGTTGTTATTGTTGTTCTTGTTTGTTGGTTGTGGTTGTATTGTGGTTGCTGTTTATTGTTGTTGTTGTGGACGTCTACAGAATACAGGTAAGGTATGTAATTAAGGTTAGAGTTACCTGTAATTTAATAACACACCTGTAACATACCTCTTGTGTTGTCAGTACAGGTGTTTTTGTGACACACCTGTACACCTGTGACATTAATTAACCAGGTGTATACAAGGTCATGATCTGAGGTTATCTGTGTGTGTGTGTGTGTGTGTGTGAGTAGAGTAGGAGGAGGAGGAAGGAAGGAAAGAATAGGGAGGAAGAGGAACAATAAATGAAGGGGAAGGAGAAATAAGAAGAAATTATGGAAAGGGGGAGAAAGGAGAGAAGAAAGGAACAAGGAAAGAGAATGGAATGATAAAGTGAGAGAGAGAGAGAGAGTTAAAAAGCGGGAAAATTCTACAAAGAAAAAGTGAGGGAAGGGAGAGGAAAGTGGCGTAAGGGAAAGGAGAAATAAGTGAGAGTGGATAGGAGGGAGAGAAAGAGAGGTGAGGTGTGAGGGGAGATGAAGAGAAAGAGAGAGAAGGAGGGAAGAGAGAGGACAGGGTGAGGGAAAACGAAGGAAGAAATGAGAGAAAGAGAGAGAGGAGAGAGAGAGAGAGGCTCCGGATCAATAGCAACTGACGATGATAACGGCTGTGTGCACGGACAGGTAGTGGGTGTGTGCACGGACAGGTAGTGAGTGTGTGCACGGACAGGTAGTGGGTGTGTGCACGGACAGGTAGTGGGTGTGTGCACGGACAGGTAGTGGGTGTGTGCACGGACAGGTAGTGGGTGTGTGCGGACCCAGGTGGTGGGTGTGTGCACGGACAGGTGATGGGTGTGTGCACGGACTAGGTAGTGGGTGTGTGCACGGACCAGATGATGGAGTGTGTGCACGGACAGGTAGTGGGTGTGTGCACGGACAGGCCAATTAGTGTGTGCGGACAGGTAGTGGGTGTGTGCACGGACAGGTAGTGGGTGTGTGCACGGACAGGTAGTGGGAATGGGAGGGGAAGAGAGGAAGAAGAGAAGAGGAGGAGGAGATAAGGAAGAGGAGGAGACAAAGAAGAGGAAGGGAAGACTGGAAGGAGGTTAAGAAGAGAAACAGGAAGAAAGAATAATGAGGATGAAGGTAATAAGAGAGAGAGAGAGGAGAACAACAGGTGTGAGTTATTTTTAATCCAATTATTAGAAGATGCCACTCTAGTGTGTGTGTGTGTGTGTGTGTGTGTGTGTGTGTGTGTGTGTGTGTGTGTGTGTGTGTGTGTGCATGGCTGTCACAGAAGGAATAAATTTTACCCCTCAGGGTAGTTTAAGGGTTACAAAAAATAACAGCAATAACAACATAAATAACAGCAATAACAACAGAAATAACAGCAATAACCTGAACTTTCACAGCAGCTGCATCACATTAAGGGTGAGGGGGGAAGAGGAGAGGTGAGAGAAGAGGAGAAGGAAAGGGGGGAGGAAGAGGGAAGGGGGTAGGAGCTAGAGGTGGAGGCGGGGAGTCAGTGAACATCAATCCATTTAAGATTTATTGATGCCAGGTGGTGGTGCTACACACAGACATACACACACACATACACACACACATACACACACACATACACACACACACGCACACACACACACACACACACATGCACACACACACATACACACATTCTCTCTCTCTTTTCTCTGATATCTTCCTTCTCCTCCTCCTCCTTCCCTCCTCCTCAACCTCCTTCTTCCTCTCCTAACCTCCTTCTTCCCTCTCAACCTCCCTTTCCCTCCTCCTTCTTCCCTCCCCAACCTCTTCCCCTCCCCCAACCTCCTCCCTTCCTCCTCTCCTCACCCAGCCCATAGTTCATCAAGACCAGAAGACGTCAATTATCCTCACATTGTCTTTCTCTTTATTTTTCCTCTTCTTCTTCCTCCTCCTCCTCCTTCTTTTATTGTTCTTCTGTTCTTTCTTGTCCTCATCTTATTGTCTTCCTTGTCCTCCTCTTCCTCTTCTTCCTCTTTGTCTTCCTTACTCCTCCTTTGTCCTCTTCTTATCCCATTAGAAGAAGAAGAAGGAGAAGAGGGAGAAGAAGGCGAAGAGGAAGAAGGAGAAGAGGGAGAAGAGGAAGAAGAAGGAGAAGAGGAAGAAGAAGGAGAAGACTATATCATTGTCCATTGATCCCTCGACCAGATCAAGTGGATGAGAGACGAGAGATGAGCAAGTGGCTGTGTTGTGATGTGGTGCTGTGATGCTGTGTTGTGGGCTGTGTTGTGGTGCTGTGCTGTGGGCTGTTGTGATGCTGTGTTGTGGTGCTGTGTGTGTGTGCGGTGCTGTGGGCTGGTGCTGTGTGTGTGGTGCTGTGGGCTGTGTTGTGGTGCTGTGGGCTGTGTTGTGATGCTGTGGGCTGTGTTGTGATGCTGTGTTGTGTTGTGATGCTGTGTTGTGATGCTGTGGTACTGTGCTGTGATGCTGTGTTAGAGGGTGACACACACACACACACACACACACACAGTGGATGGCGGTTGAGAGGGACGGGCGGCTCTGCTTTAGTTATCCACACAGGTAAAAGGTCACCTGGAGATATAAAGAGTGTGAGAGATAAAGAGAGATAGTGTGAGAGACTGAGAGATAGAGAGAGACTGAGAGATAGAGAGAGAAGTGGCCTCGTGACAGCTGTTAGGGGCCATTCATCCATACATACAAACAGACCTCTCGCAGACCTCACACCTCCTGCATATTTGATCACCTGTGGAAAGGACTGCCAGGTGTGAAGGTCAACCCAGTGTTTGTGGCCTTCAAGATGTTTGTGGCCTCCAAGGTGTTTGTGGCCTCCAAGATGTTTGTGGCCTCCAAGATGTTTGTGGCCTCCAAGGTGTCTGTGGCCTCCAAGATGTTTGTGGCCTCCAAGGTGTTTGTGGCCTCCAAGATGTTTGTGGCCTCCAAGACGTTTATGGCCTCCAGGAAGGTGAGGTTCATAGCCAGACGTACCTTCACTCGCCTTCTGCCAGTACGGGCGTTGATTTATGGCATTGTACCGCCGTTAAAACAAGGGCAAGGAAGTGTGTGTGTGTGGGGGTAGTGGTTGAGGCGTTGTTATTGTTGTTGTTTTCATTAATTTATATTTCTGGTATTATTATTATTGTTGTTATTGTCATTATTATTGTTGTTGTTGAAGTTGATGATATTATTATTATTATTGTTGTTGTTATTGTTATTATTATTGTTGTTGTTATTGTTATTATTATTGTTGTTGATGTTGTTATTGTCATTATTATTATTGTTGTTGTTATTGTTATTATTGTTGTTGATGTTGTTATTGTATTCCGTCTATAACTGTTACTACAACTATTATTAACTCGTTGCTCTCTCTCCCTCCAGGTACGTACAGGTGTATGGTGTCAGGTGTCAGGTGTGTCAGTATAAGGTAGGTGAGTCTCTCTCCCACCCCTGTGTAGAGTATAAGGAGGTGAAGGGAGAGGTGGAGGAAGAGGGTAAGTTAAGGAAAGGGGATGAGTTAAGGAGGTGGAAGAGGAGGGGTAAAGAAGGAGGAAGAGTTAAAGAGGAGGAAGTTGGGGAGGAGGAAGAGGTAGAGAAGGAGGAAGACTTAAGGAGGAGGAAGAGAGGAGGAAAACAGAAAAATTACACCAGAAATTGAGAGAAAAAAAAATCAAACTCAATTCCTGGCTCCACCCTAGAATCTGAGGCACATACACTCCACAGTCTGTTCCTCTATCAGGGTCTTGTTCGAGCTATAACTTGAGAAATACTTGAAGGATTTAGTTGAAATTTGGTATGCAGTTTTCTTTTGTTGATGTGTTAGTGACGCAAAATTCTAAAGCCAAATTGACGCAAAATTCTAATCCCAAGATGATGTCAAATTCTAACGCCAAAGTTACGCCAAATTCCGAAACCAAAATGACGCCAAATTCTAAGTACGCCAATATTAAAGGCGCCGCCACAGGAAGGATAACAGCCTCGTCACCTATTGTCACCGCCTCTATAAATAGTGTGTGGGAACCTGGCACCTGCATGTTCCTGTTATGGTGCCACCCCAGTGTCAGTGTAGTAGGTGGCAGGCTGGCGGGCGTTCGCCTGGCGTAGCTTCTGTAACTTGGAATACTACTTTTTGTGTTAGTGTAGGTCAAGTTGTGGGTAGGTCAGTTTAAGGTTAGGTTAGGTCAAGTTAAGGGTAGGTTAGGTCAAGGGGAGGTCAGGTTAAGGGTTGGTCAAGTTAAGGTTAGGTCAGGTCAAAGTTAAGGGTAGGTCAGGTCAAAGTTAAGGGTAGGTCAGGTCAAGTTATGGGTAGGTCAGTTTAAGGTTAGGTTAGGTCAAGTTAAGGGTAGGTTAGGTCAAGGGGAGGTCAGGTTAAGGGTAGGTCAAGTTAAGGTTAGGTCAGGTCAAAGTTAAGGGTAGGTCAGGTCAAGTTATGGGTAGGTCAGTTTAAGGTTAGGTTAGGTCAAGTTAAGGGTAGGTTAGGTCAGGTCAGGTCAGGTTGTGGGTCAGAGCAGCGAGTCTCAACATTTCACAAGACAGGTTATGTTTACATTACCATACTGAACGCACACGTGATGGTGGAGGAAGGTAGTGGTGGTGGATGGTAGTTGTGGTAGATGGTGGTGGTAGTAGTTGATGATGGTGGTAGTTGATGGAGAGTGGATGATGGTGGTAGTTGATGGAGAGTGGATGATGGTGGTAGTTGATGGAGAGTGGATGATGGTGGTAGTTGTGGTAGATGGTGGTGGTAGTTGATGGAGAGTGGATGATGGTGGTAGTTGTGGTAGATGGTGGTGGTAGTTGATGGAGAGTGGATGATGGTAGTTGTGGTAGATGGTGGTGGTAGTTGATGGAGAGGATGATGGTGGTAGTTGATGGAGAGTGGATGATGGTGGAAGGATGGAGAGTGGATGATGGTGGTAGTTGTGGTAGATGGTAGAAGGATGGAGAGTGGATGATGGTAGAGATGGAGAGGATGATGGTGGTAGATGATGGTGGTAGGGGTAGATGGTGGTGGTAGTGGTGGTAGATGCTGATGGTGGTAGTGGTGGTAGATGGGTGTGGCTCCTGGCTTACGTGGAAGAAGATGGTGGATGTGGCTCCTTGGTGAGAAAGAGAATTAAAGAGGAGGGAAGGGGGGGAAAGGGGTGAGGGGAAGGAAGGGGGAGGAAGGGGGAAGGGGTGAGGATGAGATGTTGCCGTGGTAATGTTGGTAGTTGTGGTGGATCTAATTGTGGTAGAAGCCATCCTGTCGATATTAAAGGTGACAGTCAGTGGTGAAGGTGACAGTCAGTGGTGGTGACAGTCAGTGGTGAAGGTGACAGTCAGTGGTGAAGGTGACAGTCAGTGGTGAAGGTGACAGTCAGTGGTGAAGGTGACAGTCAGTGGTGGAGAGGTGACAGTCAGTGGTGGAGGTGACAGCCGTGGTGGTGGTGACAGTCAGGGGTGTGGAGGTGACAGTCAGTGGGTGGAGGTGACAGTCAGTGTAGGAGGTGACAGTCAGTGGTGGTGGTGACAGCTGCGGTGGAGGTGACACAGTCAGTGGTGGTGGTGACAGTCAGTGGTGAAGGTGACAGTCAGTGGTGGTGGTGACAGTCAGTGGTGGTGGTGACAGTCAGTGGTGGTGGTGACAGTCAGTGGTGGTGGTGACAGTCAGTGGTGAAGGTGACAGTCAGGACAGGAAACACTTGTGTGAATCAAAGGGCTTTAAAGTTTTACTGCTGGCGTGTGGTATGTCCTCTTCCCTCTTCCTCCTTCCTCCTCTTCCTCTTCCTTCTTTCCTTTGGTTCCTTTTTGTTCTTCCTTATTTAGTTATGTTTCTCCTCCTCCATCCCCTTCTTCTTCCTCCTCTTCTCCCTTCTCCCTCCTTTCTCCTCCTCCTCCTCCTCGCTACAGCCACCATAAAACAGTTTCAACATCCGGCTGATGACAGTTGTGAAGGAGATAATTAAGAAAGAGGAGGAGAAGGACTAGGAGAAAGGAGGAGGAGTGGAGGACTAGAGAAAGGAGAGAAGGACAGGGAGAAAGGAGGAAGACACAGAATTGCCTTCAAATGGCTGAGCAACCGACAGAACAGAATTTGCCGACAGATCTCTTCCCAGGTGAGTTAGTGTTGGGGGGGCTGGGCTGTTCACCTGGGCAGCGTGTAAGTTAGGGGTTAGGTTAGTGAGTTACAGGTAGGAATGACATTAAAACAAAGTAAGGCTACCACGAGAGTCATTCTCTTGCCAGGTTTGTTTTCATCTCCACAACGAAACAGCTATCAGAGCCGCCAGACCCTAGTAAGTAAACGAGATAGAGAGAGAGAGAGATATATATATATATATATATATATATATATATAGAGAGAGCCTGGTCAGCCGGGACGAAAGAGAATACATTATATACAGCAAGTATCAGACCGAATGGTTGGTTGCCCAGGCACAATGTGTGGAGGAGGTGAGGGGTGAGGAAACCTGTTAGAGTGGTGGGGAGGAAACCTGTTGGGGTGGGGGACGAAACCTGGGGAGGAGACTTGTGGGGGGAGGGGGGGAGGAAACCTGTTGGGAGTGGTAAGAGTGAAACTTGTGGGGGAGGGGTGGGAGGAAACCCAAGCTGGGGGAAGGGGAGAAACCTGCTGGGGAGGTGGGGAGAAACCAAGCTGGGAGTGAGACTTGGGGGAGGAAACCTGTTGGGGAGGGGTGGGGAGGAAACCCATGGGAGGGAAACCTGTACCTTGTGAGGGGAGGCGATGAGGATGCAGATGATGGACAGAGAGGACAAAGTAGCGACAAAGAAAAGAGACGGGGAGTTTAGGTAGAGAGAAGAGATAGGTGAGAGACAGTAAAGAGGAAAGAAGAGACAGAGGGAGGAGGGAGAAGGTGGGGAGGAGAGGGCAAGAAAGAGAGAGAGAGAGGAGAGAGAGAGAGAGAGAGAGACACCCACAAAACAACAATAAAACAGCCGCAACAATAGCCGAAAGAGACAAAGAGAATGTGTCTCTCAGCCACACTAAGAGACTCCACCAAATTCACACGAGGAGAGAGAACCAAGAGGAGAGATAGAGAGAGAGAACCCAGAGGAGAGATAGAGAGAGAGAACCAAGAGGAGAGATAGAGAGAACCAAGAGGAGAGATAGAGAGACAGAACCAAGAGGAGAGAGAGAGAACCCAAAGGAGAGATAGAGAGAGAGAAAACCAAGAGGAGAGATAGAGAGAGAACCAAGAGGAGAGATAGAGAGAGAGAACCAAGAGGAGAGAGAGAGAGAGAGAGAACCCAAAGGAGAGAACAGCCAACACCTCACTTTCTCTCTCTGGGCCCAAGAATGAGTTGACCAGCTGACGTGAAACTTTCTTTAGGATGGTGGTGGTGGTAATGGTGGTAGTAGTGGTGGTGGTAGTGATGGTGGTAGTGGTGGTAGTGGTGGTGGTGGTAATGGTGGTGATAGTGGTGGTGATAGTGAAGACAATTGTTATTTGTTGATGATGATGACGAAAAATAATCGCCGATAATAATTACAATAATGACTACAACATCTAATGACAACGATGATTATAATGAATAATGACAACAGCAACAATGAGACACACTAAACGATGATGACGTCAACAGAAAATGATAATGATGTTAAGTACCTCACCTGTACGACATGGAGTTAATTAAATAATACAGGTGTTGTGTACTTACCTGTGTCCTTTTACCTGAGATCAAAGTGAATAGGGATCGTAAAAGCCTTGTTTGTTATGAATGGGGTGTTAACCACGATGACCATCAAAGGATTTCAAAATAGCCGCTGGTAGGGTTAAAATAGCCGGTAAACGGTTTTAAAATAGCCTCTTATACATAAAAAAAATTACCAGTAGTGGGGTAAAATTAAAATAGCCGATGTTGGGAAGAATATAGTCGCTGGTGGATTCAGAGTAGCTGCTAATCGATTGAAAGTACCCGCTAATCGATTCACAATAGCCGCTAATCGATTCAAAGTACGCGCTAATCGATTCAAAATAGCCGCTAATCGATTTAAGTACCCGCTAATCGATTAAAAATATCCGCTAATCGATTAAAAATAGCCGGTAATCGATTCAAAATAGCCGCTAATCGATTTAAGTACCCGCTAATCGATTCAAAATATCCGCTTATCGATTCAAAGTACCCGCTAATCGATTCAAAATAGCCGCTAATCGATTTAAGTACCCGCTAATCGATTAAAAATATCCGCTAATCGATTGAAAATAGCCGGTAATCGATTCAAAATAGCCGCTAATCGATTTAAGTACCCGCTAATCGATTAAAAATATCCGCTTATCGATTCAAAGTACCCGCTAATCGATTCAAAATAGCCACTAACAGATTCAAAATAGCCGCTACTAGACCCCCCCAAAAATAGCCCACCGTTGCATTAAAAAAAGAGAGAGAGAGAGAGAGAGAGAGAGAGAGAGAGAGAGAGAGCAGTCGATGGATTCAAAATAGCCGCCCGTCAGCTTGTGTGTTCTCCCTAACTTTTGCTTTCAAACTCGTTGGGTGAGGAAAGTTGGGAGGCAGATGTGACCTATAATTGATGTGGCCCTCCAGGACTTGTGTGATGGATGCCTGTTAGAGTACCTCAGCGTCTAAATTATGAGAGAACCTGACCTGACCTAACCTGACCTGACCTGACCTAACCTAACCCGACCTAACCTAACCCGACCTGACCCGACCTAACCTACCCTACCTTGACCTGACCTGACCTGACCTAACCTACCCTACCTTAACCTGACCTGACCTAACCTAACCTAACCTGACCAAACCTAACCTACCCTACCTTGACCTGACCTAACCTAACCTAACCTAACCTACCCTACCTTAACCTGACCTAACCTAACCTTACTTTGGTGAGTGTCTTAATTCAGTCTTCTTTCTGTCTAGTTATACATAAGGTTGAGTGTATGTGTGTGTGTGTGTGTGTGTGTGTGTGTGTGTGTGTGTGTGTATGTATGAATCTATGTATACATAAGGTAGAGTGTATGTATGTGTGTGTGTGTATGAATCTATGTATACATAAGGTTGAGTGTGTGTGTGTGTGTATGTATGAATCTATGTATACATAAGGTTGAGTGTGTGTGTGTAAAGATATATTTCACCTCACCATCATCACCCTTCCTCACCACCTTCCCTTCCCTCCCCACCTTCTCTCTACCTTCCCTCCCTCCCCTTCCCCTTCCTCCTCCCTCACCCCCTCCCCACCCCTACACCTCCCCTTGCCATTGCATCAAGCCTTCCCTTGATCCTCTTAAGTGCTCGCCTTTGGTGTTGGCTAGGAACAAACTTGGGGGTGTAACACAGTTTGTGGCAAGTTCACCGTCGACTGTGAAACTTTGTCCTCAAGTTTATTATTATTATTATTATTATTATTATTATTATTATTATCATTATCTATTATCATTATTATTATTATTATTATTATTATTATTATTATTATTATTATTATTATTATTATTTTTATTGATAATAATAATAATCATACCACCAACAACACCATAATAATGATCAGTGATAAGACGGTGTTATAAAGGTGCAAATTGTTGTGAATTAATCCAATGATTATCATAATGGCCGACTGTGTGAGCACCTCAACCCCTAATGAGCTTAATGAGAGAGAGAGAGAGAGTAATTTGCTTAATGGTGAGGAGGGAGAGATAAAGAACAAGAGAGACAGTTATAGTAGTCGGAGGGAGATGAGAGAGAGAGAGAGATAACGAAAGAGAGATTGAGATAACGAGAAAGAGAGAGGGGGATAACGAAAGAGAGATAATGAGAATAAACCTATATCATCACAAACCTCAAAGTTTGCCCAGGTCACCCTCCCCTCGTCCAGGTAACGTCTTATCCCCTGTCTCGTTAGTGGCCTACAGGTAAATTCACCTCCTCAATGACCTCAGTTTACCTGTAATTACCAGATATATTCCATTGGGGTTATTACCTGGTTTAGGATAGTGTTCGGAATGGCGTCTGGTGTTCGAATTGGTGCGTGGTCAAAATTAAGTGTTCGAATTGAAGTGTTCGGAATTAAGTGTTCGGAATTGACGAGTGTTCGGAATTGACGAGTGTTCGGAATCGGTAAGTTTAGGAGCTGTCAATTTACCCAGTGAAGGGAGAAGGCTTGACAGAGGGGTGGACAGTAGGTAAGATAGACAGACTTTCAATCAGTGGGGTGAAGACTTAGGCCGTGGGGTGGGGTGGGGAAGTGGGGGAGGTGAGGGAGGAGGGGGAGGAGGAAAGAACGAAGAGGGGGGGCTCAGGTAAACCCACTGGGATAATCTGGGGCATTAATTCCGGTCGTGCCGTTAGAGGAGTTCTCAATCAGAGTCGTGTTGTGGTGAGCCTTAAGAGACTTCTGGTCCTTGAGGCTGACCTGATGGACCTGTTGCCCTCACCAGGTCCATCTAGGTCAGTTACCAGGTCCAGTCACCAGGTCAGTTACGGTCCAGTTACCAGGTCCATCACCAGTCAGTTACCAGGTCCAGTCACCAGGTCAGTTACCAGGTCCAGTACCAGGTCAGTTACCAGGTCCGTCACCAGGTCAGTTACGTTTAATTAAGAGGTGATATTACGTTTACCTTACACTCCCTGTCTAGTGGGGAGAGGACGGGTGGGGAGAGTGGGGAGAAGGCCGGTGGGGAGAGGACGGGTGGGGAGAGAGGACGGATTGGGGGAGAGGAACAGATGAAACAGGTAGATGAGAGAGAAGGGGGAGAAAAGAGGACAAGAGGAATAGGTAAAGGGTCAAGGGTGTGGGAGAGGGTGAGAGGAGGAGAGGTGAGGAGGAGAGAGAGGGACACAGGGGCAGTGATCAATACACGTTGGAAACACGTCTAACTACACCCGGGGGGAGGAAGATAGGAGGAAATAAAAACTAAATGATAAATGGGAAGGACGAGGAATGGGAGGAGGAGAAGGAAGGAGAATTAAGACTGAAGGAGGAGGGAGGAAGAGAGGGGCAGGGGTGAGGAAAGATAAAAAAAATATTGTACGATCAAAGAGATGCAACAGTCGTGCTCTCTCTCTCTCTCTCTCTCTCTCTCTCTCTCTCTCTCATACAGTTGCCAGTGGTAAATAGTGTGTGTTATGTGCGTCTTATATAGGGTGAAGTGAGGACATAAAACGTACACACTACATACACGCCCCTCCGCCCCCTCCTCCCCTCCCTCCCCCTCTAGCACCTGTAGGAGGGTCTAATTCCTCTTCAGTTTCCCTCAAGGATAGAGGAACAAGATGCCTCAGGTGGGTGGAGGTAGGGATTGTGCAGGGAGGTGAGGATTGTACAGAGGTGAGGATTGGACAGAGGTGAGGTTGGACAGAGGTGAGGTTGGACAGAGGTGAGGATTGGACAGAGGTGAGGATTGGACAGAGGTGAGGGATTGTACAGAGTGAGAGGTGAGAGTTGGACAGAGGTGAGGGATTGTACACAGTGAGAGGTGAGGGATTGGACAGAGGTGAGGGATTGTACAGAGGTGAGGGATTGGACAGAGGTGAGGGATTGTACAGAGGTGAGGGATTGGACAGAGGTGAGGGATTGGACACAGTGAGAGGTGAGGGATTGGACAGAGGTGAGGGATTGGACAGAGTGAGAGGTGAGGAGGAAAAGGAGAGAAGATAGGAAGGAGGAGAGAAGAAGGAAAGAGGAAGAGATGAAGGAGAAGAAGAGAGGAGGGTAAAGTAAGCCTCTTCCCCCCGTGATGATGTTTGAGTGTGTGTTGATCTGTCTCTCCCTGACCCAAATATCTTCCTACCTCCTCCTTCACCTCCTCCTTCACCTCCTCCTTCGCCTCCTCTTCTTCTTCCTCTTCCCCCTCCTCTTCCTCAATGGAGTGCGACTTGGGTTAGGTTAGGTTAGGTTAGGTTAGGTTAGTTTGAGTGTGAGCTTGGGGTTTTGAGTGCCACCATAGATCTTGAGTGCCACCGTTGTAAACTAAGTGGCCCCTCAGTGCCAGGGGTCGGGGCGTGTAACGAGGCACTATTAGTCATTGTAGAGTCACAACCCAATATGGCCGCCATTTTCTCAACCATATATGTCTCATGATGGTATCCAATATGGTGGCGGTGTTACACTGAGACTCGACTATGGCAGGGAAAAAAAAACATTGTAACTCAGAAAATCCTGGTTGTGGGTGGCTGGGTGGGCGGTGGGCGGGTTGTAGAATGTGCGGCTGGGTGGGATAACTTTGTTGGCCTTCTGGTCGGTGGTATAAGTGGCAAAGTGGGTGATTGTGTAGTTGGGTGGGTGGGTGGGTGGGTGGGTGGATGTGTGAGTGGGTGGGTGGGTGGGTGGGTGGGGCAGACAGGTTTCACACACACACTCTTTCACCTCGAAAAAATGGTAGGTAATGCTTCCCAGGTTTGTCCGTAGTTCAATATTTCTTCTTCCTCTTCCCCTCCTCCTCCTCCTTGCTCCCCCTCCTCCTCCCCCTTCCTCCCCCCTCCTCCCCCCTTCCCCTCCTCCCCTCCTCTTCCCCTCTCCTCTTCCCCTCCCTCCTCCTCCTCCTCCTCCCCCCTCTCCTCCTCTTCCCCCCCCTCCTCCTCCTCTTCCCCCTCCTCCTCCCTCTTCCCCCTCCTCCCCCTCCTCCCTTCCCCCCCCGCCAGGCCTGAAAAAAGCCCCAAAATTTTACTCAATTTATTTGGTGGGTATTGACAACCATTATGTTAGACTGTGAAAGGTGACAGGTGGGTGACTTTGGGGAGTATTTCTGTAGTAGACTGGGTGAGTGACTGGGGGGTGACTGTGACTGGGCAGTAGGTCAGTTGGAGGGAAGACGAGATGCCGCGTAAATGTTGACTTTGGCTCTGTGTGTCTTGTGGAGGTGGAGTGGAGGGAGGTGGAGTGGAGGGAGGTGGAGTGGGTGGAAGGAGTGGTAGGTGGAGGAGGGTGTGTGTGTGTGTGTGTGTGTCTTTTTAAAGTGTTCAAGTTCCTCCTTACATCTTCCTGATTTCTTTCCTTCTTCCTGGGAACATTCTTGGCTCTATTTTCCTCTTTTCCTCCTCTTGTTATCGTCTACTACTACTACTACTACTACTACTACTACTACTACTACTACTACTACTACTACTACTACACTACTACTACACTACTACTACTACTACTACTACTACTACTACTACTACTACACAATAATGACGATACAAAATAAACTACGTAAAAAATATCATTAGTTAGCATAATCTTGTTTACCTATGTAGTGCACCATCATGCCGCTAGATGGAGTCCTATCCAGTGGTGCCAAATGTTGAAAAATAAACTTGATTTATTTATTCACTTTCCATATTAAACACTCAAACACGAAGCTTAATTTATCCATAACTTTACATAAACTTAAACAACTTGTGTTATTACTATGGAACTTATAAAAAAAAAACTTACGTGATATATAATTCAACTTAGTAATATTGTCAACAAGCTCATTGCCAGGTACCCCCATATGCTTCATCCTTCGCGTTATAATTGCAGAATGGACTAGAAAATTGTACATCCGAATAACATATAGGATTAGGTTAGGTTAAGTTAGGTTAGGTTAAAAATTTAGATAATGAAACACTAACACAAAACAGTAAATAATGTAGAACAACAAAATAGGTTAAAACTAAACAGACTCTGACGTCATGGAACACCTGTGACTAATACCTGCGTGTTTCCTCTAATTACAGGTAAGTTACGGTTCCTGATCACCTGTGTAGCGGAGGTAGTGGCGCTCAACACCTGCTACTGTTCCTGCTGTTACTGCCCCTGCTGTTACCTGTTGCTGCCCTGCTGTTACTTGATGCTGCCCTGCTGTTACTTGATGCTGCTGTCATTTGGTTCACTTCCCAATACAGCATAAAGTCGTGTGTGTGTGTGTGTGTGTGTGTGTGTGTGTGTGACCATATCCCTCCTCCTCCAGGTAGTGAAATGTGAAATAACTTGACCGTAGAGTTATGTTGGCTCTGTTGTCTTCACTGACCTACGTCTCACCTAACCTAACCTAACTTGACCTTAACCTAACTTGACCTTAACCTAACCTTAACTTAATCTAACCTTAACTTAATCTAACCTTAACTTAACCTAGCCTTAACCTAACCAAACTTGACCTTGACTTAACCTGACTTAACTTGACCTTGACTTAACCTGACCTTAACCTAACCTAACTTGACCTTAACTTGACCGTGACTTAACTTGACCGTGACTTAACCTAACCTTAACTTAATCTAACCTTAACTTTATCTAACCTTAACTTAACCTAACCTTAACCTAACCTAACTTGACCTTGACTTAACCTGACCTTAACCTAACCTAACCTAATAAGAGTAGTTGGATTTACGAGGATTTCTCGTCGGGTTTCGTAGGATTATTTGTAGTGTGGGATTTACGGTGAGAGAGAGAGAGAGACTACCATATATTTCACAATGACAACCATCAGTACTTAACAACCACCACCACTTCTACCACCACTACCACCTCTTCCACCACCACCACTCTACCAGCCAACAAACATAAAATAATCCCCCCCCTCGGTCCCCGGATACCCATTCTCTGTACCGCCATAGAGAGCGTCATAGAAAGCGATGGTGCTGGGAGGGGAGACTCAACCATTCTTAATACTCGTGGGGTTTTGTCGCAGGGGGCCAGGATATGTGGTTAGGGCTGGTGTGTGTGTGTGTGTGTGTGTGTGTGTGAGTGTGTGTGTGTGAAGGTAATTAATCGTTTTATTAATAATCTGTTTTGTATGTCACTGTAATTTTGCCAGTGACGTCACTTTAATAACTGTGACGACACGAAATCTGTGACGTAATAATCCTAAACCCCTGACGTAACACTACAAGCAATGACGTCACATGAAACATTTATAAAATTATATTATCCAGAAAAAAAAAATAACTCGCTGAAAATAACTTTGTGCAATCACTTAAAAGTTTGAAGTTAGTAATAGCCGTTCACTTAAATAATAGCATCGGTTGTGTATTGGTCATTGAAAATAATAGTAAGAAAATGAGGAAAAAAAGTCTTGTCCTTTTCCTCAATGTGTTATACTTATCACCATCTGGCATTGTATAGTGTATTGATGGTGCTGGTGTAATGTATGGTGAGACAGATGATAACATGAGTTGTAAATACTGAATAAACCCCCTCATCATGGTTAGTGACGTCATACTGGTAAGAATGACGTCATAAAACTCCTATTAAACCCGTGACGTCACACTATACACCTCTGACGTCACCTAAAAGTCGACCATGTCTTGATGATTTATTTATATTAGTTTAGTTATGCATTTTATATTAAATTATTTATGCTATGTAATTTTGCACGTAATTTTGTCTTAAATATTTGCATAAAACCATTTTTTTAATACTGTAGTGTGGAGTTATGTGGTATAAGTAACTCTTAAGTAAATAATTAAGTAATGCTCACACTTAGAAGAAACAGATAAAATACTTTTGTTTTTATTTGTTTGTTTTTGTGTTTTTTTTTAGTTCCTAGTTTAAGGTTTTGTTTTAGTGTTGTGTTTATTTATTCTCTTGTCTTGCCTGCTGCTCCCATCGACGATCTCTCTCTCTCTCTCTCTCTCTCTCTCTCACACACCTGGCTCACACACCTGGTTCTATTTTCAGACACTGCGGGTCTCATACCTGACAGACCCAAAAGCAAGTCATCCCGACGTAAAGGTGAATATGTTGGCATCACTGTCACTTGGGTTGGTACCACTGCTGTCTCTTGGCTTGGCACCACTGTCTCTTGGGTTGGTACCACTGCCCAGCCTAGGATTTGGAGTTGGTACCACTGTCTCTTGGGTTGGTGCCTCTGTGTCTTGGGTTGGTACCACTGCCCAGCCTAAGATATTGGGATGGTACCACTCTCTTGGGTTGGTACCTCCGTGTCTTGGGTTGGTACTACTGCCCTGCCTAGGATATTGGGATGGTACCACTCTCTTGGGTTGGTACCTCCGTGTCTTGGGTTGGTACTACTGCCCTGCCTAGGATATTGGGTTGGTACCACTGCCCAGCCTATGATATTGAGATGGTACCACTGTCTGTTGGGTTGGTACCACTGTCTGTTGGGTTGGTACCACTGCCCTGCTGGAATGTGAATTTGACTCATCTTTTATTAATTAATTTCCTCACTAACTCCTCCGTCCTGTACTGTGTATGTAGTAGAACTGATAATGGCACACACACTGTTAGCTCACCCACCGCCTCCTGGGAGTTTGGTTGGCTGGCCTGTTTATTTACTAACACCTGTCCTGTGTTTGGTGTCATCTGTTAAGCACATGTTTTATATATTACCTAAGTTTGTTTACCTGGGATGTACTGTTTGTATGCCATGTACTACAGGTAATTCACTGTGTACTAAGTTTGAGGTGTACAAGGTAATGTGTGCGGTACTGTACTCAACCGTGGTCACTTCCTCAACTGTATATGTATGTGTTTATTTACAGCTGTTTTGTGTTCAATAATAAGAGGAAAATAATTAAGTTTTCATTATATTTATCGTACGTCAGACAACAATGTATTTTACCTTAAGATTAACCACCCTAATACTGACCTGACCTGACCTGACCTGACCTGACCTAACCTAACCTAACCTAACCTAATCTAACCTAACCTAACCCTCCAGGTAGCGACAGAGTGTTTAATCATCAGGTGAAATAAACTTTTGAGTTAATCTTGACCTGATCCAATTAATGAGGGAAGTTCCTAATTAATCCTAAATTATTCAATGCAATCATAACCAGGTAATTAGAGGTAAGTAATTAATTAACCTGTTTGATCTGATGTAGATTTACGCAAATTACTAACTAGCATGACGGTATTGATGGAGGTAAGTACTGTGGTGGGTGTTATTGATCTGTTATTGTTATTGATGGAGAGTGTTATTGATGGTGTTATTGATGTATTATGTTATTGGTAGAGTGTGTTATTGATGGTGTGTTATTGATGTTAATTAAGAAGATAACAGGTAAATTGTGGTCAAGGTGTTGTGTTCTCAGGTAATATTTCCTCCAATAACGTTACTCTGTTGCTGTGATTGGTTGATGAGACGACCAATCACCGGCCCGCTGTGGTATAATTGGTGCACGTGACCTGGGGAAATGGGGAGTGACCTGGGTAAGGGGGGAGTGACCTGGGTAAGGAGGGAGTGACCTGGGTAAGGGAGGTGTGACCTGAGAGAGATAGGGAGTTGTTGTGAGAGTTAAGAGTGTTGTATCCTGGGATCGAACCAACGACTTATAGAACAGGAAACGAGTACAGTCACCACTCAGCCACCGCACTCTTATAAAAAATTAAGATGAGTTTATTTTGTAATTAATTATTCAAATATTAAGAAAATACACATTAAAAGAGGTTAAATGTTGTTACTAATGAGCAAAAACCATCCTAGTTTGTGTGTTAGTCGCCCTTGTATTCATATATGGGTGATTAAGGGCAGTCTAACGAGGGTAATCTGTGACGTCAAGGTGGTTAAGGTTAGGCTAACGAGTGTAATATGTTATGTCAAATACTGTAGTGTTTGTTTAATTAGGTAAGAGAAAGGAATTTGAGTAGTTAGCCCTCGTTGTTGTAGGTCATAGAAAACGGAGATGATTCTGTTATTATTATTTTGTTTATTATTTATGTTAGAAAATGGGCACTTGAACAAATTACCCTGGAGACTTTGGACAAAATTCCCTGGAAGCTTCTAAAAGGTCTTAGAGGTATGAGATGTCAATTAATATTTACTTAGATTCTCTTATATGTTATGATTGTTCTTCGGGTGTTATTGTTCACAGGTTGTAGTTGTTGTAGTTATAATTTATTTGTTGTAGTAATCATTATCTTTTTTTTTCATTTGTTTATTTTTGTTCATCATTATTTATTGTCGTATTTACATTTATATTTCACTATAATAACAGACGTTTGTGTTTCTTCTATGTAATAATGCCACCCGTTTGAATCACCGTACTCTCTTCATGTCTGGTCGCTCACAAAACTGCAATCACAAAAAATTAATCACCGTTATTTCCAGTAGGGTTTTACGTGAGGTGATTCAGCCGTAGCAGGTTTTTACGAGACACTGAACAGTCGTAAAAAGTCCTTGATCAAATCTGGGTAATGTTTACCTCAGTCTGCCCTTGACGTCTCCTCTCCACAGAAAACCAACTCCCATAGTCCCACTTTCCTTCTATGTTAAGGGGTAACTTACCTATTTTGTCACGTCGTGAAATTGTGAAAATGGTTGAGATAATCAGTTGCTTTTGTCATGTAGCACTAATGGGGAACAAATGTCATCTATTTTCCAATTTCTATGTTGCAGAAATCACTCACATATACATACATACATACAGACAGACGTGTAAGTATTAAATATGATATATTCTCATAACGTAAATTTTAAAAGAATAAAACGAATGAAAAAAAAGTACTTAATATAGGTATATATCTTTTACCTGTATGTGTGGGTAGTAGTGTACAGTAGGTGGTGTGGTCTCTCTAGCAAGGTCCTCCTGAAAAGCGAAAACAAGCTTAACAAACAGGAAGAGCTGAAACACGAAAAACAAACACAACATAAGCATGATCTAAACAATATATCATAATAACTCTCATACATACAACCTGAATATTGGGTTTAGTGGAGGTTTGTCCTGGTGATTTAGCTGTTTTAGAAGGTTTTCGCAGTTTCGATGGGTTTTGCAGTTTACTTGGTTTTTGTTCGGGTGTTTTTCGCTGTTTATGAGGAGTTTTCGCTGTTTATGTGGAGTTTTCGCTGTTTATGTGGAGCATGAAGGTATTTGTAGCTCTACTTTAAGAAGGTCTGGTATGCTACGCCATCTATTGAACGTCCACAAAGTCACATTTTAAAGGTGAGAGAGAGAGAGAGAGTCAGAGAGAGAGAGAAAGAGCGTCAGAGAGAGAGAGTCAGAGAGAGAGAGAGAGTCAGAGAGAGAGTGAGTCAGAGAGAGAGAGAAAGAGAAAGAGAGTCAGAGAGAGAGAGAGAACTTCATAAATTCCTGGTTTATCTCGCTTCCCTGTCACATATGTCTGCAACGGACCCAGGCTGTGACGGTGCTGTGATGATGATGCTGTGATGCTGTGATGCTGGTGCTATGATGATGATGTAATGGTGCTATGTGATGACGGTGCTGTGATGACGGTGCTGTGAACAGTATACCAAATCGTCTCTTCCCTCCCCTCAATAACGACTCGACCCAAGGCACCACTAGACCACCAACCCAGTGCACTAACCACCTGACCACCGCAGTCTTATAAAAGGTTGCCAAGTAAGCTGGATAAAGCCGCTCTCAGTTACGTGTGAAAATTGACCTTCCAGTATTTTGTTGTGCCCAGCTTAAGGTCTAAGGGCATATGTTTTATATTTGTTGGATAGTGAAAAAATCCCCTCCCCCCTTTACGAGGCCCTTAATGTGACGTCATCAGAGGTAACTAGTGAAAATACCCCTTTCCCCCTTAACGAGGCCCTTAATGTGACGTCATCAGAGGTAACGTGTGAAAATACCCCCCTTAACGAGGCCCTTAATGTGACGTCATAAGAGGTAACGTGTGAAAATACCCCCCTTAACGAGGCCCTTAATGTGACGTCATCAGAGGTAACTTGTGAAAATATCCCCCCTTAACTAGGCCCTTAATGTGACGTCATCAGAGGTAACACGGGTAAACAGACTGTGTAAACTTGATCTAATATTGCTACCGGTATATTTATTTCAACATCATTATACGACAGATATTTATGAGAGGATTAATTTAATATAAGCTGGAAATAATAGCGTAGAGTTAGTATTATATTCACCCTGGGTTATTAATATTTTTTTTGTGAAGAAATATATAACTTTGGATCTATTTTCTTGCCCTCTAATGACGTCATCAGAGGCCTTACTAAATCTGAGACGTTCCTGGGTGTATTTTTCTTAATTGTTTCAAGTAGTAACTGTATGGTATGAGAGTTCTGTATATATCTTATCACCTTCACTTAATAATGTAGTTTTGTTTCGCTGTGTTGTTAAGTAGTGATGAAGTGAAGGCAGATGACCCCCGGGCCATTAGTAGTGTTGGTGGGCCATTTATATGTCCCATTTGGGCCATTGGTAGGCGTCATGTGGCCATCATCACTACCAATAACTTCTATACCACCTCCATTATCATCACTACTACTACTACTACTACTACTACTACTAACTCTTCTACCACCACCACCATTACCACCTTACCTCGACCACCACACCACTACAGTCTCACTCTCCTTATTCTTGTCACCACCACATTACTACCACATCTTCCACCCTCTTCCACCTTCCTCCACCCTCTTCCACCTTCCTCCACCTCCCTCCACCCTCCCCATATCTCTCCTCACCTGATTAATCATAACCAGGTGAGGAGAGATGTGTGAATGAGTGAGTGAGTAAGAAAGGTGAGTGAGTGAGTGAGTGAGAAAGGTGAGTGAGTGAGTGAGTGAGAAGAGTGAGTGAGTGAGTGAGTGAGAAGAGTGAGTGAGAAGAGTGAGTGAGTGAGTGCCTGTATGTCTGTCAGGTCTTAAGGTGTGTCTGTCGGCGGGTTAGTGGCGTTCGGTGAGGCTCCTCCCTTTAAGGTATGCCATTGTGTTCAGCCTCGTCCGTCACGCTGCTCTACCTGCCACCTACACGTACGGCTCAGGTCATTCTGGCTTGTTAGGGGTCATTCTAGGTCATGCAGGCGTGTTAGGGGTTATTCTGGCTTCTTAGGGGTCATTCTTGAGGTCAAACTAGGTCACTGATATTAGGGGGTCATTCTTGAAGATATAGTGGTGTGTTAAGGGTCATTCTGGGTCACTGGTGGCATATTAGGGGTCATTCTAGGTCATGGTGGCTTGTCAGGATCATTTTTGAGGTCATTCTAGGTCGTGCTGGCTTGTTAAGGGTCATTTTGGGACATGGTAGCATGTTAGGGGTCATAGATAAGGTCATTTTGGGTGACTTGTTTAGGGTGTCACCGGGTCAGTAAATGTGGTGGGTGGGGGGAAGGTCAGAATAGGTCATGTTAGCGATCCTGGTAGGTTGTTGTCGGTCACTTGTGGTGGGGGGGTGGGGGTAGGAAGGAGGATGTGGTGGGGGAAGGAAAGGATGGAGGTAGGGGAGGGGGTTGTGGGGAGGGAATGAAAGGGTAGGGGAGGATGTGGGGAGGGAAAGAAGGAGGGGTGTGGTGGGGGTTGGGGAGGGGGAGGAAGCTGTGGGGGGAGAGGTGGAGGGGTGAAGGACTGGGATCTGAAGTCCTTCCTCCTCCACCAGTCAGTGCCAGGTTATTGAGTGGTGGTGGTGGTGGTGGTGGTAGTAGTAGTAGTAGTAGTGGTGATGGCGGTGGTGGTAGTAGTGGTGATGATGGTAGTAGTGGTGGTGGTGGTGGTGGTGGTGGTAGTGGTGGTGGTGTAGTGGTGGTGGTGGTAGTAGGTGGTGGTGGTGGTAGTAGTGGTGATGAGTCAAGTTCCAGTGAATCTATGATGAACGGTTTTGTTGGGTCGTCCAGGAATTCACTGTCTGCCACCCAACATGTCTGCCACCCAACCTGTCTACCACCCAACCTGTCTGCCACCTAACTGTCTGCCACCCAACCCTGTGTCTGCCTTAAGGGAATGAGGCAGATGAGAGTGAGGGAGGAGAGAGAGAGAGGTCATATCAAGTTACAGTGGCAGTTTAGGGTCACTGGGCCATTACCTGTGTGTGTGTGTGTGTGTGTGTGTGTGTGTGTGTGTGTGTGTGTGTGGGATGGGATGGTGCCAATAATCGTGTGGGGAGAGAGAGAAGAAAGAGAGTCAGAATGGTTCTCACATCTCAGTTAAAAGGAAAAATGATTTACGAACTTTTAGAATCCAACTTCTCTCTCTCTCTCTCTCTCTCTCTCTCTCTCTCTCTCTCTCTCTCTCTCTCTCTCCATATCCATCTTGGGCTCTTCCTTTCCTCCTCCTTGTTTTCTTACCTCCTCCTCTTCTCCCTCCCCTCCTCCTCTTCTCCCCTCCCCCTCCTCCTCTTCCCCCCCTCCTCCTCCCTCCCCTCCCCCTCCCCCTACACAGTGCAGGTGGTGGTATAATCTTTTGTTGTGGGTAAATGATGCGTGAATAACCCTCTCCTACTACCTCCCTCCTTTCTTCCCTCCATACCCTCCATTCTTCCTCCCTCCTCCTACCTATCCTCCATTTCCTCTCCTCATCTTTTTTCCTCTTCCCTCCCCTCCCCATCCTCTCATTCTCCCTTCTCACTCATTTCTTCCTCATCCCCCTCCCTTCCTCTCACTTCCTCCCTTCCCTATCCTTCCTTCCTCCTTCCTTCCCTCTCCTCCTTCCTTCCCTCTCCCCTTCCTTCCCCTCTCCCCTCACCTCTCCCTCTCCCCTCCTCCTTCCCTCTCCCCCTTCCTTCCCTCTCCTCCTTCCCTCCCTTCCCTCTCCCCCTCCTCCTCCCTCTCCTCACCTCCTCCTTCCCTCTCCCCCCTTCCTTCCCTCTCCCCTTCCTTCCCTCTCCCCCTCCTTCCCCTCTCCCCCTTCCTTCCTCCCCCTCACCTCCTCCCCTCCTCACCTCCTTCCTTCCCTCTCCTCCTTCCCTTCCCTTCCTCCCTCTCCCCTTCCTTCCCTCTCCCCCCCTCCCTCCTCCCTCTCCCTCCCTCCTCCTTCCTCTCCCCCCCTTCCTTCCTCTCCCCTTCCCCTCCCCTTCCTTCCCTCTCCCCCTTCCCTCTCCCCTTCCTTCCCCTCTCCCCCCTCACCTCCTCCCCCTCTCCCCCTCTCCCCCTCAGCAGGCATATACCAGGGAGACAATAATCGTTGACCCACCAGTTGGCAACGCTCGCCCTCTTGATGGGTTTCCAAGTCGGGATAAATGACGAGGTTTGTTGTCAATCACCTGCCAACGTTTGTGAAGAGACGCTTGTGACTTGCCAACGTTTGTGACCTGGGGAGATTTTAGCCCGTCAACGTTTATTTTAGAAACGCTTGTGATACCTGATGAACATTTATGACACCTGGTGAATGTTTGTGACACCTGATGAACGTTTGTGACACCTGACGAACGTTTGTGACACCTAATGAACGTTTGTGACACCTGACGAACGTTTGTGACACCTGACGAACGTTTGTGACACCTGACGAACGTTTGTGACACCTGATGAACGTTTGTGACACCTGATGAACGTTTGTGACACCTGATGAACGTTTGTGACACCTGACGAACGTTTGTGACATTTTCTTGGTCATATGGCGAACTTTGTAACGTCACGAAAGAATGTTGACTCATGCAGGAATGTTATGCATGGTCTGTGAATGTTAAGTGACCTCGTCTGGGAATGTTAAGTGACCTCATTGGGTTAGGTTAGGTCGGGTCAGGTCAGGTCAGGTCAAATTAAGTTAGGTTATTTTCTGTAACGATAAGACCGAATACTAACACACACACACGACCCAGTTATTACGAGGATTTGGTGATTTGCGTGTGTGTGTGTGTGTGTGTGTGTGTGTGTGTGTGTGTGTGTGTGTGTGTGTGTGTGGAAGTGATGGAATTTTGTCTGTTTTAAATGGTGTTTGTGTATGGATGAGAGTTTTGTTATATGAAGCGATTTGAAATTATAGATCTGTCTGTCTGTCTGTCTGTCTGTCTGTCTGTCTGTCTGTCTGTCTCCGTCTGTCTGTCTGTCTGTCTGTCTGTCTCCGTCTGTCTGTCTGTCTGTCTGTCTCGTCTCTGTCTGTCTCTCCTCTGTCTGTCTGTCTCCGTCTGTCTCTGTCTGTCTGTCTACCTGTCTGTCTCCTTCCTGTCCTCTCCTGTCTATCATCCCCTCCTTCATCCTTCCCTCCTCTCCATCCTTCTCTCTCTCCCTCAGGTAACATTCCTACAAATCAAAACCTCCCCCTCCTCCCCTCCTCCTCCCCCTCCCCCACCCCTCCCTCCCCAACCCCCCCTCACCCCTCCTCCCCTTCCCCTGAAGATAAACCCTTGTAGCCCGGACACCCAACCTCTTCACCCTCCACTAAACTTAAAATACAAAAAAAAAATTACATTTTTTTTATTATTTTTCATTGTTTTATTTTGATCGGTTAGTTGGGCCCCAGGTCTATTGGGCCCCAGGTGTAGTGGTTAGGTTAGGTTCTTCTCCAGCTTGTAATCGGATTAGTATTGGGTCAGGATGGATTAGGGGGCTGATTAGATACCCAAATGAGATGACGTAACGCGACTCCATTTAGATTAGCAGTCCAATCCCCCGGTGATTAGATTTTGACCTTGATTATGATTGGATTATTGACGGGTGGATGTGATTGGCCAGGAGCGATTGGGGTAGGTTAGGTTAGGTTAGAATGAGGATTAGGGATTCGGTTGTGATTATTATTGCGATTGGAAAGAAAAGATGGAGGATTATATTGTGTTGTGGAGGAGGAGGAGGAGGAAGGGGAGGTGGAAGAGAGTGGGAGGAGGAGGAAGGGGAGGTGGAAGAGTGTGGGAGAGAGAGGAGGGAGGAGAAGAAAAGAGTTAATCCTTATTCGTGTGGAAGAGAGAGAGAGATTGGGTAAGTTGGACAGAGAAAGGCAAAGGGAGAGTGAGAGGAGGACTGTCTTAGAGTGAGAGTTAAAGTAGCAGTGTCCGACTCTCACTGTGGGAAGAGTTGAGGATGAGAGAAGGGAGAGAGAGAGAGACTCTTTAGGGTTGAGAGAAAGAGCAAGAGAGAGAGAGGAACAACGTTGATGTTGAGTGTGGTTCACACACACCCAGAATTCTCTCTCTCTCTCTCTCTCTCTCTCTCTCTCTAACACAGGATGGGTCACTGTTGACTCCAGTCTGTGTGGTAATTGAGGTTGTCTTTGTGCTGTTGTCTGCTGCTTCTGTTACTGTTGTCTGCTGCTGCTGTTACTGCTGTCTGCTGCTGCTGTTACTGCTGTCTGCTGTTACTGTTGTCTGCTGTTGTTACTGTCGTCTGCTGCTGCTGTTACTGCCGTCTGCTGTTACTGTTGTCTGCTGTTGTTACTGTTGTCTGCTGCTGTTACTGTTGTCTGCTGCTGTTACTGTTGCTTGTTGCTGCTGCTGTTACTGTTGTCTGCTGCTGTTGCTGCTACTTTTGTTTGCTGCTGTTGTTACTGTTGTCTGCTGTTACTGTTACTGTTATCTGCTGCTGTTGTTACTGTTGTCTGCTGCTGTGTGGGAAGATCACGGTGTGCGGGGGGGATTACTGTACAACAACCACCATCTACCTGTACAACAACCACCATCACCTACCTGTACAACAACCACCATCACCTACCTGTACAACAACCACCATCACCTACCTGTACAACAACCACCATCACCTACCTGTACAACAACCACCATCACCTACCTGTACAACAACCACCATCACCTACCTGTACAACAACCACCATCCACCTACCCCATAATACAACAACCACCATCACCTACCTGTACAACAACCACCATCACCTACCTGTACAACCAGCCACCACTCACCTACCTGTACAACAACCCCACCATCACCTACTATTGCAACAACCACCATCACCTACCTGTACAACAACCACCCACATCACCCTACCTGTGCAACATACATCACCTACCTGTACAGCAACCACCATCACTACTGCAACAACCACCATCACCTACGCAGCCACAGCAACCACCATCACCCTACTATAGCCTGTAACCACCATCCACCTACCTGTACAACAACCACCATCACCTACCTGTACAATAACCACCATCACCTACCTGTACAACAACCACCATCACCTACCTGCGCAACAACCACCATCACCTACACCATGGCCACCATTCAGTACCCAGGTAGGGGGGTACACTGGCTCACGTGATATTAAGTGTCTGGTTGTCATGGTAACGCTGGGGGGTGGGGCGGCAGTATGCAAATTAGGTGCCTTAATTACATGTCAAAAACTATATTTATTTCTGGATGTTTTATTCCGGCCATGGATATTTATGGTGTGTGTTTTGGTGTTTTACTGTGTGTGTTTTTTATCCCTGCTTGGTGTTTTAGGTTCTGTCTGTCTGTGTGTCTGTCTGTCTATTTGTGTGTGTGTGTGTGTGTGTGTGTCTGTCTGTGTGTCTGTCTGTATTTGTGTGTGTCTGTCTGTCTGTCTGTCTGTCTGTGTCATCATCCGTCCGTGGTGGTAGTCTGTCCGTGGGGATGTCTTTCTTTCTGTAACAGCCAACCAACAGACAGACAGACAGACAGACAGACACAGATAACTACCGTACATAATCCTATACGTGTTTTATCCTTGATCTTGACCTGCCACACCCCTCACTAAGGTCAAGAGGGGTCACCGAAGACACTGTTGACTCCAGACCACCCCCCAGCACCCCTCCCCTTGAACTCCCCCAGACACTCCCCCCTTAACCTCTCGCTGGGGTAGGTAGTCTGACGGATCTTAAGGGGGGGAGGGGATGGGGGTTGTCTCTTCAGGGGTCAGGGCAGGAGATGGTGACAACCGCCTGGTCTTGATGGTTCTTGGAGAGGTCTTACATAAGAACGTAAGAATGGAGGAAACTGCAGCGGACCTATTGGCCCATACTGGGCAGTCCCGTTTACACCCAACCCCCATTGCTCATATAAGCATCCAACCTATGTTTGAAGCTATTCAGCGTATTCGAGTTAATGACGATATTTGGTAACTTGTTCCATTCATCCACTACTCTGTTTCCAAACCAGTGTTTACCTATTTCGCGCCTAAATCTAAATTTGTCTAATTTAAAACCATTGTTACGAGTTCGCTCCTGGTTGGATAGTTTGAGTACCTTTGTAATGTCCTTTGTTTTAGCCTGACTTCCTTATACACCTCTATCAGGTCGCCCCTCGCTCTACGTCTCTCAAGGGAGTGCAAATTAAGATGCTTTAACCTGTCTCTATACTCAAGGTTCCTAATGCCCGGGATTAGTCTTGTCATTCTCCTCTGAATTCTTTCCAATGATTCTATATCCATTCTGTATCTGGTGACCAGAGACTGAACTGTATAATCCAGGTGTGGTCTCACAAGAGCAAGATACAGTTTTAGGATGACCTCAAGTCTTGTAACTAACACTCCTTTGTATGAACCCAAGTACTTTATTAGCCTTGTTACGAGCAAAAACACATTGTTTACTTGGCTTAAGGTTCCTACTTATCATTACTCCTAAATCTCTCTCGCAGTCGGATTTCTCTATGGCATCGTTGTTCATCTGGTATCTGGTTTCCCTGTTTACGTCTCCTATACTGAGTACTTTACATTTGTCCACGTTGAATTTCATCTGCCATTTTTCAAACCATTCGAAAAATTTGTTTAGATCTTCCTGTAGTTTTGCTGAGTCCTCGTCAGATTTAATAACACGTCCTATTTTAGTGGCTTGGGGGGTTTTGGAGGGTCTTGGAAGGTCATGAAGGGTCTTGGAGGGTCTTGAAGGAGCAGATGTCCCATTACTAGTGAAGGGAGTCTTGAAGTTTGTCGACCCGGCTGCTTCATCCCTTCCCTTCCCACCCATCCACCTTCATCCCCTCCCTCCCCCCCTTCCCCCTCCACCTCCCTCACCCCTTCCCACCCCCCACCCCCTCCCTCCCCCTCCCCACCCTCCCCCCTCCAGAAAGTAATCTAATTCTCCCATGGTCTTCATTGGCTTGGAACATAATCTAAGTCATTGCTTCGAGATAATTGTTATGTTATTACGAGATAGGAGTTGTGTTAAGTGGTATCTCTCTCCTCTCTCCTCTCTCTCTCTCTCTCTCTCTCTCTCTCTCTCTCTCTCTCTCTCTCCTCCTTGATCTGACCTTAACACCTGTATGTCATTAATGTGTTTTGTCTTGGTGTCTTTCAGGTAATATCGGTGAGGATCAAGTCTATTTTTGTTGGTCAAGAGCCAGGTGGTACCTCTTGTGGGTGAGTACAGGGCCAACTCATACTGGTGCTTGAGGGCCAGGTCTTAGTGCGCTTGAGGGCCAGGTCATGGGTGGCACTCATGCTAGGTCATGATGTACTTAAAGGTCACAGTGGCATTTGAAGACGATACTAACCCAGCAGGCATGGCACTTCATTAAGGTAAGTGAGAGGTATGTGGCACCATCATATTATTGTGTGTGTGTGTGTGTGTGTGTGTGTGTGTGTGTGTGTGTGTGTGTGTGTGTGTGTGTGTGTGTGACCATAATGACGTCGAAATTACTGTTACTCGATCTCTGTTACTTGGCCGTTACTTTTATCTCTCTTAGTTAGGTTAGGTTAGGTTATGGCACTTGGAGGAGGCGGACCCCACGCGGCCTGAAGTGTGAGGTGGCTGGAAGTCTCTCTCTCTCTCTCTCTCTCGGTCGTAAACCTTCAAGAGTCTGTCCCATAAGCACCGCCCGCCACCCACCATCACCACCCACCCGCCACCCACCACCCAGTACTACTCCCATTACCTGCACCCATCACCACCACCCACAACACACACACACACACATAAGTGGAACGTTATTTCAACAAACAAATTCACCGGAAGATTATGAGTGGAAAATTGGCTTCGGTTTCCCATTTTCTACATCGCTTGGCATATCGAGTGACGTCATGTTCAGGGGTACGGCACTGGTGTCTGGTCATGACATTATTGGTTGGTTGAGGTGACGTCATTATCGGGAAATTACTTTATTGGCTGGTGGCGGTGACGTCATCATAAGGGGAATAATATCATTAGCTGGTGTGGATGACGTCATTATCAGGCTTAGACGTCATTATTGGATCTGTTTACAAGTTGATAAGAGAAAGACAGAGAAAATATATTTGTTTATCTCAATTTTTAATAATAACACAATCGTACGTCTAGGAAAACCCACTCTCCGTGTAGTTGGTGATCAGTCAAGTCAGTAAGTTACGGCTAATTAACCAAACTAGTTCTCTTATACTCTACTCCATCGGTCCCATCTTCAAAAATCCGATCCCAAACTTCGTAAATCCGGCCCAAATTTGAAAAATCCGGTACAAACTTTGAAAATCCGGACTCAGACTAAGAAAATCCGGTCCCAAACTTCGAAAATCCGGCCTCCAACTCGAAAATCCGGTCCCAACTTCGAAAATCCGGTCCCAACTTCTTAAATCCGGTCCCAACTTCGAAAATCCGGTCCCAACTTCTTAAATCCGGTCCCAACTTCTTAAATCCGGACTCAGTTTCCGAAAAACCCGAACTCAACTTTACACACTTGTTGTTTTAATGGAGAGTCTTGGTGAGTGATGAACTGAGACGATCATCCCTCGCCTTAAAGGGAAGTGAGGTATAAAGGGGCTGAGGGAGGGGGCTAAGGGGGCTGGAGCGGGAAGAAAGTGCTATGTTGGGGGCTAGAGAGGGCTGGAGCGGGAAGAAAGTGCTATGTTGGGGGCTAGAGAGGGTTGGTGTGGGAAGAAAGTGCTATGTTGGGGGCTAGAGAGGGCTGGTGCGGGAAGAAAGTGCTATGTAGGGGCTGGAGCGGGAAGAAAGTGCTATGTTGGGAGTGTTGTTGATAGGGGGGCAAGAAGCAGCTAACACACAGATTGTAAATGATTGTGATTTTGATGAGATTTTCGGTGTTATGTACAGTATATATGATGGTGTGGCTGTTTTCCTTACACACACACACACACACACACACACACACACACACACACACACACACACACACACACACACCATTATTATCACCACTATTATGACTACCATGATTTACCCATTATTATTAACCATTATTTTCACCATTATTAACCAGTATTAACCTTGACCCGCCTCTTGGCACTGTTATAGGCATCCTGAAGTGGAACAGAGCCACGGATCGGCACCTTAACTACTCCCACAACGACTTAGGTGATGTGTGGCTCTCTCTCTCTGGGGTGTGTGTGTGTGTGTGTGTGTTTGTGTGTGTTGGTTGTTGACTCTCTCTCTCTCTCTCTCTCTCTCTCTCTCTCTCTCTCTCTCTCTCTCTCTCTCTCTCTCTCTCTCAGGTGTGTGTGTGTGTGTGTGTGTGTTTACATTTGGTTGGTTGGTGGCTCTCTCTCTCTCTCTCTCTCTCTCTCTCTCTCTCTCTCTCTCTCTCTCTCTCTCTCTCTCAGGGTGTGTGTGTGTGTGTTTGTTGGTTGGTTGGTGGCTCTCTCTCTCTCTCTCTCTCTCTCTCTCTCTCTCTCTCTCTCTCTCTCGGGTGTGTGTGTGTGTGTTTGTTGGTTGGTTGGTGGCTCTCTCTCTCTCTCTCTCTCTCAGGTGTGTGTGTGTGTGTTTGTTGGTTGGTTGGTGGCTCTCTCTCTCTCTCTCTCTCTCCAGGTGTGTGTGTGTGTGTGTTTTGGTTGGTTGGTGGCTCTCTCTCTCTCTCTCTCAGGTGTGTGTGTGTGTGTGTTTGTTGAATTTGGTTGGTGGCTCTCTCTCTCTCTCTCTCTCTCTCTCTCATTACAGGAACAAAGGTGTGTTTGTGTGGTGGTGGTGGTGGTTATTGTTGTTTAATTAGAGTTTCTTTGATTATTTTTTGTTTGTTTTTGTTGTTATTTGTTTGATTTTGTTGTTTACATGAAAATTAATTTTGTTTTGTTTATTTTATGATTCAGGAAATATTAAGATATTTGAACATCAATATCTGACCTGACCTGACCTGACCTGACCTGACCTAACTTTAAGCCTAATTAAGTTAACCTAATCTAACTTGATCTAAATTAACCTAACCTAACTTGACCTAAATTTACCTAACCTAACCTGAAAACTATATGTCTAACCTAACCTGATCTGACCTCCTTGACCTCCTAATCTAATGTAACTCCACACACACACACACACGTTCCAAAAAACAGCATCATGCCAACTTTCCTTACTATTGCGGCCCAGAAAGAGGAGGGAGGGGGACAAGAAAATGGTGATGTGGCAAACGAGAGATGAGATCGTGAGAACCGACCCCCCATCACCCCTCACCCTCCCCCCATCACCCTCCCCCATCACCTCACCCCTCCCCATCACCCCTCACCCCACCCCACCATCACCCCTCCCCCATCACCCTCACCCTCCCCCATCACCTCTCACCCCCCCTCTAGTAATACACAGAGCGCTAGGAGGAGGAGGGGTTGCCAACGCGTCCATTTAGAGCACAACATTATCTCAGCGTCGAGTTGGTGAGCAGGACAGCTGGGGGTAGGTCGGGGGGGGTACGTCCTTCATAATTAAAAATGGCTGCTATTGTGTACGCTTGTTAAAATGTGTCTGGTAGTTTCCTAGTTTGACCTGACCTGACATAACATGACCTGATCTGACCTAACCTGACCTGACCTGATCTGATCTAACCTGGCCTGACCTGATCTGACCTAACCTGACCTGACCTGATCTGATCTAACCTGACCTGACATAACATGACCTGACCTGACCTGATCTAACCTGACCTGACCTGACCTGATCTAACCTGACCTGACCTGACCTAGCTATATTAAAGTAATTCGTTTTGTCTAGTCAGGTATTTTAATCCACAAACACTGACACACACGCGAATGGCAAACAGACAGACACAGACAGACAGTCTGATGGACAGTTATCATAGAAGACAGACAGACAGACAGCTTCATTTCTCTCCGTCAACAAACACCACTTGAGGGGGGGGGGAGGGAGTGAGGGAGTGACTGAGGAGGGAAGGAGAGGCTGAGGAAGGAGGGAGTGGGGAGGGAGGAGGGACAGAGGGAGGGGGAGGAGGAACGGGCGCGAGATCAATACATAGCAACTTGCAGAAGCGGGATCAGCTGAGGTCTTGCAGCACCTCCCTCCTCTACCTTCCCTCCCCCCCCCCCCACCCCCCCCCCCTCCTCCTACCTCCTCCTCCTACTTCCTCCTCCTCTACCCTTCCTTCCTCCTCCCTCTACCCTTCCTTCCTCCTTCCCTCCATCCCACTTCCCTCCTTCTAGCCTTCTTCCCTTCCTCCTTCCCTTCTTTACTCCCTCCTTCCTTCAACCTTCTTTCTTCCTCCTTCACTCCCTCCCTCCTTACTTTCTTCCCTCCTCCCTCCCCTCCCTCCTTACTTTCTTCCCTCAATCTTCTTCTTTCCTCCTTACTCCCTCCCTCCTTTCCCTGCTTACCTCCCTCCCCCAGACATCCCGCAGCCTCGCCTTACTTCCTTCCTCCTTCCCTCCTTCCCTCTCCTCCTTCCCTCCTTCAACCTCTCCTCCTCCTCCCCTCCTCCCTCCTCCCTCCACCGCCACCAGCCAAACGTGTTTCTGACACGCTGTCGTGCCTGACCCGGGATACTGTGTCGCTAATGAAGGGGAGACAGAGAGGAGACGGAGACAGAGAGGTAGAGACATGAGAGAGGTAGAGGAAGAGACATGGAGAGGTAGACGGAGAGACAGAGGAGAGAGAGAGACAGGGAGATGTAGACGGAAGACAGGGAGAGGTAGACGAAGAGAGAGACAGGGCGATAGAGAGAGTGTATCATACATAATCACTACAACTATCCCTATTAGACCTATTTCGACCAATCAGGAGCACACACACACACGGACCAATCATAAGCCAGAATGCGCGTGGTGGTGAGGTGATTTAGGTAATATAATTGGAGACGAACCATTCCCTCCCTTGTTAGCTGTCGTGGGAGGTAGTTAGTGATAAAGTTCTTGTTGTTTATTATTTTGTTCTTGTTAATTTTGTTCTTCAATGAACTTATGCTAATGAACCTATCAGGAGCCAGGAAACTACTCCCTTACGCCAACGAACCAATCAAGGGACAGGAAACAACCCTCTTACGTCTACGAACCAATCAGCCAGGAAACTACCCCCTTACCCCAATGGACCAATAAGGAGCCTGGAGTTAACTCATCTACGACAGTAAACCAATCAGGAGCCAGGAAACAATTCAGTTACGTCAACGAGCCAATCGGGAGCCAAAAACAACTCCTTACGCCAATGGACCAATCAGGAGCGAGCCGATGTATAACATTGTCAGGTCGTCAATGAACCAATCAGGAGCCGAGGAACACTCCTTTTAGATGTCCGTCACGAACCAATCAGCGAGGACACGTGTATGGCCACCCAGTTAGGAGACACGGGTGGGTGGAACAGAGAGTGGGCGGTAAAGGTAATGGGCGGCTTGGGGTCACAAGATGTTAACTAATCGACGAGTGGGTGGGTGGGTGTAAGACAGATTGGGTGGCTCTGAGGGAGTGGGTGGGTGGCAATAGAACTGAGGATGGGTGGGAGGCCGGCCGCCCACCATGAATCACTGCCGCCCAGGGAGGAGGCCGACCCGCTCCCCTTGATGAATGGTGACCAAGATGTGATCTTCCTTAGTGAACTACTGGAGGAGGAGGAAGGGGTGAGGGAAGAGGAGGAGGGGTGAGGGAAGAGGAGGAGGAGGAAGGGGTGAGGGAAGAGGAGGAGGAGGAAGGGTGGAGGGAGGAGGAGGAGGAGGAAGGGGTGAGGGAAGAGGAGGAAGGGGTGAGGGAAGAGGAGGAGGAGGAAGGGGTGAGGGAAGAGGAGGAGGAAGGGGTGAGGGAGGAGGAGGAGGAAGGGGTGAGGAAGAGGAGAGGAAGGGGTGAGGGAGGAAGAGGAGGAGGAGGAAGGGGTGAGGGAAGAGGAGGAGGAAGGGGTGAGGAGGAGGAAGGGGTGAGGGAGGAGGAAGACAAGAGCAACCACACGCACGGAGTACATGCCTGTGTGTTGGTGTTTAATCAAGGTATCAGAATACTATATTGAATATAACTTGCAATGCGGCCAATATGTCAATTTGGAATGGGGTCATATTTGGAATGGGTCCATATTTGGAATGGGTCTATATTTGGAATGGGGACATATTTGGAATGGGTCAATATTTGGAATGGGGTCATATTTGGAATGGGTCTATATTTGGAAAGGGATCATATTTCAAATTGGGTCATATTAGGAATGGGGTCATATTTGGAATGGGGCCATGACCTACAATTGGTACAGACAGACAGACAGACAAAACCAAGACACGCGGCGAGGATTAATAGTGAAACGAGAAAACAATTGACTAACTCACTCACTGAAACGCAGCTTATGAACTGTTATTGGGCACGGAAGTTTAATGGAATATATTTAATGATTTTCTAAGAGTTATTCACACACCCACACACACACACACACACACACACACACACACACACACACCCACACACACACACACCCACACACACACACACACACGCACAGGATACCACTAACAGTCATCCCCTTATCTCTGGTCGTGTTCTGAATAAAATAACACAATCTCTCACCCTCCCGCTTCCACCACCTACCTAGCTAACATCCGGGTGTAGATAAATGGCTCTACTTTCCATCTACCTCAACTGATTTCATTCATAATTGACATATTCATAGCAGATGCAATCAACTTTATTCACCTCAAAGGAAATTACAATATGATTTGATTTGGCGATTTGGCGGTGGTTAAAAGACAAGGTGGTTGTGTGTGTGTGTGTTGGCGCGATTTGTCCCTCTTGTATCAAATTTCCCGCCCAAATTGGCTATTTTGGGGGGGAAATTAGTATTTTATTTGTTAATTTTAAAAGATAATTAGTTTTTTATTAGTTGTCGTTAATCCGGTGTATGAAAAAAGTTAATCCGTGTTTTTAATTAAGGTCGACTTATCCGAGTTGGGTTAATGTTAATGGAAGTTTTTTTTAATTTAACATTTTATTGAAGAATCCATGAATTTTTTTTAACCCACGAATGCCATGTTATGTAATGTTAAGGGGAGGGGTGGGGAGCATGGGTTAAGGGGTGGGGACCATGGGTTAAGGGGTGGGGAGTTTGGGTTAAGGGGTGGGGAGTATGGGTTAAGGGGAGGTAAGGGGTGGGGAGTTTGGGTTAAGGGGAGTTAAGTGGATACATTACACTTAACACGGTATTGTCTGAGTGTACGAACGCTTGTTGACGGTCATTACGGTCAAGTTAACGCACCTGTGAACGGTCCGCCGGTTAAAATTCAAATTGAAATAATAAAAAAAGGTCTTGTATGTTAATTCTTGCTGGGGCCGATTAGGAGACACGACAGTTAGGAGGTATTGTGTTAGTCGACCTGCGCTTACCGGTGCTAATAATGCCAGCAGGGAAGGAATTAAGCTAAATTTAGTGCACTTGTGAATGTTTGGACCTGTCCCCCCCCCCCCCCCCCCCTCTCTCTCTCTCTCTCTCCCCCTAATAGAAAACGGATTTGTGAATGCCGAGCGGATGGTAAATTTCCACGCTGGTGTCTATATATATACACACACATACATACACACACACCGTCTGATGCTGTACACATACACTCGTCAGGCAGTTATTTTTCCTGTATATCCCCAGGCTGGTAAAGGATCATCTTAGCGCTGATTGGCTGGTGGAGGTAGTCGATGAGTGGACCATACGCGTTTACTGTATATATTCCTGTTGGTAATCCCTCGCTGGTAACTCCTACGTGAGAGATAAGGATAACTCACTCCTCTCCTGCTGTAGTTCCTCGGTAGTCCTGCAGGAGGGCTAGGATACAGTCCAGTTGGCGTCTATGTGTTGGTGTTAATCCGCGTGTGCCTGAAGGGAGGGATTAATGGGTAATGGTGAGGCTGGGGAGTAATGGGTGTGTGGCGGTGTGTGGCAATGGGGAGGGAGGGGGGCGGGAGGGGGGAGCGCGGGGCAGTGAGCGGCGCGTGTTGTCCTCACACGTGTAGAGAGAACCCGAGGGAGGGGTCGTGCCGTGCTATCTGGCCTCCCCTCACTCTCCCTGCCCCCTGTGTACTGCCTCCCTAGGTGCGTCCTGCCTCCCTTACACCCTGTGTGTCGTGTGCCCGCGCCCCCACAGTGTTGCAGGCCCAGCTACAGGTGACAGGCTGTGTGTAGCGGCCTGCCTCCACTCCCGGAAAATTCACAAGAACGGAAGACTCCATGACGTGTTATGCCGATACTGGCCGTGATGATGTCTCTCCCTGGATACACTCCCTTATATCCATTCCTCCCTTCCTCTCCCTCGCTCACCACAGAGGGAGAATTTCCTATTTGAAGGAAACATTTCCGATTTGATTTTGTTTTAGTGTTGTGTATGTTAGAGGGGGGGTGGGGGGTGTCTGCTCCCTCCTCCCCCTCCCACTTGACAGACACTAGTGTAAACAAACAAACAATGACACAGTCTGCCACACTGTCGTTGTAGGAGGCTGTATATGTGTTTACCGCCGTCACACACCGTCACCAGCGTCACGGGTAAGATGCGGCGGGGAACTGACGGTGGCGGCGACCACACACACTTGCCTCCACTTCCGCCGCCGACAACGCCGCCGCCGCCACCAGCCGCCGCCAGCCGCCACCACCAGCGCGTTGCTATGGTGTCATTCCTCCAGCACTGATGACGTGTTGTGACGTGTGTGTTTGTGGTTATCTCACAACATCCTTCGTCCCCGTTCATGGCGCCAACATCACCATCAACACCCTGTCAGCAGTCTTAAGCTCAGGTTGCTGTTCACGTTTATCATACAATATTTTGACGGCATCATCTGAAGGTTAGGCTCACCTGGCTTAGTTCACTTGATAATTAAACACCCTAACGCTCACTTATCCTGACCTAACCTAACCTGTCCTGACCTGGAAAAGTTACCGAACATGATCATTAACTCGAACACGCTGGGTAGCTTCAAATATAGGTTGGGCTGCCTAGTATGGGCCAATAGACCCGCTGCAGTTTCCGCTATTTTTTTTTTATTGGGCACTCCCCTACATCCTTGTGTAAGGTGAAGCACAGAAGCGTTTACAGCGCTCAACAGGGAAGCATGCTAAGTTCATGCTTGCCTTTATGTCTCATGAGTCAAGGGCGTAGAAGCCTGAAGAGTCAAGGGTTAATGTCAGCAAGTTTTTGGAAGCTCCAAAAACTTGTCCCTGAATACTAATTCGCTTCTTTTCGACTTACAACAGGTACCTACTTTACTGCTAGGTGAACAGGGACTAATGGGGGCTAGGAAGTATGTCCAAACAACTTTCACCGGCCCGGGAATCGAACCCGTGACATCTCGGTATGCCGCCATTCTTACATAACCCAACCCATCCTGACCTTTCACTTAACCTAACCCCCCCAGATAGCGTTACGGTGTTTAATCATCAGGTAAACAAAGGGGTGTCTAATCTTCACGTCATGCAATATTTTGAGCCAATATTCCTCACTACACCTGAAACACTTAAGAAAAATGTTAATATATTGAGAAGGCGATTTTATCTACCTGTGTTTTTATTATGAGTAACGTTTATTATTATTATTATTATTATTATTATTATTATTATTATTATTATTATTGAACAGTGTTGTATAAGAAATTCTCTCTCTCTCTCTCTCTCTCTCTCTCTCTCTCTCTCAATAGACACGAGAAAAATAGTTTGCATTATTAACATTACCCAACACTTCTCCTTACACCCCAACACTACACTCTAACACCACACCCAATCTGGTCCTCGACACAGGTACACAGGTAGGTCAGGTATTGTACAGGTATCGGTAATCGTTGCTGGTCGATCAAGTTATAAACCTGTCTTGCTTAACCCTTAGACCTGCGTCCTTACCTGGGTCCTCGAGACCTTACCTGGGTCCTCGAGTCCTTACCTGGGTCCTCGAGTCCTTACCTGGGTCTTCGAGTCCTTACCTGGGTCCTCGAGTCCTTACCTGGGTCCTCGAGACCTTACCTGGGTCCTCGAGTCCTTACCTGGGTCCTCGAGACCTTACCTGGGTCCTCGAGTCCTTACCTGGGTCCTCGAGTCCTTACCTGAGTCCTCGAGACCTTACCTGGGTCCTCGAGTCACCCACAGGTCCTCGAGTCCTTACCTAGGTCCACGGTCTTACCTAGGTCCTCAGTGCCTAGGTCCTCAGGTCGCCACCTAGGTCCACAGGGGTCCTTACCTAGGTCCACGAGTCCTTACCTAGATGCAAGTCCTTACTGGAATCTCAAATTCCCTTACCTAGATCCACAGTCTTTACCTGAGTCCTCGAGTCCTTACCCAGGTCACTTACCTGGGTCCTCGAGAGTCACCCACCTGGGTCTTCTGGTCCTGACCTGGGCCCTCCAGAGTCACCCACCTGGGTCTTCTGTGGTCCTTACCTGGGTCCTCAGAGTCCTTACCTGGGTCCTCGAGTCCTTGCAGGTCATACCTGGAGTCCTCTAGTCATACCTGGGCCCTGGTCGCTTACCTGGGTCTCCTGGTCCTTACCTGGGTCTTCTGGTCACCACCTGGGTCCCTTGAGTTAAAGCCTGAGTCCTCTGGTCCTGACCTGGGTCCTCTGGTCCTGACCTGAGTCCTCTGGTCCTGACCTGGGTCCTCTGGTCCTGACCTGGGTCCTCTGGTCCTGACCTGAGTCCTCTGGTCCTGACCTGGGTCCTCTGGTCCTGACCTGAGTCCTCTGGTCCTGACCTGGGTCCTCTGGTCCTGACCTGGGTCCTCTGGTCCTGACCTGAGTCCTCTGGTCCTGACCTGAGTCCTCTGGTCCTGACCTGGGTCCTCTGGTCCTGACCTGAGTCCTCTGGTCCTGACCTGGGTCCTCTGGTCCTGACCTGAGTCCTCTGGTCCTGACCTGGGTCCTCTGGTCCTGACCTGAGTCCTCTGGTCCTGACCTGAGTCCTCTGGTCCTGACCTGGGTCCTCTGGTCCTGACCTGAGTCCTCTGGTCCTGACCTGAGTCCTCTGGTCCTGACCTGGGTCCTCTGGTCCTGACCTGGTATCTTGGGATTTATTTAGGGAGGCGTGGGAAATATAGACTGTGGGAGATAATGGGAAATTGTGGGAAATACAGATTTAGAAGGCCTGAGAAATTTTAGGCAGGTGTGAGAAATATTTAGGCGTAGTGGGAATGATATCAGTTTGAGAAATACTTAAAATTCGCGGGAAATATTTACAAAGTGCGGGAAATACTGGGGTTGTCTAGGGAAATATTTTGGAAATACTTTTAATTCTCGTGAGAACTATTTATATGGCCAGAAATAAACTGGTGATGGTCGTGGGAAAAATGAAAGAGTATGGGAAAAAATAAGAGTGGGAAAAAATGTGAAAGCGTTGGAAGTATTTACATAAGTCAGGAGAATTAGGTTAGGTTAAGCTAGGTTAGGTCAGGTCAAGCTAGGTCAGGTCAGGTTAGGTTAAGCTAGTTTACGTCAGGTCAAGCTAGGTCAGGTCAGGTCAGGTTAGCTATGCTAATATACAAACTATTTCCATTTAAATATTTTATTTATCAATATTAAATTTCGTTCATCCAATCATTTGTGTGTGTGTGTACACTATTGACTATGTGTACATGTAACCGTGTATGTACCTCTGATATTGACTGTGTGTGCGTCTTTACGTATGTGAGGTATGTGCACATCAATAACTGGCTGTGTAAGTATGCGTGTTTACAAAAATGCAATCGTGTGCGTTCAAGTTGGCTTTTCATCAACTACTTATCGTGTGTGTGTGTGTGTGTGTGTGTGTGTGTACATGTGATTAAGTCAATTTTATCACTTCACAAGGCAGTGGTAGTGAGCCTCTGTTTTAAACTATTGTAAATCACTTGTAAATGTGTAAATCGAACACCTGTAAATGTTTAAGTACAAGAACTGTAAATTGTAAATGATTAGGTAGAGTTTTGGGGTGTGTTGACTCTCTCTCTCTCATTCAGACACAGCCTATTGTCAAGGGAACTACGCTCACCTTCCTTCCTTCCTTCCTCCCTTCCTTCCTTCCTCCCTTCCTTCCTTCCTTCCTTCCTTCCTTCCTTCTCTCCCTCCCTAGAGATAATTTTACCCTCCCTTACAAAGGTCAGTTCTGGGAGTCTCCTTACCTCAGGGAGACCGACAGCCTTGGTAACTCCCTCCACCACCACTCCCTCCCTCCTCCACCACTCCCTCCTCCTTCCACCACCACTCCCTCCCTCCTCCACCACCCTCCCTCCTCCTCCACCCTCCCTCCTTCCACCACCAGACTCCCTCCACCACCACTCCTCCCTCCTCCACCCACTCCCTCCTTCCCTCCACCCTCCCTCCCTCCTTCCACCACCACTCCTCCTCCACCAGACTCCCTCCTCCACCACCACCACTCCCTCCCTCCTCCACCAGACTCCCTCCTCCACCAGACTCCCTCCTCACCACCACCACCACTCCCCCTTCCCTCCTCCACCACTCCCTCCTTCCACCACCACTCTCCCTCCTCCACCAGACTCCCTCCACCACCACTCCCTCCCTCCTCCACCAGACTCCCTCCACCACCACTCCCTCCCTCCTCCACCAGACTCCCTCCACCACCACCCCCTCGTAAGCAGGAAGTGTTCAGTGTTCACAAGCCTCATTAAGGTGTTCAGTGTTCACAAGTCTCGTGGAACACTGAGTCGAATCTGATGTAACTGGCCCATACAACTACCTCGATTATATACGTCATCACTAGCTGACCAATAGGAAGACTGTACATTCGTCATCATTCCACTCTGACCAATAGGAAGACTGTACGTACATTCGTCATCATTCCACTCTGACCAATAGGATGACTGAACGTATGGTGTTTTCGCAGACTGACCAATAGGAAGACTTTAAACACAAAAAAGTCATCAGAATTCCTTTACAGCAGTAGAAGAGTGAACCAATAGGAAAACTTGAAACACCTGACGTCATCGCAGGGTCTGTTAGAGCAGTAGTATAGCGTAATGAAGAGAGTTATCAAGTGAGCGGTCATGGGTAAGTCGGCAGCTCAATAACGTCACCATATTTCAGGAGGAAACTGTTTAATGAGGTGTAACTGGCCACTTATCCCGCCTCCTCTGGTGTAAATAAGGGAAGGAAGCGCTTAAGTGGACGTTCTCGTACCCGGATAAAGCTGTGTGTGTTGACTACCGTTTGGTGTCCTCCTATTGGCTAGAATATGATGACGTGTGTGTTTTGACTGGTCCTATTGGTCACTTTTTGATGATGGAATGGTTAAGAGTGCTCCTATTGGCTAGAATATGATGACGTATAGTTTTGACTAGTCCTATTGGCCACTTTATGATGATGACGTAGTTTAGAGTCCTTTTATTGGCTGGTATATGATGACGGATATATTTAGACTTCTCTGATTGGTGACACTGAGGATGACGAGGTTTAGAGTCCCCTTATTGGCCAGAATGTAATAACTTGCTTTATTGGTAACTTTATGAACACGTCATAGCTTAGAGTCGTGTTATTGGCCAGGTTACTATGACGTATACATTTTTACTTCTCTATTGGTCACTCACTATGATAACGACATTGTTTGTAGTCGTCTTATTGGCCAACCTTTGATGACGTTTGTGTTAAAGCTTGCCCTATTGGATGCTAGAAATATTACATAGATTGCCCTATTGGATGCTAGAAATATTACATAGATTAGTCAGTCCTATTAGCTTATTATAACGTGATGACGCATTCAATCGTCGTCTTCGGCTGGCCAGTTCAAGAAAGAAAACGTTTAGAGTTTATTAATATTTTCCTTTTCGTCAATTTGTAAATGACGTCACATTTTTTAGAATCTTCCCTATTATCAGTGAATGATGATGCAGTTTAAGTCGTCCTATTGGTTAGTTAGTGACGACATACATAGAGGGAGGAAGGTGAGGAGAGGAGTGATGGGAGGGTAGAGGGGAGGATGGGAGGGGAGAGAGTGGAGGATGGAGGGAGAGAGGGAGGATGAGGAGAGAGGAGAGAGGGAGGGTGGGGGGAGAGAGGAGGATGGAGGAGGGAGGAGTATAGAGAAGGGTAACTTAAGGGAGGTTAAGACAGCTGGTAGGTGAGGTCAGGTGTTACAGGTGTGTTGGGCAGGTTAATTAGTGAGGTGATTAGTCCTATGATGTACAGTTCTTCTCCCAGTTCCCCCGACCACCAGTGACAACAACCAAGATGGCGTCTTAACTGCTCCTAGACTCTCACTTCTGTAGTTAAGGGAAAGAGAAGAGTTTAACCTTACGAGGGGTGGGCGTGTGGTGGGCGTGGAAGAGTGTGGGCGTGTGGTTCTTTATTGACTTCCTGATGTTATATGTTAAGTGGTGGGGGGTGATATACTGAGGCTCTCTCTCTCTCTCTCTCTCATTTGTTATATTTCATTACTCATTTATTTATATATTTATATTTGTGTGTGTCTGTGTGTGTGTTAGTGTTTGTTTGCATGACGTTCCGATTTCGGCTCATAACACCCGATTTTGACTCATAACCACCCGATTTTGACTTATAACCACTCGATTTTGACTCATAACCACCCGATTTTGACTCATAACCACCCGATTTTGACCATTTTGTCGTCATATACGTTTCTTTCGCTACCTTCCTTACCGACCGTCATCTACCTGGTGATCGTAGGTAGTCAGAGCTGTTGAAACAGGTGTGTGTCATAATAACAACAATAAACGGTTTATTAATAGAGTTGCAGCCGGTGACTGAAAATATACAGACTTACATTTGATTTAGACATAATATGATATGCATTGAATACATTTACAGGCTCTGTGTGTGTGTGTGTGTGTGTGTAGGTGTGTGTGTGTTTGACATTCAGTTAACACACACACAAAAAAGAGAGAGAGAGAGAGAGAGAGAGAGGGGGGAATGTTTTAATCTAACTCTCACCAACTAAAGGTTGTAAGGATAGTGAGGATAGACCGTAAAGAAAGTGAGGATAGACCGTAAAGAAAGTGAGGATAGACCGTAAAGAAAGTGGAGGATAGACCGTAAAGAAAGTGAGGAGCAGACTGTAAAGAAAGTGAGGATAGACCCTATAAAGAAAGTGAGATAGACCATAAAGAAAGTGAGGATAAGACCGTAAAGAAAAGTGAGGATAGACACAAAGAAAGTGAGATAGACCGTAAAGAAAGTGGAGGATAGACTGTAAAGAAAGTGGAGGATAGACCGTAAAGAAAGGAGATAGACCCAAAGAAAGTGAGGATAGACCGTAAAGAAAGTGAGGATAGACCGTAAAGAAAGTGAGGATAGACCGTAAAGAAAGTGAGGATAGACCGTAAAGAAAGTGAGGATAGACCGTAAAGAAAGTGAGTATAGACCGTAAAGAAAGTGAGGATAGACCGTAAAGAAAGGGTTATGTGTACTTTGATGTCATAAAGAGAGCGGTAGAGCGAGAGACCGTTCTTGGAGGCCGGATTATCACCCAGACGAGGCCAGGCAGCGGTGAGGCCAGGGAGGGAGAATTGTTGGTGATGTGTTGGAGGGAGGGTGAGGGAGAGAGAGAAAGAAAGAAATGGAGAGATAGAGAAAGTCATGGCTGTTGAATGAGAAGAGGAAGGGACAAGGAGAGAGAGAGGGGAAGGATGTGAGAGGGGAGAGGATTAAAAAAGATGAGAGGGGAAGAGAAAGGGGGGCAGTTGGGGAGAGGGAAAGATAGAGATAAATTGAGGGAGGGGGGAGTGGGGTGATGAGGAAGAAGGGAGGAGGTAGGGGAGGAGAGAGACCGAGCTACTGTGGAAATTTCCTGTTTGACTCTCTCTCCCCCTCAATCCCTACGTCAAAAATTCCGCCAATCAGCGCTCGGAGTGATGATGCCTCTGGAAAAAATTGGACCAATCAGGGCGCGGCTAACGGCCTGCCTTTAAGTGGGAGTCTCATTTTCACTCCCTCGTCTCTAATCACGTAGGGATTGGAGGTCAAACAGGGGCGATTATTAAACAGTAGAAGGGGGATTAGTCATGGATTAGCCCGTCGAGGAAGGGGGATTAGTCATGGATTAGCCCGTCGAGGAAGAAACGGATTGGAATGAGGTAAGAGAGACGATTGGTGAGAAGATTGGGAAAAAAGCTCACGAGGAGAAGGATTGGGTAGGGGGAGGAAGACATTGGGGAGATTAGGAGCTGGGGAGAAGCAGCGGCAAGGGAGACAAGTTGACAGAGTGAATTGGGGAGAGTTATGGAGTTTGTGAGTTTATGTTGGGGGGGTGATGTTGAGGGGAGGAGGAGGAGGGGTGATGTGTGTGGGGAGGGAGGGGGATGTTGGAGGAGGGGAGGAGGGGTGGGATGTGGTGGAGGAGGGGTGATGGAGGGGAGGGGGGAGGGGAGGGGTGATGGGTGGTGGAGGAGGGGTGATAGTGGTGGAGGAGGAGGAGGAGTGGAAGATATTGTGGTTGTGGTAGTAGTGGTAGTTGTGTGGTGGTTGTGGTAGTAGTGGTAGTTGTGTGGTGGTTGTGGTAGTAGTAGTAGTTGTGTGGTGGTTGCAGAAACAGTGGTAGTTGTGTGTGTTGTGGGTAGTAGGGTAGTTGTGTGGTGGTTGTGGTAGTAGTGGTAGTTGTGTGGTGGTTGTGGTAGTAGTGGTAGTTGTGTGGTGGTTGTGGTAGTAGTGGTAGTTGTGTGGTGGTTGTGGTAGTAGTGGTAGTTTAATTACAGTTCAGTCTCTGTCCACAATCGACGCCATCTTTTTATCGTAAGTTAAATTCACCAGTTAAATACGACTTAACTTTACCATTAACTTCACTAAGACAAAGTACCTTAATATTCTTTGAGATTTTGGTTTCTGGATTAGGTTTGGTTAGGTTAGGTTAGGTTAGGTTTGGTTTGGTTAGGTTAGGTTTGGTTTGGTTTGGTTAGGTTTGGTTTGGTTTGGTTAGGTTAGGTTTGGTTGGGCTGGTTTGGTTACGTTGGGTTGGTTAGGTTAGGTTAGGTTAGGCACCCGTTGGCTTAGTGTTTACGTTTTTATTGATGGTGAGGGCCGCCAGGTGGCAGCAGGTAGAGCGTGGTAAAGAAAACGGGATGATGGATGACCACAGAAAACCCTCCATTTACCGGACCATCATTTTAACGGGTATAGTCCGGTATAGAGAGGGTTCACGTCTAATGAACCTCGATATAACGAACTGCACTTTCTCATTTAGTCCGCTATATTGAGGGTTCAGATACACGGACGGACAGACAGACAGACCCACACCCTAAAAGACAGAGAAACAGACAGACAGACACACTAACAGACGGACGGACACCGCCGGCCCACAAATGTTGTATAATATGTAAATTTTTTCCATTATTCCGGCCATGTAAAGTTATTGTTTATGTTACCCTAGACACTGTCCCGGGGCCCTCACGTGCACCGGGTGGAGGGCGAGTGGTGAGGTGGAGGGCGAGTGGTGAGGTGGAGGGCGAGTGGTGAGGTGGAGGGATAGTGGTGAGGTGGAGGCGAGTGGTGAGGTGGAGGCGAGTGGTGAGGTGGAGGCGGAGTGGTGAGGTGGAGGTGGTGAGGTGGGAGAGTGGTGAGGTGGAGAGTGGTGAGGTGGAGAGGTGGTGAGGTGGAGGAGAGTGTGGTGAGGTGGAGGCGAGTGAGTGAGGTGGAGGCAGTGGTGAGGTGGAGGCAGTGATGGTGAGGTGGAGGCAGTGGTGGTGGAGGAGAGTGGTGAGGTGGAGGAGGAGGTGGTGAGGTGGAGGAGAGTGGTGAGGTGGAGGGCAGTGGTGAGGTGGAGAGTGTGGTGGTGGAGACAGTGGTGAGGTGGAGAGAGTGGTGAGGGTGGAGGCCCAGAGTGGTGAGGTGGAGGGCAGAGTGGTGAGGTGGAGGGAGAGTGGTGAGGTGGAGGAGAGATTGTGGTGGGGTGGAGGTGGTGGTGGGGTGGAGGGAGAGTGGTGAGAATTGGAGGGGAGAGTGATTGGAGGACGTGGAGGAATGTTTTGGTGGCCTTAACCACACACTGGTCCAATGAGTCTCTCTCTCTCTCTCTCTCTCTCTCTCTCTCTCTCTCTCTCTCTCTCTCTCTCACGCACACACAAGCTGAGACAAAGAGAGAGAGAGAGACTGCACTAATTTAATAATCTTTGTGGCGGGAGAAGATGTTAAGGTTTTATTTCCGGGTTTCATTATGGTGTTGAGGATGTCTTTGTTTATGTCTTTGTTTACGTGTGTGTGTGCGTGCGTGAGTGAGTGAGTGAGTGAGTGAGCTCCCGAATCGAACCATCTGTCTCTATATACCTGTCAAGTCTATCTACCTGTATATTTAACTCAGTCACATTCTAGTATCTCAATTAAGCATCACACCTTGGTTAACACAACACTCTATAAACCAGGTATTAATCTTTTCATCCATCAAAATAATAAAAATGATCTATTATTTTTAAAGGTGGAAATGCAGATTCTTGTAGAGTCTTAAGGTGATTCTGACGCCATTTTGTAGTTTAAGTGAGTTCAATACGCCACTACATCAACCAGAGTTTACTTACTGAAATACTGTATAATTTATGTAAGAAAAGAGAGTGAGTGAGAAGCGTGACCCAGAGCCCCTCAGTGTGCGTCACATGGTGTAAACAGGTGGTGTGAGATGCACCTGGTGAGGGGTAGGGAGGGAGGGAGGTATTCTGGTAGTGTGTCCCCCCTCAAGACGCCTCCCAACCACTCACCCGTAACATAAATTGACTATATTTTCTTAATTTGTTGTTTGGTTAAATATTAAATTATGAAAGGTGAATAAATAGCTTTGTGTGTTTCCTTTATGTGTGTGTGTGTGTGTGTGTGTGTGTGTGTGTGTGTGTGTTGTTCAATAACTCCGACACGCCCGTCATGGACTGCTGGTAGGGTACACACACACACACACACACACACACGACCTCCGCGGCCAAACTCCCAAGGCGGAGATCACTGACGAAACACTCCCAGGTTATTGCCAAAAACACTTGACTTAACCCTTACAGCTGCGGCGGCCGTCGGTAGGAACAGATCAAGTCCAGAATTTGTAGGTGCCTTCCCTGACCTTCAAGCGAACTACTGGCAACCTTTGGAGAGAATCAGTCACGTTGTTGGCATGTTACTGTGTGGACAAGAGAAAGTCATCGTCTTCAAGGGGTTAAGTCATCGTTGTCAAGGGGTTAAGTCATCGTCTTCAAGGGGTTAAGTCATCGTCTTCAAGGGGTTAAGTCATCGTCTTCAAGGGGTTAAGTCATCGTCTTCAAGGGGTTAAGTCATCGTCTTCAAGGGGTTAAGTCTTCAAGGGGTTAAGTCATAAATCATAATGTGTCTAAGATTGATGCCACTTCGCCTGTTATTAATAATCTCTACCTCTCTCTCCACTACCTCCCCTCCTCCTCCACTACCTCCCCTCCCCCACCACCTCTCCTCCCCCACCACCTCTTCCCCCTCACCACCACCTCCAGAAATATCGTCCTCCCTCTCTTCATGTCGTCCTGTGCTTGTAAATCGTCACCAGGTCCTCGTTCGTCACCAACTTAATCTCACTCTTACATCAACACCCATCTCAAGATCTGGTCCCCGTCACTCGCCCCCGTCACCCTCCTCCGTCACCCTCCTCCGTCACCTGTCTCTCCATGTTTCTTTCTTCCGTCTCTTATCTCCGTCACTTACCTGTCTTCGCCACACTTTCCTTCGTCACTCTGCGTCACTCTCCTGCGTCACTTGCCTGCGTCACCTTCCTCCGTCACCCATTCCTACAAGTACCACCTCCGTCACCAGCTGCAGGGTGTTAGTGTGATGTTCGCTTTATCAGGGTCGTGTTTGGGTGAGCCAGCTGGTGCAGGTGGTGTGATGACGTAAGACAGGTGGTGTGATGACGTAAGACAGGTGGTGTGATGACGTAAGACAGGTGGTGTGATGACGTAAGACAGGTGGTGTGATGACGTAAGACAGGTGGTGTGATGACGTAACACAGGTGGTGTGATGACGTAAGACAGCTGGTGTGATGACGTAGACAGATGATTGTGATGACATGCCTGGGTAGGTGTGATGACGTAAGACAGGTGGGTGTGATGAGCGTAACACAGTGAACACAGGTGGTATGTTGCGTATGAAACCCCTCACCCCCCTCTACCCCCGTAAATATATGCCACGAACATCTACTTAATCTTATCAAATAAAAACTCACACCTTGCCAAGTGGGCGTGGGTGGGCAGGCAGGTGGGTGTGGGTGGACAGGGTGAGGGAGTGGGGTGCGTTTAAGCGTGGAATTAGCGGGTAGTGGTGAGGGGGAGAGGGAGGAAGTGAGTTAAAAAGGGGGGGTGAGAGGGGGGGGGCTTGAGAGAGGGAACTAGGGAGGGGGTAGAGAAAGAGAGGGGAAGGGGAACTAGGGAGGTGGTAGAGAGAGGGGGGTGGGTGGGGGGTTAATGTTCCTATACACCACGTGACTTGTACATCATCTTTACTCGCGTTATGAAAGGTTCTGATCCTGTGTTCAATTTTTCCTCGTGTAACTAAAGTGTTTGAACGTATCTCGCCTTCAGAACCTTTTACCCAAGCTATAGTGGTTCTAGGTTCTAAAACTCATATATCAGGGGAGTATTGTGAACCTTTTGCGTTTATAAAAGGTTCAGGTGTGTTAGAAGTGATGTTTGTGTGTTTATATGTCTATCCAGTTTCTTTACGTCATTTGCCTCTGTCTACCCAGCAGTAATTGGGGACCTGGATGTTAATCGATTTGTGGATCGTGTTCCGGGGTGATGGTTAGCCAGTGCAGTTGGCGAGATGTCCGGTCTTCTCGGACTATTCCTTGACACTGGGCCCTGTAACTCGTTAACTTAAGGTGTGGTTGTTGTGTTGGTGATAGCTTCAGGGTGTGGTTGTTGTGTTGGTGATAGCTTCAGGGTGTGGTTGTTGTGTTGGCGACAGCTTCTACACCTTAAACAAATTCACGCCCAAGTAGCCCTTGGGCCGGCCATCCTCGTTACACGAGAGGCATCCATTATTATTTGTGTATCCAACACACCGTGGTATTGTAATGTATTTAGAAATATATACTACTACTACTACTGCTATACTACTAGTACTACTTTTTTTACGTGGCCTCCAGCCTCCGCCAATAGCCAAACCTTCGCCGCCATTTTATTACCTTAAAATTAAATACCCTAATACATAAGTAGCTACTCTAGCTGTATTGAGTCGCAGATCTATGCGGCACTTAGTGACTGTTGCCTCATAATCAATATCCGCAACTGTTATCGGCTTTGGGGCCGTTGCTCTCGTTCCCCTGAGGCAGAGCAAAACAGACCTAAGGAGAAAGAAGGACACTCGACATCTCATCCAGGCTGTAACATAACTTCTGGGCTGCTGCTTCTGTTCGGATATCACCTCCGCGAGTCTAGCGTAGAATCATCTTGCACTTGGTCCCATCCCACCAGAGGTTGTGAACACTAGAGGAGTGAAGCTGCCTTGATCAACGTTCTGAATTCTCTCCCCATATGCCCTTATCTTGTCGTTCTCGTTCCTCCTGTGTGCCGCACCGAGAGCTAAGTTACGGTGACATGCAGCCATGGGATCAAAAATCCTGATGTTGAAGAAGGCTCGCTGTCCCCGCGTCCAGAATCCTCGAGCACTGACGTCAACACGGGCTTCGTTGGATGTGTTTGAAGTCCTATGTTGGAAAGTCTCACCGTCCAATGGAAGGAGGGTCGGTTCTACCCTGACATCACGGCATATTTCCTTCAACATATTTGCTGTGAGATCCCTTACTTCGTCATGCCTCATGCATATGAAGCCCCCTTTCTTGCACACCATGGCGTGATCGACGTCTACAGGAAGAACCACACACACTACTGTTAATACTATTACTACTACTAAAGTTAGGGAGATAAGTGTATTCTCATAATTATAGTGAGATAGAGCTGAGAGTTTCCCCCTGAGAGGTGCAGCAACAATGGGCGGCAGACAATGGCGGCCTAGGAGGTGTTGTGAGGCTCTGGTGCTCGGTCAACAAGTGAGGGGGGGGGGTGAGGTGAGGGGTATGTGGAGGTGAGGGTCTCGACTATTATCTTGTCCTAACCTAATCTGACCTGACCTAACTCAATTCCTAACCCCAAGAATTCGGCTCTAGTCTCTGCTGAATGGGGTTAACATAAGCTCATTTGATAGCTTATAAGGACAATTTTACGTCAGAGCCTCCTGTGACGTCATATTCACACTGACTTCAGCAGCATAATACCAACCTTACCAAACCACATGTAACCGAGCTACACCGTGTGAATGAGTGTACATGAGGTGAACTTAACACACACCTATGTTTGATTTGATTGTGAGAAAAGACTTAGTATTTCTAGAACTATGACGTCACACAGACAGACCGGGTTCCTATGGTTTGTTTGTAGTCGTCGGTGGGGTTGGCAGCCCTGACGCCAGTGTTGATGTCTTGGGTGGTCGTTCATTTTCAGCATATTCATTCACTATTTTAACTATATCTCAATAATATATCTGCTATAATTAAAATTCTATCACTCTTTAATGTAGGAAAATTATATGAACATTTCCTCGGACACCTGACGTCATTAATTACCCCAAATGTCATCACAAGGACAAAATAACTTAGTACACATAAGAAAAAAAAATGGTGGAATGTTGCAATAATTTTAGCTTCAGAGTCTTGATGTAAATAGTGGAATGTGTCTCAGGATTCACACACACACACACGCACACACACTGCATGCTTGGCTATACAGTGTCGAAGCCATGGTTGGATTATTATTATTATTATTATTATTATTATATTTAGCAATGTATATTTTATCCTGATGACTTACAACATTATAAACACAGTCACAAACACACACACACACACACACAAACACCTACACATACACACAGACATCCCCACATACACACAAACACACACACACACACACCCCCACATACACACAAACACACATACACCCCACATATACACAAACACACATACACCCCCACATACACGCATTCACCTACACACAAACACACAGACACGGAAACAAACGCATCAACAGGGACGGCAGACAATTGGCAAAGCGCATTGTATTGATTACCTGAGAACGTGACCCACATAGCAGTGTTACCAGACCGGCACCATCACCCTTCACCGTCATTAATTAATTCATTGATGTGGTAACACTGTCAAGGTCCATCTTTGGTAGAATGCACGCGTTTCGGGGCTTGATAAACGATAATTGGTTCCTTGCTTGTTGTTGTTGTTGTTGTTATTATTATTATTGTTATTATTAATATTATTATTAATATTGTTATTATTTTATTAATATTATTATTATTATTATTATTGTTATTATTATTTTATTATTATTATTATTATTTTATTTATTTTTTTATTATTATAACTTTTTTATTATTATTTATTGGACACTCCCCTACATCCTGTGTAAGGTGAAGCGTTTACAGCGCCCAACAGGGAAGCATGCTAAGTTCATGCTTGCGTTTATGTCTCATGAGTCAAGGGCGTAGAAGCCTGAAGAGTCAAGGGTTAATGTCATCAAGTTATTGGAAGCTCCAACAACTTTCCCTGAATACTAATTCACAACTTTTCGACTTACAACAGGTACCTACTTTACTGCTAGGTGAACAGGGACTAATGGGGGCTAGGAAGTATGTCCAAACAACTTCCACTGGCCCGGGAATTTATTATTATTATTATTATTATTATTATTATTATTATTATTGTTATTATTATTAATATTATTTTTACTGTTATTATTACTATTATTATTATTATCTTTTACCAGTGATGCCAGAACTGTCACCACCTGTAGCCATTGCCCAAAACCATCACTAATTAAATCATTGATGTGGTAACACTGTCAAGGTCCACCTTAGTAGAATACACGCGTATCAGGGCTTAATATACTCTGATTGGCTCCTTATATATTCTTATTATCACACGCCAGTGGTGCCAGAACTGCGTCGCCAGCCTCAACCTGTAACGGAATTACCATTAATTGATTTGTTGATGTGGTAACAGTGTCATGGTTGAATTAAGCAGAATGCACGTGGATGAGGGTATGGCGTGTGCTGATTGGTTCAAGTGGTTAATAGACTGTTCCGGTTAATAGACAATCCCGGTTAATAGACACTCCCGGTTAATAAACTGTCCCGGTTAATAGATAGTCCCGGTTAATAGACTCTCCCGGTTAATAGATAGTCTCGGTTAATAGACTTCCGGTTAATAGACAGTCCAGGTTAATAGACAGTCTCGGTTAATAGACTCCCGGTTAATAGACTCTCCCGGTTAATAGACTCTCCCGGTTAATAGACAGTCCCGGTTAATAGACTGTCCTGGTTAATAGACAGTCCCGGTTAATAGACAGTCCTGGTTAATAGACTCTCCCGGTTAATAGACAGTCCCGGTTAATAGACAGTCCCGGTTAATAGACAGTCCTGGTTAATAGACAGTCCCGGTTAATAGACAGTCCTGGTTAATAGACAGTCCTGGTTAATAGACAGTCCCGGTTAATAGAGGTGTCCAATTACCCGTGGTCGTTATGGTAATTATTTGTCGGAATCCACGCGTTTGAGGGCTTGGTGGGCGTTGATTGGTGCTTTGGTGCTCAACTATTATGATTATGACATAGCAGTGTTGCCAGATTTCCCTCATACATATAGCAGTGTTGCCAGACCTCACATTTGCATAACAGTGTTGCCAGAGCAGCCTCGCCACCTTCAAGCTTCCAGAGTATTAGCATTAATTAACATGGTGTTGGTGTGATTGAACCCAACATCTGGTAACACTGCCTCGTTCTGGCCTATGATTGGTTGATGGGTGGTTGGACGTACAGGCAGTATTTTGATTGGCCGAATTTTTTTTTATATTATCATTATTATTTGTCATTATTATTATTATTATTATTGTCATTATTATTATTATAATACTGTAAAAGTGATTAGTGTTACCGTCGTTACTCACCAGAGGGCAACAGGTCACGGGGTTATTTGAGGTCAACACGGGTCGATTATTGATATTTCCTGAAATATGAAGGTCAACACCACCTGCGTGCCGCCATCCACCAATCATTAATCATTATACTGCAGTGAGACGCTCTGATTGGTGGGTTTTAGCGTTAAGCTCCGCCCACACCATGATATCTCACCAGTTAAATACATTCTAGACATATTAAGACGACGTGATTGGTGGTTATACCGTTTAGCTCCGCCCACAGTACGCTTAATGGCAGTTTGTGTGTAGTTAAGGAAAGGCAGAGTTATTGGGCAGTTTGTTGTGATGACGTCAGATAATGAGAGATAGGAGTGGGGACCTCTCTCTCTCTCTCTCTCTCTCTCTCTCTCGGGCGTCACCTGGGCACACCGTCAGGGAATGTGTCTGTCTGTCTGTCTGTCTGTCTGTTTTGTCACACCTTCACCCGGGTGTCTGGCGGGCGTCTCCTGTTGCTACTGGTGTGTGTGTGTGTGTGTGTGTGTGTGTCGTAAATGTATACAAAAGTTCCCATGCATATAATAATACATAAACACTATATATGTATATGTATAAACTGTATGTGAATAAGTCACTATACACCACAGCGCCGCTCCGAGATGAACCATGACAATAAAACAGAATTTACAACTGAAATATGAAAATAGGAGGGGGAAGGGGGTGGGGGGTGGGGAGGGAAAATGGTGGTGTAGTGAGGGGGGGGGAGACTCGTGTATTTCCCGGAGATATATTGAAAAGGGATTTTTATATGCATATTTTAACGGTGTTTTTTCCCGTGTGAGAGAGAGGGAGGTGTTTCTCTCTCTCTCTCTCTGTCTGTCTGTCTGAGTGTATGTCTGTCTGTCTGTCTATCTCTGTCTGTCTGTCTTATTAAGTTATTATTACCTGTCTGTATGACTGTCTATCTACATATAAATTAAAATATTACACTAAGACAGACATAGAGACATAGAGACCTCGGCAACCCTCACCTGCTATAGTTCCCCTCCTGCCCGCTGAGAGGCGCCACGTGTCTCTGCTGCATTACGTCAACAACAACAACAGAGATGATAGATATAGCTTGTTTTTGGTTGTAATATTATACTGGGTGTTGGTGGGAATGGTGGCGGGTGTTGGTGGGAATGGTGGCGGGTGTTGGTAGGAATTATGACAGGAATGGTAATGGTTGGAGGAATGGCGGTGGTGGGAATGATGGCGGCGGTGACGTCACAGTGCCTCCACATTAGAAAATTAAATCATCCACAGCGGGTGAGGAGGAAGGGGGGGGAAGATAGATCCATCCCTCACATGCACGTTAAGGCGAGACTCCCCTACTAAGGTTATGTATTTGTAGCCCGTGTGTGAGGGTGGCTTGTGTGACGGGGCTGTAGGGGAAAAGTATCTGTTTTTCATCAGTGGAAAATATTATTGGAACTTGGTCTTTTATTTGTTGACGATTGAATACCTCTCTTTAAACTTGCCTGAATATTGTTGGAATGATTGCTTTTATCTCTGAAATTACTGTAGTCTTATAAAGGGTGTATTAAAGGGTATATCAAAGGGTATATTAAATGCTGGGGTCTTTTTGGGTTTGTTGGGTGAGTGAGGAGGAAGTGGCGCGTGATCTATTATTTCTGAGGGAAGATCAAAGTGTTTATAAAGGGTATAAACATGTGTGGTGGTGGTGGTGGTGACGGTGGCAGTAGTGTTGGTTGTGGTGGTGGTGGTGACAGGACTGTTGTTATTTGCTGTGGTTGTTGAGTCCGTGTACGTATGTGTGAACACGTCCTTGATTATGTCTGTAGACGAACGTGTGCGTGTGTGTACCTAATCCACCCAAACCTCCTGTCGGTGTATGTAACTGTCTACATGACTCCTGATCTTATCTTTATACATGTGTGTGTGTACACATGACTTTTCACCTGATTGTGTACGTGTGTGTGTGTGTGTGTGTGTGTGTGTGTACATGACTTTTCACCTGATTGTGTACATGTGTGTGTGTGTATACATTACCCCCGACCTTGACTGTGTGTACATTATTTGACCTATTTCCTCCGTACACGTCTTAACTCCAGGTGTTGTAGGTCCAACACGTTGTAGTTAACATGTATTTCAAGTCCAGCGTTACAAGTCTCGGGTGGTAAGTCCTCTGGTTTGACGGGCCATGAATTTTAAGTCCAAAAGGTTTCAGGTCCAATGATTCTGACGTCCAAAAGGTTTCAGGTCCAAGGATTCTGACGTCCAAAAGGCTTCAGGTCCAAGGATTCTGACGTCCAAAAGGCTTCAGGTCCAAGGATTCTGACGTCCAAAAGGTTTCAGGTCCAATGATTCTGACGTCCAAAAGGTTTCAGGTCCAAGGATTCTGACGTCCAAAAGGTTTCAGGTCCAAGGATTCTGACGTCCAAAAGGTTTCAGGTCCAATGATTCTGACGTCCAAAAGGTTTCAGGTCCAATGATTCTGACGTCCAAAAGGTTTCAGGTCCAAGGATTCTGGACGTCCAAAAGGTTTCAGGTCCAATGATTCTGACGTCCAAAAGGTTTCTTCAGGTCCAAGGATTCTGACGTCCAAAAGGTTTCAGGTCCAAATATTCTGACGTCCAAAGGTTTCAGGTCCAATGATTCTGACGTCCAAAAGGTTTCAGGTCCAAGGGGATTCTGACGCGTCCAAAAAGGCTCTTCGGTATCCTAATGATTCTGACGTCCAAAAGGTTTCAGGTCCAAGGATTCTCAGGTTCAGGGGAGTTTCAGAGGAGGACCAAGGCGGTTGGAAGGGTGCCAGGAGGCTGAGGTGACAGGGTGTGCCAGCCCCGCCTCCTGCTTGTGGGCGCTGGTGTTATGTGTAGTGATCCTAGGGCAAGCAGGAGGCACCGAGGGTTGTTCTGTGGGCGCTGGTGCCATGTGTAGTGATCCTAGGGCAAGCAGGAGGCACCGAGGGTTGTTCTGTGGGCGCTGGTGCCACGTGTAGTGATCCTAGGGCAAGCAGGAGGCACCGAGGGTTGTTCTGTGGGCGCTGGTGCCACGTGTAGTGATCCTAGGGCAAGCAGGAGGCACCGAGGGTTGTTCTGTGGGCGCTGGTGCCACGTGTAGTGATCTTAGGTCAAGCAGGAGGAGGGAAGGGGGGCGGTGGGTCATCTGAAGGCGTCGAGGTCACCAAAAGTCGTTAGAGGTCGTTTGGGGTCAGTTACAAGGAATTATCAGGAGTCACTCAGATAACTTAGGTCAATATGGGAGTAACAAGGGGTACACCAGGTCAACAAGGGGTCACACAGGTCAGCTAAGGTCAACAAGGGGTCAAACGTGAGGCAGATGGAGATCACTGTGTTGCCTCAGGAAATAACTTATTTGTGTGTTTCAGATTGAGACACGTGACCTAACCTAACCTAACCTAACCTAACCTAACCTAACCTAACCGACATGCGCCATTAAACAGTTAGGTCAGTAAACAAACAGACATTTATAATTGTTGTCAAAGTGTACGGTAGTTGAGGGTCGTGCGGCAGTTGGGTCATTTAGCACTCTTAATTGCGTGATTCAGTCTCCGATGGGGTCATTAAGTGACCGCTCTACTGTGGCACAATAACCGCCCTACTGTGGCACAATAACCACTCTACTGTGGCACAATAACCACTCTACTGTGGCACAATAACCGCCCTACTGTGGCACAATAACCGCCCTACTGTGGCACAATAACCGCCCTACTGTGGCACAATAACCGCCCTTGACCAAAGTATTTCAGACAATATTAATCAGACTGGATTCCAATTTCTCCTCAATGGAATCTCACCCGGCGTTTCTTCCCTCACTTCTCTCACCTCTCACTTCTGTCTCTCTGTCTGTCTGTTTCTCTCTTTGTCTCATTCTCTGTCTGTCTGTCTCTCTGTCTTTATCTATCTGTCTGTCTGTGTCTGTCTGTCTATATATTGACACGGGGGTTGAGGAGGGGTGAGTATTCCTTCACTTTCCGTTACCTACCCTCCTTCCTTCGCTCCCTCCACCCCTTTCTTCCCTCCATCCCTTCCTCTCACCCCTCCCCTCCCTCTCCTCCCCCTCTACCTGTCTGTCAATTAACCCCTCTCTTATACCCCGGGGCAGGTGGGGGTCTATAGAGATCATGAAGGCCGTCTCCCAACCTTGTTATGTTACGTTGTCTGTCACCTGTTACTTCGCGTTGATGTTATATTGATGTTGCGTTACCTTGGGTTAGATTAGGTTGGGTTAGGTTAGGTTAGGTTAGGTTAGGGGACATATTCTCGTCACACTCTTTACTGTAACACTAACCTAACCTAACCCAGCCTAACCTAACCCAACCTAACCTAACCCAACCTATCCTAACCCAGCCTAACCTAACCTAACCCAGCCTAACCTAACCTAACTAACCCAACCCAACCTATCCCAACCCACTCTTTACTGTAACACTAACCTAACTCCCAACCCAGCCCAACTCTAACCCAAACCCAACCTAACCCAACCTATCCCAACCCAGCTCAATTCCAACCCAACCCAGCCTAACCTAACTCCACCTAACCTAACCCAGCCTAACCTAACCCAGCCTAACCTAACCTAACCTAACCCAGCCCAGCCTAACCTAACCCAGCCTAACCTAACCTAACCTAACCCAGCCTAACCTAACCTAACCCCTGTCGATTGGAAGATTAACAAGGGTCTCAAAATAATGAATGGTGATTGGTGTGTCTAATCGCTGACTCAGTGCCCTGGATTAGCTCCTGACTAATCCATTGAAAACATGACCTTGCACTTAAGGGCTGAGTGTGAGTGTATGTTTGGGGGGAGGAGAGGCGTGGGTCATGGCAATTATTCTGGTTCGTCTGTCTGTCTGTGTCTGTCTGTTCGTCTGTCTGTCTGTCTATCTGTCTGCCTCGTCTGTCTGCTCGTCTCTGTTCGTCTTCTGCCCGTCTGTCTGTCTTCGTCTGTCTGTGTCTGTCTGTTTGTCTGTCTGTCTGTGTCTGTCTGTCTGTCTGTGTCTGTCTGTCTGTCTGTCTGTCTGTGTCTGTCTGTCTGTCTGTCTGTCTGTCTGTCTATCTATCAGTTTGTCTGTCTGTCTGTTATAGGGATAAAAGTTAATAAAACACATTCACCCAAAATTATACCAACATATAATTACCCAAATTATATAACCGAATAATTTAAATCAAGAATGAAAATAAAGGAATAATTATACGTATTAATAGAGGAGCTAAATATATTACACAGGTGAGAGCCGACACACCTGTCCTTAATGAGGTGTGTCGCTGGCCTTTACCTGACTCGCCCTCACCTGGCTCTCCCTCACCTGGCTCTCCCTCACCTGGCCTCCTCCTCCTCACCTGGCCTGCCCCCACCTTCTCTCCCTCACCTGGCCTGTCTCACCTTTCTCTCCCTCACCTTGACCTGCCCTCACCTGACTCTCCTCATCTGGCTCTCCTCACCTTTCTCTCCTCACCTGACCTGGGCCTCACCTGACTCCCTCATCTGGCTCTCTCACTCCAGCCTGCCTCACCTGGCTCTCACACCTGGCCTGCCCCTCACCTGGCTCTCCCTCACCTGGCTCTCCCTCACCTGGCTCTCCCTCACCTGGCTCGCCCTCACCTGGCTCTCCCTCACCTGGCTCGCCCTCACCTGGCTCTCCCTCACCTGGCTCTCCCTCACCTGGCTCTCCCTCACCTTTCTCTCCCTCACCTGGCTCGCCCTCATTAATACTCAAATGTGTGTCGTTCTTGCCCCCAATAATTGCCGTATCTAACCATAAGTCTTATTTTCCCTCGTTAATTAAACCTAATATCGATCTTAATTGAGTTATTGCATCTGTGTGTTATTTATCCTTTTGTTTATTTATTATTATCGTTTTGTTTTTATTCGTATTTATCTTTTTCTTGTTGTTGTTGGTTGTTTTGTGGTTGAATATTCGTCGTGTATTGGTGAAATGTACTCTCTCTCTCTCTCTCTCTCTCTCTCTCTCTCTTCTCTCTCTCTCTCTCTCTCTCTCGTTAGACGTGTACAAAAAAGACGATTTAATCTTTATTTACTTTTAATAACGCAAATAATTATCTTACAGGAAGTACAAACTGTAATGACGTATTAATTACAGGTATTACAGGTGATACATAAAGCAGGAGTATTAAACCTTTCCTTACTCTACTGAAGGTTTATGTTGTTGAGAGGTTTAATAGTTTAATACCGGTGTTTTAATGGATGGTTTATATTAAGGTGTTTGAACCACTGCATTGAGACTTTGTGGTGTTTGGTTGTGTTTGGATTCGTTGTTAAGTGTTTGGGAAAGTGAAAAATTGGATATAGAGGTGTTTTAATGGTGGTGTTTTAAAGATTCATTAGACACTCAGAGAGACAGACATTGTAACACCACTGAACTCTCTCGAATTTGAAGTGATTGGAACTCTTGTTTTAGCAGTTCAGAGAGAGACTCGAGAAACGTGGAGAGTGTGTAGCGCTTGAGTGTGAGAGTGTCTTAACTACTTGAGTGTGAGGGGGGTTTTGGAGAAGCACTCGAGGTGTGTCTCTTGATCGACCATTTAAGTGAACACCGCTGGAGTTAAAGGAGGTGTGGGACCAGTGAGTGACCAGCCCCCACAGGAGTAGTGACCAGAGGAACAGTGAGTGACCAGAGGAACAGTGAGTGACCAGAGGACCAGTGAGTGATCAGAGGACCAGTGAGTGACCAGAGGAACAGTGAGTGACCAGAGGAACAGTGAGTGACCAGAGGACCACTAGGCAAGGCCCTCACCATGATGAACCACATACTGGACGACAAGTTGGAGGCTGAGTCCGTCCCCCTCACCACCTCAGCTTCCTCCCCCCCCGTCATCACCCCTCCCGTCATCACCCCCCCAACCGTCACCCCCTCCAACAACGCCTCTCCAGCCATCAGTCGACGCTATGTTTTTGGGGCTCTTGGGGGCTCCTGTAGCGTCGACGGTGTGGCCAACTTTACTGATTGGTCCAGCCCCATCACCCCCACCATGAATGGCCAGCCCCCAGGTGAGTAACATCATGACTGGGGCCAGCCCCAGGTCAGCCCCACCTCCTATCATTACTACCTGTTCCCCAGGTCAGGCCCCAGGTCAGTCCCCATCACCTCTTATCATCACTACCACCCAGTCCCCAGGCCAGCCCCCATCACCCTCATCATCACTTTTACCCAGCCCCCAGGTCAGCCACATCACCCCAGCACTGTCAAACCAGCCCCCAGGTGAGTTCCAGCAAAGATTAGACAGTCCCCAGCCCAGGAGTAACATCATGGCTGACAGTCCTCAGCCCAGGTGAGTAACATCATGGTCAGACAGCCCCCAGCCCAGGTGAGGCAATGACTGCGGTCAGACAGCCCTCAGCCCAGGTGGGCAACATCATGGTCAGACAGCCCCCAGCCCAGGTAAGTAACATCATGGTCAGACAGCCCCCAGCCCAGGTAAGTAACATCATGGTCAGACAGCCCCCAGCCCAGGTGAGTAACATCATGGTCAGACAGCCCCCAGCCCAGCCCCATCACCGCCATCATGAATTATTAATAACTGGTTCAGAATCAGAATATTAACTGGAAGCCACAAATTATAGTCACCTGAGCCAAAATAAATATACTAATTATATATCTAATAATTATATAATATTAATATAGATGATGAGTTATATACAGTATTTAGCCACTGAAATATAGGAGATAATAATAATAATAATGACCTGACAGAATGGTTTATTTATTTATTTTAAGTATTATTGCTGATGAGTTTCTCTTGGTGGTAACTTTGGCTCTGATCTGTACCTTAACCGCTCAAACCTGGGGATCGAACCCGTGACGTGGTATGTGTGTTAATAATGATAAATAAGACTTAATAAAACAATTTCCTCCTGTATTAGTGATCAAAAGACTGAAAAATAAATCAAAGGCAATATTATAGAAGATTTTAAAAGACTTAATTATCGGTGTTTGAAATAAAGTCAACCACATTATTGGAACGAGTATATTATCATTCGTAATTGACTTATTTAAAGCATATCACACTAGTTAACTTAAATTTCTTGTTAAAAATGTTAAATTCATCTCCGTGGCTTGTTAAAAATATTATATCTGGTGTAAATAAATAAATAAATAATAAAAATGAGAGAGAGAGAGAGACAAGTGCTTCTGTGTCAGTCATTGTGTGTCCAATCACGTCCCCATCTGGGTGTGAGGAGGACGACCCTCTTGAATACTCCCACAGACTCCCAAACCCTGTCTCCTCATTGGTTGTATCCTTGGAGTTTTCTCAATCCTGGTGTTCTGATTGGCTAGTGAGGACGTGGGCTAGCATGGCTGGGGACTTACCGAGGTAGTCCCCGTCCTCCCACCCTCCCCCTCAAGGCTCAGTGATGGCGGCGTCACAGTTGCCAATCGCTGTGATGCTTCGCCAATCGCCGCCTTCCTCCGCTTCACAGATTGGGAGCCACTGATTGGATGCTGTGTTCTCTCGCTCCTGAGGCTCCATTGGAGGTGATGGAGGGCCCTTGGGAGCCTCGGGGAGCCTTGCGACGGATAAAATCAACGTCGGAGTCGTTACATTCAAAGATTTGAATTCCGATCGCTGATTGGTCGAGAGGTTGAAGATTTAATATGATTTTTTATATCCTGATTCTCTCTATACCGGACTTATATAACCAATTACCTCTCTATACCGGACTTATATAACCAATTACCTCTATATCGGACTTATATAACCAATTACCTCTCTATAATTGTTACCTCTCTCTACGGAACACCAACCATTACTCTCTATACCGGACCTCATATTCAATTACCTATACGGACTTATATAACCAGTACCTCTCTACCGGACTTATATAGCCAATTTTTATCTCTATACCGGACTTATATAACCAATTACCTCTCTATACCGGACTTATATAACCAATTACCTCTCTATACCGGACTTATATAACCAATAACCTCTATACCGGACTTATATAACCAATAACCTCTCTATACCGGACTTATATAACCAATTACCTCTCTATACCGGACTTATATAACCAATAACCTCTATACCGGACTTATATAACCAATGACCTCTATACCGGACTTATATAACCAATGACCTCTATACCGGACTTATATAACCAATAACCTCTATACCGGACTTATATAACCAATTACCTCTATACCGGACTTATATAACCAATAACCTCTATACCGGACTTAACCATCTCTAGATAGATTAAAAGACTGAACTACCATAAACTACTATAAACTACTATAAACCACCTTGAACTACCATAAACTATCTTGAACTACCTTAAACTACCATAACCTATCCTAAATCAACTACTATTACAGCTATTGTTACAGTGACTCCCCAACAGCCAATGAGCTATGAGCATTAAGTTAATTGCTCTGTATCAGGTGGCTGTAATTACTCCCCACAATTTATGGTCATTAATTACTGTATTTTATGAAGCTTTTATTAAATTGTTTGCTTAATGTATCGAGTCAATTTTATTTAGCTATTTTATTTTACTTTTTTTTAATCTTTTATTTAATTTTTTTTTATTTTCTTCTATTTTTTATAATTTTCTCCGTTTTCTTGCTTTTTTAATTGTTTACTTTTGTTAATTAATCACTTTTGTTTTGTGCTTCTTTATCGGTTATTTGCCTATTCTCTTTTATTCATTATTTTCATCTTATCTTAACTCTCCTTGTGTTCACTTTTAGCGTCGTGTTTTATTATTTTACTTTATTATCTTATCTTTATTCTCTTGTTTATTATCTGTTGATTAATTCGTTGCTTTATTCAGTGTTGCTTTTTCATCTTTATTCATTTTTTTATTTATTTATTCTTATTATTAACTTTTATTAATATTTTCTTCTGCGTCATTTTTATCATTATTATCATTTAAAAAAATAATAATAATACTAATACTAATAATAATAATAACAATAATAATAATAATAATAATAATAATAATAATAATAATAACAATAACAATAATAATAATAATAACTAATAATAATAATAATAATAACTAATAATAATAATAACTAATAACAATAATAATAATAATAATAACAATAACAATAACTAATAATAATAATAATAATAACTAATAATAATAATAACTAATAATAATAATAATAATAACTAATAATAATAATAATAATAATAATAATTTCTTCCACAGGTGAGTACAATGGTTGGTCCACGAGTCAGTCAGCTGATGGTATGTAAACAATAACAACAGCTGGTAGCTCCCTGATTGGTCCACAGGTAACGTTCCCTTGATTACCTTTTCGCAAATGAGGTTTTGATTGGCTAATAAGCTGATTAACAACTGATTAGTTAATACATAATTTAATATTGATTAGGGTCACAACGAACTGAATTTTGATTGGTTCTTCAGGTGTGTTAAATCTGATTGGTCTACAGCTAATTTGTACCTGATTGGCCCTCCAGCAGCTCACTCTTAATTGGTAACCTTGTTAGCTTAGTACCGATTGGTCATTAGTATCCTGACGCCGATGATTGGTCAAACGTGTCCCAGTCCTAACGGGCCCCAGTCGTAATCTAACGTAACCCAATAGGCCCCATTCCTACTAGGTCCCATTCCCACTAGGCCCCATTCCTACTAGGTCCCATTCCCACTAGGCCCCATTCCTACCAACCTTCACCCCATTTTTCTGTGTGTGTGTGTGTGTGTGTGTGTGTGTGTGTGTGTGTGTGTGCTGCCTCCATCTCTGCTCTCCCCCTGCCCTTCTCTTCCTCCCTCCTCCCCCTCCCCTCCCCCCCCTCCTCTCGCCCTCCCTCCCCCCCTCCTCTCCCCCTCTCCCCCTCCTCCTCCCCCCCTCTCCCCCTCCCCCTCTTCACTCTCACAATCGCCATTTTCTGACTTCCTTACGATCAAAGTCGGCTCTTGAAGACTGAGAGAGAGGGAGGGAGGGAAGGAGGGAGAGGGAGGAAGGAGAAGGAAAGAAGGAAGGAGGGAAGGAAAAAGAAGGTTGAAAGAAGAATAAGACAAAAGAATTATTAGACAAAGAATTATTAGACAAAGAGAGAGAGAGAGAGAGAGAGAGAGAGAGAGAGAGAGAGAGAGAGAGAGAATATTTCCCTCTGACTGGTGAGAGAGACTGTGTTAGGTCAGGTAGAGTCTCTGTGATATTTGTCCGCCATTTTTGTTGGATTTTTAAACACACGATTCCCAAGAGTGACTGGTCTTTGGGTGGTGGTAGTTGTGGTTGTGGTGGTGATGGTGGTAGTTGTGGTGGTGATGGTGGTAGTAGTGGTGGTGATGGTGGTATAGTGATGGTGGTAGTAGTGGTGGTGATGGTGGTAGTAGTGATGGTGGTAGTAGTGGTGATGGTAGTGGTGATGGTGGTAGTGGTGGTGATGGTGGTAGTGATGGTGGTGGTGGTGGTGATGGTGGTAGTGGTGGTAGTGGTGGTAGGTGTGGTGGTGATGGTGGTGGTAGTAGTGGTGGTGATGGTAGTGTAGTGATGGTGGTAGTAGTGGTGATGGTGGTGAGTGGTAGTGATGGTGGTAGTGGTGGTGATGGTGGTAGTGGTGGTGATGGTGGTAGTGGTGGTAGGTGTGGTGGTGGGCGGGTCATTTCGTAGGCGGGGCTGGTTAAGGCTTGGTCGAGCGGCTTAAGGTGAGGAGGAGGAGGAACACTACCACCATATCACTACTACCACTATCACCACTACGACCACCATCACCACTACCACCATCCACCACCACTACTACCACCATCTACTACACCACCATCACCATTACTACTACTACTGTTATAAAGATGGTATTGATAGTGGTAGTAGTGGTAGGTAGTGGTATTGACAATGGTGGTGGTATAGTGGTTGTTGTGGTAGTGGTTGGTACTGGTGATATAAGAACACACACACACACACACACACACACACACACACACACACACACACACACAAACACACACACACACACATAATTATATTCCGAGTTTAACCTAACCCTAACCTAACCTGACCTAACTAACCTAACCTAACTACCTAACCTAACCTAACCTAACCTGACCTAACCTAACCTGGATTTACTGTAGGTGAGTTTAGTGGCATAATTATTGGTCTGGACTTGAAGTATTAGAAGTTGTAGTTGACTTTATGGTAATGATCTGTCTGTCTGTCTGTCTGTCTGTCTGTCTGTCTGTCTCCCTCCCCCCCTCCCCGGCCGTAACAAAAACAGTCAGGGCGGATATACGTACACAGTGTCATGTGTACAGACGTAAACACAAGTCTCTGAACATCCGGGGCCCTGGACAGAGTCTCCCTACTGCTGGAACGTGTCTGGAATGCTGGAAGGTGACTGAACTGTTGGAGCAAAGTCTTCTAACTGTGTGTGTGTGTGTGTGTGTGTGTGTGTGTGTGTGTGTGTGTGTGTGTGTGTGTGTGTGTGTGTACCTTACCTGTCCTTAACGTAGATAACAGGTGAGCGTTCTAAGTGTTGCCCCTCTTACCTGTGAGAGATATAGGGAGGAGAGTAAAGGGAGAGATAGAAGGAGAAGAGAGGGAGGGAGATAAAGAGTAAAGGGAGAAAAGGAAAAGGGTGAAGAAGGAGAGCGAAAAAAGAGAGAGCGAAAACAGATAAAAGAGAGAGAGAGACAGACAGATAAAGAGCCTCATTACCAAGGGGGTGGTACAGGTGTGTTGTGGTGGTTAGGTTGGGTCATTGTACACCTGATGAGCCTATTGGTGGCGCTCTGTGTAGTGACGTTTATTGTTTTATGGTGTTTTGTGGTGTTTGTTGTTGTGTTTTTGTTTTGTGTGTTTTATGGTGTTTTGTGGTTTATTGATAGAGTATTATAGTGTTTTATATAGTGTCTGGTATTTTGAATGAAGAGAGTTTGTTCTTCCTGCTCACTGAGATAATTTGTTTGTTTGTACTTTTTCGAATTAGATTGCGTGTGTGTGTGTGTGTGTGTGTGTGTTGGATGGATTGACCTTTTGAGAGGATAGGGAGACAGACAGACAGGCAGAGACAGATAGACAGACAGGGGAGTGTCTGTCTCAGCTAATAGGATTCCTCCCCTCCACCTCTTCTCTCCTCCTCCTCCTCCTCCTCCTCCTCCTCCACCTATTCTCTTCTCCTCCTCCCTCCTCCTCCTCCTCCACCTATTCTCTCTCCTCCTCCTCCTCCTCCTCCTCCTCCTCCTCCTCCTCCTCCTCCTCCTCCTCCTCCTCCTCCCTCCTCCTCCTCCTCCTCCTCCTCCTCCTCTTCTCTCATCCTCCTCCTCTTATTTGAACTCTGAACTTTCAATTTTTTCCCTTAAACATTGAAATGTAAATGGGAAGTGTGGGGGTTTTTCTGCCCCATTGAGTCTTGACCTCTGACCTTTGACTCAAGCGGCATGTGGGAGGAAATACACCCCACCCTCTCCCCTCTTCCCCCTCTCCACCCCCAATCAAATACCCCCTCCCTTTACACTACCCCCACTCACCTTTCATCTCATCTCTCCCCTCTCGTTCCAACTCCTTCTGCTCTCCCCACCCCACCCCCCTCCTCGCCCGTGTTTATAATGGGTTAATCTAACAGGTTGAAGGTGAGGGGAGGGAGGTGGGGAAGGGAGGAAGTTACAGGAACGTGTGACGACAGGAGAGAGATGGATAACTGTGTGTGTTGTGTGGATAATATAGACACTATCCACCTATTCATTGTATTATTATATTTCTATCCAATCCTCCCTCTTCCTATCTATTCCACCTACCCCTCCCCCTACCTCACCCCCCTTCCCTCACCCCCCCTACCCCTCACCCCCTACTCCCTCACCCCCCTACCCCTCCACCCCCCCTCACCCCCCTACCCTCACCCCCTACCCTCACCCCCTACCCCTCACCCCCCTCCCTCACCCCCTCACCCTCCTTGCCCTGTATGAGAGAATCACACCTTGTCTCAGTACCTGTTGACGTGAGGTAGTGAAGTGTGGCTGTTGCTCACCCTAGAGTGTGGTATAATGGTGTGGCTAGGGGTGTGGTAGTGGCTGGTGAGGGTGTGGTAAGGTGGATGACTAACTAAGAGGATGTGGAGAGAGTGAGAGAGAGGAGAGAGTGAGTGAGAGAGTGAGAGAGAGTCTTATGAGAACACATATCCAATCCGGCATCTCACTGAATACCGCTTTTGTGATGTCGATACTCTGATGATGAGTGAGGGAGGAAGGCGAAGAGGAGGAAGGGAAGGAGGAGGAGGAGGAGGGGAAGGAGAGGAGGAGGAGGAGAAGACTGAAGGAAGAACCAAAAAAGAAGAATTAAGAGGAAGAAAAGAAAAGAGAGACAGATTAAAGATAGTAAGATAGTGTGTGTGTGTGTGTGTGTGTGTGTGTGTGTCAGTGTCAGCCATTTTAATTAACCTCTTCGTAATTACATTTTTAATCACATTTTATTATTAAATTTTCCGTAACTACAGTAAGATCGTTCGTCTTAATTACCTTCTATAGTAATTATACTTTTAACTATAATTGAAGGTGGATAATTACTATGGAATAGAATTACCTTGATTATTATTTTAACCTGATTATTTTGTGTAATATTTTGCTTAATTAGTCATTATTATTTTATTAGGTGAGGTCAGGTCAGGTTAGGTTAGGTTAGGGCAGGTAACATCTGAAAGGTTATTGACGTTTGTTATATTGCGCATATCCTGTAACTACATTCTTGTAAAACCGCGCATTCCTGTTATATTGCGCATGGCTGTAACTACGCATTCCTGTTCTATTGTGTATTCCCGTAAAACTGCGCATTCCTATATAACTGCGCATTCCTAATTATCTCCGCATTCTTATATAACTGCGCATTCCTATAACTCAGATTAACCGCTGATCCTTACTGGTGGTTCATCCTTAACCAGCTGTAGTTAATCCTGGTTTAATGTTAGCACGGGGTTAATTTACTCGTTAATCCTGTGTGTGTGTGTGTGTGTGTGTGTGTGTGTGTGTGTGTGTGTGTGTGTGTGTGTGTGTGTGTGTGTGCGCGCGCGCTCTCTCTCTCAACAGTGTTAAGAGAGAGGTCGAAGAAAGAGAGCGAGACGGAGAGAGAGAGAGTGAGAGAGAGAGAGAGAGAGAAAAAAAAGAGAGAGCCTCAGTTAATTATCTCCCCAACGAGACGTAACAGAAGAGATAGTAATTGTTCCTTGTTCCTGTTCCATCTGTGTTACGTAACTGTTCCCCCTCCTCCCCCCTCCCCATCACCTCCTCTCCCCACTATCCTCTTCTCCCCATCACCTCCTCTCCCCTCACCCCTCACTCTTTCATCACAGGCCAGCGATAGTTCTCAGGTCTGCTTTAGTGTTCCATAATCCCGTTGGAAAAATCGCCCGGAAGTCACAGAAAATGAGGAGGAGGAGGAGGTGGGCGTTCAGGCGTTCTTTTGTTACGGAATAAGGAGGGGGCGTTCTCTTTGGGTGTAGAGAGGAGGCGTTCTTATAAACCTCTGGGCGTTCTTTTTGTTAGAAGGGGCGTTCTTGCGAGTGTTTTGTTATATAAACTTTACCTTAACTAGATACGTTCACTTAGCACCAGTTAAGAGACAACATTACGCTGCTATCTTAACTATTTTAACATCAGTGTGAATCTGGGTTAAGAGAACGTGATTGTCAATACCTCAGTGGGGTGTGGCGCGGTGTTGTTTTTGTGACGTAATCTTCAGTGGTAACCGGCACCCTCTTAATGGCGGACTGCAGAGCGCTTAATCCTTAACTCTTATCGGTTGTCTTTTGTTTATCTACCAGTCAAAACAGCTATACAGACAGATAAATAGACAGATAAAGGCAGTAAAACAGACAGACATATACAGTAAAGCTCTCGGGTAGACAGGTGAAGGGGAGAAAAGACTCATAAAAGGTAATGTTGTCATTAGGAATGTTCGCGCCAAAATTGAGAAAAGTTTCGCGCCAAAATTGTCACAGTTGTCGGGCTGTTCTTTAATTTGGCGGTGATAAAACCCGCCAAATGTAAGAGGGAGGTTGGAGGTTATTTAGTTTTCTTGGAGAGAGAAAACTGAAGAAAGAGAGGGAACAAGAAAGAGAGAGAGAGGGAGAAATGGGGAAGGAAGAGCAGAGATATTGAGAGAAAAGAAGAATGAGATAGAGAGAAAAAAGAGAGGGAGAGAATAAGAGAGATAGAGATAATATGAAAGACAATAAGAATTAGAAGGAAAGAGAAGGAATAAGAAAGATAGAGAGAGACAGTCAGTACAGGAAGTATCACTCGGTGTATTAATGATGAGAGAGAGTTAAAGCGGAAGTTGCGTGCAGGTCACCCCAGTGTGTGTGTGTGTGTGTGTGTGTGTGTGTGTGTTGGGGAGGCAGGTACTGTAAGTTTATTTATGTGACTGTGTGAACCTCTCTCTCTCTCTCTCTCTCTCTCTCTCTCTCGGTAATAATCATAACACTGAACTAATATCTATCATCACCATGAGTAGCTACCTTCCCTCCCCCTTCCCCATCTCCCCCTTCCCCATCTCCCCCCCTCCCCTCTTGATCCTGGCACTGTGGCTATGAATAACATGAATACATTTTACATCTGTCTTAGTATGTTATGTATTATGTGAGGGGGTAGTTCTCTCTCTCTCTCTCTCTCTCTCTCTCTCTCTCTCTCTCTCTCTCTCTCTCTCTCTCTCTCTCTCTCTCTCTCTCTCTCTCTCTCTCTCTACCACACAAAGTTAGGTTAGTTCAGTAAAATTTCTATTAGGGTCAAATATGGTCCCTCACTTACCCTGAGTGTTTGTGTGTCCTGGTTTTTAAATAGTGTGTATGTTGTATGTATGTATGTATGTATGTATGTATGTATATTTGTTTACTTTTCTCCCACAGGTGAGTGAATCAATTGACGTGGTCATCAAGTATGAGTCAGGTCAGGTCAGGAAGTGACTTTATTGGATGAGTTTAAAGGTCGTTTTGAAATTTCTAGGTAGGATAAGTTAAGGTCAAATTAGGTCAAAAGTGACGTCATCAGCTGTTGTGAGGGAGGAGGAGGAGGAGGAGGAGGACGAACACTCAAGTGAGAGCAGGAGTTGACTAATACTTTAATGACGGCTGGAGTCTGACCCTCGCCCCCTCTCCCCCCCTCTTGGCCCTCCCCGCCCCTCTTAACACACCCCAAACCCCCACTTGCTGCCTCATTACCACAGCGACGCAAAGTTTGAGGCAAAGTTTGTTGTTATTTTGCTCCAGTCGGTCTCTGTCGGTCTGCTCTGTCGGTCTGCGTCTGTCGGTCTGCGTCTGTCGGTCTCGGTGTCTGTCGGTCTGTGTCTGGCGTTCTGTGTGTCTGTCAGTTTAGGGATTAGTCTGTCTGTTATGGCGATCTGTGGGGTATGGTACACATGCTAGCCTCGCAAGTGAGTGGACCCGGGTTCGATCCCCGGTCAGGGTGAAACCATGGACAAGTTTTCTTACGCCATTTGCCTCTGTCTACCCAGCAGTAATTGGGAACCTGGATGTTAATCGATTTGTGTTCCGGGGTAATGGTTAGCCAGTGCAGTTGGCGAGTTGTCCGGTCTTCTCGGACTATTCCTTGACACTGGGTCATTCAGCTCTTAACTCAGGGTGTGGTTGTTGTGTTGGCGACAGCTTCTACACCTTAACACTGGGTCATGCAGCTCGTTAACTCAGGGGGTGTGGTTGTGTTGGCGACAGCTTCTACACCTAAACACTGGTCATCAGCTCACCTTGTTGTGTTGGAGCTTCTACACCTTAAACACTGGGTCATACAGCTCGTTAACTCAGGGTGTGGTTGTTGTGTTGGCGACAGCTTCTACACCTTAAACACTGGGTCATACAGCTCGTTAACTCAGGGTGTGGTTGTTGTGTTGGTGACAGCTTCTACACCTCAAACAAATTTACGCCTAGGTGGCCCTTGGGCAGCTATTCCCGTTACACGAGGGACAACCATTATTATTATTGTGTGTGATTCTGTTTAGATCTGTGTTTGTGATAATAATAATAGTAATAATTAACGTTATTAACAAATACAGCAAACATAAGCTGTAACAAGTAATTTTATCAGTTACCGTACAGAAGTAAACCACAAGTTATCTACGAGTTGTTGATGATATTCACAATGGTTAGGTTAGGTTGTTATAGTGATCAATACGTAGTTGTTTGAGCTGGATGCTGTTGTGGTGTCGGGCAGTAATTTAGGGACGAGGGATCTCAGGTGGAAGCAGGTGACGGTGTAAGGGTGGTGCAGTAGCTTCTTCCCACACTGATGAGGTCATGGTGATGATCAGAGAGAGAGAGAGAGAAAAAAAAAGAGAAAAACTTGAATGCCCACATTTGCACTTTCTCTACGAGTCGTCTAGGTGAACGTGAGGAGTGAGGGTGAACGTGAAGAGTGAAGGTGAAGGTACGGGCGTGAACGTGAGGTATCGGAGCCATCAGTGGGCCAGGCTGCCTCTTCACCAGTGCCATTGTCACTAGAGTACCTATGAGGGTGCCGTCCCCGGTAGTGCCATACCCCGGTAGTGCCATACCCCGGTAGTGTCATACCCCGTAGTGCCATACCCTAGTGTCATACCCCGGTAGTGCATACCCCGGTAGTGTCATACCGGTATGAATTAGTGCCATCCAGTGCTACCCGTAGTGATCGTAGTCAATCCGGTAATACCCCAGTGTCATACCCCGTAGTGCCATACCTGTAGTGCCATACCGGTATGCCATACCCCGAGTGCCATACCCCGGTAGTGCCAACCCCGTAGTGCCATACCCCGGTAGTATACCCGGTATCCCGGTATCCATACCCGGTAGTCATCCGGTAAACACATACCCTGCAGCAAACCATCAACCCGAGTATACCCGTAGTGCCATACCCCGGTAGTGTCATACCCCGGTAGTGCCATACCCCGGTAGTGCCATACCCCGGTAGTGCCATACCCCGTGATATCATACCCCGGTAGTGCCATGCCCCGGTAGTGTCATAAGTGCCATCCCCGGTAGTGCCATACCCGGTAGTGCATACCCCGGTAGTGCCATACCCGGTAGTGTCATACCCCGGTAGTGTCATACCCCGGTAGTGCCATACCCCGGTAGTGTCATACCCCGGAGTGCCATACCCCGGTAGTGTCATACCCCGGTAGTGTCATACCCCGGTAGTGCCATACCCGGTAGTGTCATCCCCGGTAGTGCCATACCCCGGTAGTGCCATACCCCGTAATACCAGTACCAGGTCATACCCGGTAGTGCCATACCCCGGTAGTGTCATACCCCGGTAGTGCCATACCCCGGTAGTGCCATACCCCGGTAGTGTCATACCCCGGTAGTGCCATACCCCGGTAGTGCCATACCCCGGTAGTCCCAACCCAACCCAACTTATCCTAACCTAACCTAACCTAAGCAGACCCAGCTAGCCAAGGAGCCCGTAGAACAATGGCACCCTAGACGACCTGTGACCTTTCCCGACACGGTGCCTCCTACACCAGGTGCCACGGTGTGCCAGTTGTGCTCGAGTGAGGGCCACTGCCTTGTTATGGTGGCACTCTCTCCTGATATTGGCTTCCGGGTGTGTGTGTGTGTGTGTGTGTGTGTGTGTGTGTGTGTGTGTGTGTGTGTGTGTGTGTGTGTGTGTGTGTGTGTGTGTGTGTGCGTGACTATAGATGCGGTATGTATTGTGTATGTTTTTATTGTATATACAGGTATGTGTATGTATGTATATTTGAATGGAAATATGTATTTGTTGTATGTATAAATCTATGTATACAGTGGATATATATATATTTTATGCATAGTTATTCATATACTGTATTCGTTATACACTAATGGATTGTATATACATATGGGTAATATATTATTTGTATCATAATTATACATATCTCTCTATGAATAGCTATTGACAATACACCGACCACTCATAAATATATATAATCTTTGTCCTAACACTGTATCGACGTCAAACCATCACTTCCAATAGATCGTGGTAATGTTTATGGAGTGAAGTATATAAATGGTAATGTTTATATCGTCCCCAAAGTTCAACTCGTTCCAGAATGTTATGGTAATGTTTAACTCGTCCCATTAAAACTGCTGGTAATGTTTACTACCTGGCCCCAGTGTAGTGGTAACTCCCGCCACTAGAGGGCCATCGTGACCTCATTATGTATATTGTGACGTAACTAACAAACGGATTATGGAGTTGATTGTCACTACAGGTAAATCGTACAGGTATGGCTTAATAAATTCTCCATTAATAAACCCCAAAAATATAGATACAGTGACATAGTATACAGAAAAAAAAAGTATAGACTCAGTGATACAGGAATTGACTCACCTGAAACAAAAGAGAAGCGCATCAATGAACTTATAGTACAACAACACGTCACCTTGTTGTTATTGGCGTCACTTTATTGTTGTTGTTCATTCATAATTTGGCCTATACGAAAGGTCTACTAGTCGTATACACACATACATACATAGGCCAGTCATAGGAGAGTGCAGCACGTGTGTGTGTGTGTGTGTGTGTGTGTGTGTGTGAGGATAATTATTGAGTGGCTGTCCGTGTGCATGTTGGGTGATGGTGAGGCGGCCATGATCAATACTGCTATACTGTATTGGTTCCAGTTTGTCTTTGGTGGTGTGGTTAGTGTGGTGGTGTGTGTGTGAGTGGGTGTGGTGGTGTGGGGGGGTAGGTGGTGGTGTGGTGGTGTGGTAGAGAGAGGGAGAGGTTAGAAAAGGCGGAAGAGGTCGTATGGAACTGAGAGAGAGGAGGAAGGAAGAGGAATAGGAGGAGGGAGAAGAGGAGGTGGTGGGTAGTGAGAGAAAGGGTGAAGGAGGAAGAGGAAGAACAGGAGGAGGAAGCGGGGTGGTAGTGAAACATGGCGGGGCGTCACCCTGGAGTTTTGCCAACTGACTTTCTTCCTACCCCTTCCCTCCTCCTCCCCCTCTCTCCCCGGCTTTTCTTTCCCTTCCTCTTTTTCTCCTCCCCATCTCTCCCCCCCCTGAATTCTCCTTTCCTCTTCCCTCGCCCTCCCCACCTTCCCTCTCCTCTCTTCTCCTCTTTCCCCCCCTCACCTTGTCCGCACCCTCCCAATAACCTTCCCCCTCACCCACACTTCACCCATGGTCCCCCACAGGCTGCATCACCACCCATAATGTGTGTGTGTGTGTGTGTGTGTGTGTGTGTGTGTGTGTGTGTAAAAAAAAGACATTCACAGGAAGACTTTTTTTCATATTTTATATTTTTTCACCTAAAGGAAAATAAAAAATTGCTCTCTCTCTCTCTCTCTCGGAAGGCCACAAACCAAACCATCGTTTGTAAGACATCAGAAGTCATACATTACCTCAGTCTTCCCTCTGCTCTGCTATTCGTTTTCTTTCAATGCTTCCTCTTCCTTTTATCGGTGACTCTCTTATTTATTTGGTGGTATTTTTTCCTTCCTCCTCCTTTCTCTCCTTCTCTTACTACTAGTACTACTTTTTTTACGTGGCCTCCAGCCTCCGCCAATAGCCAAACCTTCGCCGCCATTTTATTACCTTAAAATTATATACCCTAATACATAAGTAGCTACTCTAGCTGTATTGAGTCGCAGATCTATGCGGCTTTCAGTGACTGTTGCCTCGTAGTCAATATCTGCAACTGTTGTCGGCTTTGGGGCCGATGATCTCGTTCCCCTGAGGCAAAACACTGCAGACCTAAGGAGAGAGAACGACACTCGACATCTCATCCAGGCTGTAACATAACTTCTGGGCTGCTGCTTCTGTTCGGATATCACCTCTGTGAGTCTAGCGTAGAATCATCTTGCACTTGGTCCCATCCCACCAGAGGTTGTGAACACTAGAGGAGTGAAGCTGCCTTGATCAACGTTCTGAATTCTCTCCCCGTATGCCTTTATCTTGTCGTTCTCGTTCCTACTATGTGCCGCACCGAGAGCTAAGTTACGGTGACATGCGGCCATGGGATCAAAAATCCTGATGTCGAAGAAGGCTCGCTGTCCCCGCGTCCAGAATCCTCGAGCACTGACGTCAACACGGGCTTCGTTGGATGTGTTTGAAGTCCTATGTTGGAAAGTCTCACCGTCCAATGGAAGAAGGGTCGGTTCTACCATGACACCACGGCATATTTCCTTCAACATATTTGCTGTGAGATCCCTTACTTCGTCATACCTCATGCAAATGAAGCCCCCTTTCTTGCACACCATTGTGTGATCGACGTCATAGGTAGAGCCACACACGCATTGGGAGGGCAACCCTTCCACTGGCCAACCATACCTTAGAGCAATGGCATCTGTAAATTCTTGTTTATTGAGACTGGAACCATTTGCCCTTATCGGTAACGTAGTTAACCAGTTCGAGGCGCCCACCTCCTGCGCTGTAGCTACTTTTTTTTCAAATTTCTGGTACCTGCAGCAACAGTTGCTGCAGTTTATCACTTTGGCAGTGCTGTCGTTCTGTCGTAATGGACCTACGAATCTTGTTTACTTCACTGGTATCCACCTCCCCTGTTGCGTTCTGGGCTATTATGTGGTCCGTGAGGGCTGCTGTGAGCTTTACTGAATTTTGATGTTCGGTGGCAGCAATCTCCTCTGGATTGGTTAGTCCCATTCCTCCCAGTCTTGGTGGTAGTGCAAGGAGTGATCTTTCTGCTGGGGTTAAGTGAGGGTGTTTCACTAATTTTGTAATGAAATTGACACTGATAGCTTCTTCCAGCGGGTGGGGGAGGGGTCCGATATCAGGGATAGTACGCATCAGGTAGTTCCAGCGATGCTTGACTCCATGGGTAAAAGCCGCATGTGGCTCTGTGTTAGCAATCTCAGACAGTACTACTAGAACTATTACTACTACTTACTACAACTACTATTACTACTACTACTACTACTACTACTTACTACAACAACTACTACTACAGTTCTGCTGTGTTGGTGTAAGCTGGTGGTGCTGTGATGTAGTAAAGGTGAGCTGTGCTTATGTTGGCTGGCCAATAAAGGTACACTAATTATGGCAGTGATCCAGCCTACCTGTGTACACTCATGTTGTTGTTATTCACTTCATTATTCGTTTATTTCAATATTCTTAACCATTCATTTTCTTTTCTTGAAGGATCCCCAAAAAATAAATTAGAGAGAAAGTTTGCTGTTAGAAAGTTAATTAAAGTTTAGAGGTAGTGAAAGCTTCTCCCCGGCGTGCCCAGAAGACCGATAGAAAGCTGAGAAGTTTGAATGAGATGGATTAAGGAAACTTAGATAACTTAGTATTATGGTGTACATGGTGTATAATGGAGAGAGAGAGAGAGAGAGAGAGAGAGAGAGAGAGAGAGAGACTGACTTATCATGACTAATATTAATACAATTTTGCTGGTTCATCATGACTCAGCTTTTGGTGTTGGTGGTAGTGATGATTTATGCCAGTACAGTGGTGGTGAAGGTGATGGTGGTGAAGACTCTTGCCACCAGAGGCACGTTCTGTAGTGCTTGGCTTATGCTGACCAAACAATAATGTTCCTCTAGTTTAAGCTTGACAAGTCGTGTCCTGAGTCCTTACCAACCCTTATATGTGGGAGAGAGAGGGGGGGAGGGTAGAGAGGGGTGAAAGAGGGGTGAGAGAAGGGGGGTAGGGTGTGAGAGAGGGAAGGAGGGCGTGTGAAAGCCAGGCTGTGAGAGAGAGAGAGGTGTGAGAGAGAGAGAAGGGGTGTGTGAGAGAGAGGGGGGAGGTGTGAGAAAGAGTGAGGGGTGAGAGAGAGAGGGAGGGTGTGAAAGAGTGGGGTGTGAGAGAGAGAGAAGGGAGGGTGTGAGAGAGAGAGAGGGGGTAGGGGTGTGAGAGAGAGAGGGGGAGGGCTGTGTGGCTGAGTGAAGAAGATAGAGGGTGTGTGAGGGAGGGAAGGAAGGTATATGAAGGAGGGAGAGAGAGAGGTAAGGATAAAGGGAACAACTGAGGGAGTATTATACATTATACAGGGAGAGCTGTGTGTGTGTGTGTGTGTGTATAATAATAATAATAATAATAATAATAATAATAATTATTAACGGTTTGTTGAGGAAGTTCAGCAGCCCGAAGGCTGAAAATATACATTAGATAAAAATGACTTCTTACATACAAAGACATGGGGTGGGTGGGTCGTTTAGCAAAAGCTTTTATTACTAAAAGGAGAAGGAACATGAATTGAACAAACAAATTATTATAGTTTACAGTTGATGGCCCGGGCTGGTCTCTTGCCCTACTGTGTGAGGTCACGTAGGCCACGTGGTGTAGTAACTCGTCCTCGGGTGTTGATATGAAGGACCTCACGTGGTCATGGGGACACCGTGTGGTGTGGGGTGGTGTCACAGTACCTCACTCTCTGCTAGGTGGTGTTGTGTCATCTCGTAGTCAGGTGTAAAGCCAGCCTGCTGTTGTTCCCAGGGTGGACGGATTAACAGCGTCTGGTCAGAGGATGGTTCCCAGGGGTGCTTATCTCCCTGCTGGGTCACTGCTCTCACTAGTAAATGGGCAGTCCCATTTACACCCAACCCCTATTGCTCATATATCCATCCAACCTATGTTTGAAGCTATCCAGCGTATTTGAGTTAATGATGATATTTGGTAACTTGTTCCACTCGTCCACTACTCTGTTTCCAAACCAATGTTTACCGTGTGATGCTCAATTCACTGTCTTAAACACTGTTCAACACTGATCCCACTTCTTTCCCAAACGAAATTGTCACTTTTGATTACGTAGATATCCCGGTGGTGAGGATGGGCCGGGGAGAGGGACTTGGGGAATGGGCCGACATGGCCAAGGGGGGGTGGGGGGGGGGCGCTGCTCAGCAGGAGCATCGCCTGAATAGGTCTTGACCCTACGGTGGTCAAGGATGTACTGTGTGTGTGTGTGTGCACCCTTGATGTATGTCAGTGTGCACACCTGAAGCTGACGTAGACGGCTCGAGGTGAGACTAATTTACTCACCTGTTTATCTGTACTCTGGGGTGTTAATTAACTCGGGACACCTGTAATTAAGTTCCTTTATTTTCATACGGTATTTACTTTTATTTTACTTAACCTTTACTGTGTGTGTGTGTGCTGTAAGTCACGGAGGGAACAAGTTCAGTGAGCTGTTAATTAGTGTAATGGACACCTGAGAGAGAGAGAGAGAGAGAGAGAGAGAGAGAGAGAGATCTTACCTACAGTCTTCAGAGATTTAATCCCAGTAATGGAGATCATCCTAAAAAAGACATATAGTATATACATAGGAAATTAATACACGTCCTTAATACTGTGATAAAAACAAGAGGTAATATTGCAGCTTGTAAACAGATGAACGATTGCAACTTCTTATGTGCATTTGCAAGGTCGTTGTTGATTGGCTGCTTGTGGAAGGCCTTTAGTGTGATTGGAGGAAAATTTCAGTGCCTGTGTGGTGATTGGAGGTGAGTTTCAGTGCCTGTGTGGTGATTGGAGGTGAGTTTCGATGCCTGTGTGATGATTGGAGGAAAGTTTTAATGTCTGTGTGGTGATTGGAGGTGAGTTTCGATGCCTGTGTGGTGATTGGAGGAAAGTTTTAATGCCTGTGTGATGATTGGAGGAAAGTTTTAATGCCTGTGTGGTGATTGGAGGTGAGTTTCGATGCCTGTGTGATGATTGGAGGAAAGTTTTAATGCCTGTGTGGTGATTGGAGGTGAGTTTCGATGCCTGTGTGATGATTGGAGGAAAGTTTTAATGCCTGTGTGGTGATTGGAGGTGAGTTTCGATGCTTGTGTGATGATTGGACAACATGATCATAGGTATGTTAAGATTGGCCAAACAACCAGTCTTCTTACGTTGATTGGACGAGATTGACAGGAAATGTGATATTATTGGCCAATAGGAACAAGCCTCCTGCGGTGATTGGTTGAAAGTTAGATCATAATCCCCAGGGTGTTGTGGGGGTTGTTACCTGGTGAATTATGTCAGAGTGTTGGTCGATACTGAGGCTCTTAGTCTAATGCAGTGTAGCCTAACCTGACCTGACGTGACCCCCGACCTGACCTGACCTGACGTGACCTGACCTGACCTGACCTAACCTGACCTAACCTGACCCAACGTGACCTGACCTAACTTGACCTGACCCGACGTAACCTGACTGACCTGACCCGACGTAACCTAACCATAGCCAAACATATTCCAACGTGAATATTACCAAAATAACAACAATGGTAAGATGGGGAGAGAGAGAGAGAGAGAAGGAAGAGAGAGCTTATTGTTTCTCCCGTGTAACTATGCCATATGTCCTGAATTTTCTCCCTCCCTCCCTCCTCCTTCCTTCCTTCCTTCCTTCCTTCCTTCCTTCCTTCCTTCCTTCCTTCCTTCTTTCTTTCCCTCTTAGAGATGGCGAGAACGCATTAAGAACACATTTAAGTAGCTGGAAGAGTGGGTGGCTTGGCCGGGGGAGTGAGTGAGTGGGTGGCTTGGCCGGGGAGTGAGTGGGTGGCTTGGCCGGGGGAGTGAGTGGGTGGCTTGGCCGGGGAATGGGTGGGTGGCGGGTGGGTGGAGTGTGTGGCATCAGTGTGTAACAGACACTCGCCTCGGTAACACCTCCACAACCACCACCACTACCACCACCACCACTACTACCACCTACCACCACACTACACCACCACTACCACCACCACCACCACTACTACCACCACCACCACCACCACTACCACACCTACCACCACCACCACACCTACCACCACCACCACCACACTACCACCACCACCACCACTACTACCACCACCACCACTACCACCACCACCACCTACCACCACCACCTGCTACCATCACCACCACTACCACACCTACCACCACCACTACTAACACTACCACCACCCCACCACTTTACCATCACCACCACCACTACTACCACTACTACCACAACAACCACCACCATATTACCATCACCTCCACCACTACTACCACTACTACCACAACAACCACCACTACTACCACAACAACCACCACCACTACAACCACACCACTCCTACCACCACCACCACTACTACCACCATAACCACCACCACTACTACCCACAACAACCACCCACTACCACCACAACCACCACCACCACTCCTACCACCACCACCACTACCACCACCACCACCACCACCTGCCACCACCACCACCACTATTACCACCATCACCACCACCACCACTGCTACCACAGAACCACCACCACTCTACCACCACCACCACTACTACGACCACCACCACCACTACTACCACCACCACTACTACCACCATAACCACCACCACTACTACCACCCCAACCACCACCACCACTCCTACCACTACCACCACCACTTGTACCACCACCACCACTTTACCACCATCACCACCACCACCACTGCTACCACAAGCCACCACCACTACCACCACACTTGTACCACCACCACCACTATTACCACCATCACCACCACCACCACTGCTACCACAACAACCACCTTCACTACCACCACCACCATCAAAACAACCACCACCACTACTATCACCACTCAACAACAACCACTACCACTAGTACCACCATACCAAAACAACCACCACCACCACTACCAGAACAACCAAGACCACTACTACCACCCCAACAACGAGTAACAACAACAACAACAACAACAACCACCACTACTACCACACAACTGCTACTATTACTACCACCACCACCACCACTACTACCACAACAACCACCACCACTACTACCACACACCACCACCACCACTACTACCACAACAACCACCACCACTACTACCACAACAACCACCACCACTACTACCACAACAACCACCACCACTACTACCACGACACCACACCATTCTACCACATCAACCCACCACCACAACTATTCCACACGTAGTAGCACAAACACACACACACACACACACGCACACACACACACACACACACACACACCTCTTGCAGTGCCATCTCCCCCCACCCCCCTCTCTCCCACACACTCACACCGGCTGGAGACAGTGTGTGTGTGTGTGTCTGTGTGTGTGTGTGTGTGTATGTATGTCAGGCCAGCTACTGACGTTCACCACCAGTCTTAACGAGGCTTCGCTACCTCTCTCTTCTCCTCCTCGCTGTTGAGCTAAAGTGCAGTGATCCAGTGTTGTGATAAAGACGGAAGAGGCATAGACGAAGAGAAACATTGAAAGAAAGAAAGAAAGAAAGAAAGAAAGATAATCGCTCTGTTTTAGCCTCAAGTGAATCGTTATGTGCTGTGACCTTACGAGAATTATATTGTGTGGTGAAGAAAGTGTAACTATAAGGAAATAATAAGAGGGAAAGACGAGGATGGTGTAGAATGATCAGTGATGGTGTTAGAATGATCAGTGATGGTGTTAGAATGATCAGTGATGGTGTTAGAATGATCAGTGATGGTGTTAGAATGATCAGTGATGGTGTTAGAATGATCAGTGATGTGTAGAATGATCAGTGATGGTGTTAGAATGATCAGTGATGGTGTAGAATGATCAGTGATGGTGTAGAATGATCAGTGTTGGTGTTATAATGATCAGTGATGGTGTTAGAATGATCAGTGATGGTGTTAGAATGATCAGTGGTGTAGAATGATCAGTGATGGTGTAGAATGATCAGTGATGGTGTAGAATGATCAGTGATGGTGTTATAATGATCAGTGATGGGTAGAATGATCAGTGATGGTGTTAGAATGATCAGTATGGTGTTAGAATGATCAGTGATGGTGTAGAATGATCAGTGATGGTGTAGAATGATCAGTGATGGTGTAGAATGATCAGTGATGGTGTTAGAATGATCAGTGATGGTGTTAGAATGATCAGTGATGGTGTTAGAATGATCAGTGATGGTGTAGAATGATCAGTGATGGTGTTAGAATGATCAGTGATGGTGTTAGAATGATCAGTGATGGTGTAGAATGATCAGTGATGGTGTTAGAATGATCAGTGATGGTGTTAGAATGATCAGTGATGGTGTTAGAATGATCAGTGATGGTGTATTGCAAGATGATAAAGGTGAAATAATTGAAAAATATTATTGATAATAGTGGCAACAGGTACGATGATTTAACCCTTGAGTACGATATTTGGCCTTGAGTACGATGATTTAGCCCTTGAGTACGATGATTTAACCTTAGTACGATGATTTAACCCTTGGTACGATGATTTAGCCCCTTGAGTACGATGATTTAACCCTTGAGTACGATGATTTACGAGTACGATGATTTAACCCCTTGAGTACGATGATTTAGCCCCTTGAGTACGATGATTTAGCCCTTGAGTACGATGATTTAACCCTTGAGTACGATGATTTAACCCTTGGTACGATGATTTATGAGTACGATGATTTAACCCCTTGGTACGATGATTTAACCCTTGAGTACGATGATTTAACCCTTGAGTACGATGGTTTTATAGTACGATGATTTAGCCCTTGAGTACGATATTTAGCCCTTGAGTACGACGATTTAACCTCGATTTAGCCTTGAGTACGATGATTTAGCCTGTACGATGATTTAACCTGAGTACGATGATTTAACCCCTTGAGTACGATGATTTTGAGTACGATGATTTAGCCCCTTGAGTACGATGATTTAACCCCTTGAGTACGATGATTTAACCCCTTGAGTACGATAATATTGTACTCAGTGGGCTAAGTTTAAAGTCAATTGGTGTATTAAGTTGAAGAAATTTGTTTTGTGAAAGAAAATGTTTAGAAATAATTACATAAATATTCCATATATGTTGTTTAAAGTTATCGTGTGTGTGTGTGTGTGTATGTGTATGTATGTATGTGTGTGTGTGTGTGTGTGTGTGTGTGTGTGTGTGTGTGTGAACCAGCTGTGTCTATCGCCTTGAAGCTTAAAATGGGGGAGGGGGAGAGGGGTCATATGTGCTTCCCTCACCTCTCACTCCTCACCTCCCCCTTCACCCCACCTCTCCCCTCCCACCCCCGACCTCTCACCTATTCTCTCCTAACCTCTCACATTACCTCCCTCCCTCACCTCTAACCTTTCCCACCTCCTCTCCCCTCCCACCCCTCGTCTCCCTCTCTACCTCCTCTCCCCTCCCCACCCCTCGTCTCCCTCTCTACCCTCCCCACCTCTCCCCTCCCACCCCACCTCTCCCTCCCCACCCACCTCTCCCCTCCCCACCCCACCTCTCCCCTCCCCACCCCACCTCTCCCCTCCCACCTCTCCCCTCCCCACCCCACCTCTCCCTCCCCACCTCTCCCCTCCCCACCCCACCTCTCTCCCACCCCACCCCCACCTCTCCCACCCCACCTCTCCCCCCCCACCTCTCCCCACCCCACCTCTCCCCTCCCACCCCCCCACCCCCCTCTCCCTCCCCACCCACCTCTCCCCACCCCACCCCTTCCCACCTCTCCCCCACCCCACCCTCCCCCACCCCACCTCTCCCCACCCTCCCTCCCCACCCCACCCCTCCCCACCCACCTCTCCCCACCCTCCCCACCCCACCCCTCCCCTCCTCTCTCCCACTCGTCGCCACCCGGTAACTTAGTGTTTATATAGTGAGACGTTTAACAGGCTTCAGGTCTAAGTGTTGGGTAGATAAGGGAGAAGATTATGGGGTGCTGGGGAGAAGGATTATAAGGGGAGAAGAGTGGTTTATGGGGAGAGAGAGAAGAGAGAGAGAGAGAGAGAGAGAGAGATCTTGTCACTAGGGCAGGCAACAGTCGTAACCACAAGCAACACTTATTTGGCTTCAACACACAAATTACAGTGTTGCTTGAAGGTCCGTGATTACTGCCTTCAAGGAACACACACACACACACACACACACACACACACACACAAAGAGACAAACAGCCAGACAGAAGAGAGAGAGAGGGGGTGGGGGGGCTGTGGACACAAGCATTAGAGCGAGGTGAGTGTTGGGATGTTGTATCAGGTGGGTGAGAGGCTTGGTGAGAGGTAATAGGGGAGGAGGGAGAGAAGTGGGGATAGAAGAGGAGTAAAGATGGAAGAGGGGAGGAGGAAGGAGGAGGAAGAGGGAGGAGTAATGGTCAATAACTCTCAGTATATAACTACCCGAGATTCACTACTTCCTCCTTCCTCCTCCTCCTCCTCCTCCTCCTCTCTCTTCTTCCTCCTCCTCCTCCTCCTCCTCCTCCTCCTCCTCCTCCTCCTTCCTCTTCATCCTCCTCCTTCTCTTCTTCCTCCTCCCCTCCTCCCTCCTCCTCCTCCTCCTCCTCCTCCTCCTCCCACCATTACTACTACTATTACCACCCAGCCTTGACCTACCTTAACCCCATCTTGACCTCACCTTGACCTCGTGACGTAAGCAGTATGGTAACACTTGACCTCAACCATCTCGGGAAGGTGAAGAAGATCCCTCCTACTCGGCCTCTCTCCCTCGCGCCTCCCTTAACTCGGCTCCTTAACTCGGCCTCCTTACTCGGCCTCCTGCTCGCCCCTTAACTCGGCCTCCTTAACTCGGCCCCTGTCCTTAACTCGGCCTCCTTAACTCAGCCTCCTTAACTCGGCCCTTACGCCTCCTTAACCAGGCTCCTTAACTCGGCCCTCCTTAACTCGGGCTCCTTAACTCGGCCCTCCTTAACTCAGGCTCCTTAACTCGGCCCTCCTTAACTCAGGCTCCTTAACTCGGGCTCCTTAACTCGGCCTCCTTAACTCGGCCTCCTTAACTCGGCTTCTTTGACAAAATTGTGCCGTCTTCAATATGTCGATGGAAGGGTCTCTCTCTCTCTCTCTCTCTCTCTCTCTCTCTCTCTCTCTCTCATACACACACCAGGTGGAGGAAGGCCTGAGTGGTAGTGATTGGTCTATGAAATACGAGGTTCAGTATGTCATTAACCTGTCAACCAATCACCTCCCTCCCTTGCATATGAGTGGCTGAGAGTGCTTCTTGAGATGTGATGACGTGGTTGAGTTTTAATACGTCATTACCTTATCAACCAATCGCATCCCTTCGTTTGCTTATGAGTGGCTGAGAGTGCTTCTTGAGATGTGATGACGTGGTTGAGTTTTAATACGTCATTACTTTATCAACCAATCGCATCTCTTCGTTTGCATATGAGTGGCTGAGAGTGCATCTTGAGATGTGATGACGTCGTCGACCTCCTGACCAATCACAGCCATTATATTTTTAGTAATTTTTTTTAATGGATCGTTGAAGACTAAAAAAATACCAGCGTTGGAGAGAGAGAGAGAGAGAGAGAGAGAGAGAGAGAGAGAGAGAGAGAGAGAGACCTTCACACACACACGTCATCGATCCCTCAATGACTCACTACTTATGAGTCATGAGTCACACATGACCAATCTCTTTTTACCTAACATATCCTCGGATAATAAAGCTCGCCGCCTATTGGTCATTGTGAGGGGATGTGGGCGGGGCGTAGCAACATGTAAACAATCCTCCACCAATAGGAACATGACATAGTTATAGCCAATGTTTACATCCTTCTCACAACTCACGGTGCTTATTGGTCGACCTTGACGTTGTTTACATGTAAATTCACCCTCTTGATTGGTCCATTCACACGAAGGAGGCGGAGTCAGCATCTAGGCGCTATGTGATTGGTGAGGGAAAAATAATTCGAGGAAAGATTTGCCTCAGTGTCATGACGTAACAAAGAAATGAGGAAAGTTTAGAGCGAAGTTGTTTATCTGAGATGATCCCCGCCATATGTAGGGGGGGGAGACACGACCCCTGCTGGGGGAGACACGACCCCTGCTGCACTAGAGGAGACACGACCCCTGCTGCACTAGGGGGAGACACGACCCCTGCTGCACTAGAGGGGAGACACGACCCCTGCTGCACTAGAGGGGAGACACGACCCCTGCTGCACTAGAGGGGGAGACACGACCCCTGCTGCACTAGAGGGGAGACACGACCCCTGCTGCACTAGAGACACGACCCCTGCTGCACTAGGGGAGACACGACCCCTGCTGCACTAGGGGGCGACCCTGCTGCACTGGGGGACACGACCCCTGCTGCACTAGGGAGACACGACCCCTGCTGCCTGGGGAGACACGACCCCTGCTGCACTAGAGGGAGACACGACCCCTGCTGCACTAGGGGAGACACGACCCCTGCTGCACTAGAGGGGAGACACGACCCCTGCTGCACTAGGGGAGACACGACCCCTGCTGCACTAGGGGGAGACACGACCCCTGCTGCACTAGGGGAGACACGACCCCTGCTGCACTAGGGGGAGACACGACCCCTGCTGCACTGGGGGAGACACGACCCCTGCTGCACTGAGGGGAGACACGACCCCTGCTGCACTAGAGGGGAGACACGACCCTTGCTGCACTGGGGAGACACGACCCCTGCTGCACTAGGGGAGACACGACCCCTGCTGCACTGGGGAGACACGACCCCTGCTGCACTAGGGGAGACACGACCCCTGCTGCACTGGGGAGACACGACCCCTGCTGCACTAGGGGAGACACGACCCCTGCTGCACTGGGGAGACACGACCCCTGCTGCACTAGGGGGAGACACGACCCCTGCTGCACTGGGGGAGACACGCCCTGCTGCACTAGAGGGGAGACACGACCCCTGCTGCACTGGGGGCGCCCCTGCTGCACTAGGGGAGACGACCCCTGCTGCACTGGGGAGACACGACCCCTGCTGGGGGAGACACGACCCCTGCTGCACTGGGGGCACGACCCCTGCTGCACTAGAGGAGACGACCCCTGCTGCACTGGGGGAGACACGACCCCTGCTGCACTGGGGAGACACGACCCCTGCTGCACTGGGGAGACACGACCCCTGCTGCACTAGAGGGAGACAGACCCTGCTGCACTAGAGGGAGACACGACCCCTGCTGCACTAGGGTGGGGGCCTGCTGCACTGGGGAGACACGACCCCCTGCTGCACTAGGGGAGACGACCCCTGCTGCACTAGGGGAGACGACCCTGCTAGAGGGGAGACGACCCCTGCTGCACTAGGGGGACACGACCCCTGCTGCACTGGGGAGACGACCCCTGCTGCACTGGGGGAGACGACCCCTGCTGCACTAGGGGAGACACGACCCCTGCTGCACTAGAGGGCGACCCCTGCTGCACTAGGGGGACAGACCCCTGCTGCACTAGGGGGAGACGACCCCTGCTGCACTAGGGGAGACACGACCCCTGCTGCACTAGAGACACGACCCCTGCACTAGGGGAGACACGACCCTGCACTAGAGACACGACCCCTGCTGCACCAGGAGACGACCCCTGCTGCACTAGAGGGGGAGACACGACCCCTGCTGCACTGAGGGGGCGCCCTGCTGCACTAGAGGGGAGACGACCTGCTGCACTAGAGGAGACACGACCCCTGCTGGGGGGAGACACGACCCTGCTGCACTGGGGGAGACACGACCCCTGCACTAGAGGGGGAGACACGACGCTGCTGGGCGACCCCTGCTGCACTGGGGGAGACGACCCGCTGCACTGGGGGCACGCCTGCTGCCTAGAGGGAGACACGACCCCTGCTGCACTAGTTATCACCGGGGTGTCTCAACAACCTCGTTAATAAGGATATTTTAGGACAATGTTCTCTCTCTTATCTCTCTCCAGCCACAACAACAACAACAACATTTTATCTACATTACATCTAAAAATAAAACTCCACAAACATTTTAGACGAAAATTGAAACCATAAAAAATATATAAAACTTTTGAATATTTTTTATACGGGCGACACCTGGATAAAAATTATGAGTAACTTTGTAGACAAAATTTGAGCCGCCAGCCAGAGAGAGAGAGAGAGAGAGAGAGAGAGAGAGAGAGAGAGAGAGAGAGAGAGAGAGAGAGAGTGTGTCAGTGCGTTACGTCATCGTGCCTTTGTAATCCAATATTGAGGTCTCACACACATACACACACACATACACACACACACAGACACACACACACACACACACACACACATACATACACACACATACACAGCCTTTCAGTACATAAGAGTCTAGTATTGTAATAAAGGAGGGAGGTGGAGGAATGAGAGATAAGAAAGGAGAAGTGAAGGGGGAGGAAGGAGAGAAGGGGAAAAAGGGGGAGTTAGAGAGGAAGGGAGGTAAGGGAGAGGGAGGTAAAGGAGAGGGAGGTAGAGGAAGAGGAAAGAAAGGTAGAGATGGGGAGGAAGGGAGAGAGAGGGGGAGGAGGGAGGTAAAGGAGAGAATTGGAAAGGGAAGAGGGAGAAGAGAGGGAAGGAGAGAGGGTTTGGTTGGGTCACGTGACTCACCATCTCAAGTTAATCAACACAGATACGAGTTTTGTCCAGTTCTGAGTGTTATGTCCAGTTCTGAGTGTTGTGTCCAGTTCTGAGTGTTGTGTCCAGTTCTGAGTGTTGTGTCCAGTTCTGAGTGTTGTGTCCAGTTCTGAGTGTTGTGTCCAGTTCTGAGTGTTGTGTCCAGTTCTGAGTGTTGTGTCCAGTTCTGAGTGTTGTGTCCAGTTCTGAGTGTTGTGTCCAGTTCTGAGTGTTGTCCAGTTCTGAGTGTTGTGTCCGGTTCTGAGTGTTGTGTCCAGTTCTGAGTGTTGTGTCCGGTTCTGAGTGTTGTGTCCGGTTCTGAGTGTTGTGTCCAGTTCTGAGTGTTGTGTCCGGTTCTGAGTGTTGTGTCCGGTTCTGAGTGTTGTGTCCAGTTCTGAGTGTTATGTCCAGTTCTGAGTGTTGTGTCCAGTTCTGAGTGTTGTGTCCAGTTCTGAGTGTTATGTTCAGTTCTGAGTGTTATGTCCAGTTCTGAGTGTTGTGTCCAGTTTTGAGTGTTATGTCCAGTTCTGAGTGTTATGTGTTCTGAGTGTTGTGTCCAGTTCTGAGTGTTGTGTCCAGTTCTGAGTGTTGTGTCCAGTTCTGAGTGTTGTGTCCAGTTCTGAGTGTTGTGTCCAGTTCCGTCTTTCACATTCATTCCTGTAATTTTATTGGTCGTCCAGTTTATATATACGAGGGTGATATACGTAAGCCCTGCCCACTATTTATCCATCGACCAATAGACACAGTGGATAATGTTTATATCAAGAAGCCCCGCCTACTTTTTTATGTATCGACCAATCGACTGCGAGTTTTTTCTCCCTTTAATCTCAAATCCTTTCCACATCGTTAGGATTTTTTTTTTAATTTTAACTCCCTCGTATTTTGTAAACATTGAAGTGATTTATTAACACTGTTTACATGTTTACTTCGTTGTACCATGGAGTGTTGACGTAATGAAACTCCTCCCATTCCCCCACACGGTCCAATTAACGCAGGGTTGGGAGATGTTTACACCATTTAAGCTCCGCCTACTTGAGACACACACACCAATCAGCACATCGGTCGAGAATTATCACACCGTTAAGCTCCTCCTACTGTATCAACATCAACCAGTTAACACCAGCGTGGAGATGTAAACACTATTAAGCTCCGCCTACTTGAGACACACACACCAATCAGCACATCGGTCGAGAATTAACACACCATTAAGCTCCTCCTACCATATCTTCACTGCCCAATAGGAATAGAGTTTTTACACGTTTTAGCTTCTCTTATTTTCTTAATAACAGCCAATCAGGACTGAGTTTATCCGCGTCCTTCACTCAAATAGACCAATCAAATCAGCCCATAGAAATCGACCAATCAAGACAGCCCACTTACGAGAAACTGACCAATCATAGAGGTGTTTCCAGGGGTGAGAGGGAGAAGGAGCAGGGGGAGAGAAAGAGGGTAGAGGGGTAGGGGAGAAAAAGGGGAGGGAGAGAAAGACGGTAAGGGGAGAAAAATAGGAAGAGGAGGAGGGAGGGGAAGAAGAGGGATGGGTAATCATGTTGAGAGTGACGTGAAGGTAGCATGTATACTCCCCCCCCTTCCCCTTCCCTCCCCCCTCCCCCCTCCCACCCTTTCTCCCCGTAACAACATAAGTGTGGTCTATTTATGAAAGTGTTGTAGTGTTAAGTGATTTAAGTTAGTGATGTGGGTGATTACTTTCATTTATTCTTCTTTCATTACTTCCCACTTCACCCCCACCACTCCTTCCCTCCCCCCTCCTCTCCCCCTCCCCCCTCTCCCCTATATATAAACGTCTTAAGGATTAATCCTCAGCTACGACACCACTCACGTTAATCCTCACTTCCCCCCACCCCTCCCACCCCCCTCACCCCCTCCCACCCCTTCCCCCCCTCCCCCCTCCCCATTACCCCCTACCCCTTGACCCGGTTACATTACACCGTGATTAGGGGAGGAAGGCGATGACTTAACATCCGATTGACCAATCACCGTCCTGGGATTAGGTAAAAGCTTTCCCTAATTGGGTTTGAGCAAGGTCGGGCAATAGGAGATGTATGAGGGCAATAGGAGATGTATGAGGGCAGTAGGAGATGTATGAGGGGCAATAGGAGATGTTTGAGGGCAATAGGAGATGTATGGAGGGGCAATAGGAGATGTATGAGGGCAATTGCCAAAATCCTCCCCTTCTTCCTGCCTTTCTCTCCCCCCCCCCCCCCCCCCCCCTTCCCTTCCTCCCTTCCTCCTTCCTCTTCCTCCCCTTCCTCTTCCCCCTTCCTCTTCCTCCCCTTCCCTTCCTCCTTCCTCTTCCTCCCTTCTCTTCCTCCTCTCCTCTTCCTCCTCTCCTCTTCCTCAGGTCGACGCTTTGAGGTAAACTTCCTTGTCAACTTTTAATGATCGCGTTAGGAGGAGGAGGGGAGATAAGGAGGAAGAGGAAGGAGATAAGAGGAAGAGGGGAGAGGAGGAGGAGGAAGCATAATGGTTTAAGTGTTTTTTAGAGCAACTGGAGTTCAGGGCTCTCTCTCTCTCTCTCTCTCTCTCTCTCTCTCTCAACACCTAATTCACACGTTTTTTTATTGTAGTGAATTAATTATTATTATTATTTTATTATTATTTATTATTATTAAAATCTCCACCTAATGACGTCACACACTTATGACGTCACACCTCCTTGGGACTCGTAATTGTTTTTTTTTTTAAACCTATCTTTACCCTAAAACACTAAAACTACGCCCGTGGTTTAAAAATTACAGCCGTGGTTTATGTTTACCAAGAAGACGGGAGTCGATCGTCATTTGTTTTTTGTTTTAATAAGATGGCGTCGATGCTCACTTATTTTAAAGACTTTTGTTAACGTATATATGAGAAAAATATAAGGAAAGTATATCAATAGAAAGTTTATATATATTTTGTTCAATAATACATAGGAAATATAGTTTGTTAAGGAATGTATAGCAGAAAATAAACAGTTTATTGTTATGTTAAGGTAAACAGTGAGTGATTATTGTGTGTGGACTGGAAACAACCATTGATTTACAACCCTGACTTACAACCCTGACTTACAACCCTGACTTACAACCCTGACTTACAACCCTGACTTACAACCTCTGACTTATAACCTTTGATTTACAACTCTGACTTACAACCCTTTATTTACAACCTCTGATTCATAACCCTGACACACGTACAGCCCTTGATCTATACTACCTGACCTACAACCCCAGATCTACAACCCCTGGTGTGTGAGATACCATGACCTACAACACAGTGAGGGCCAGTACCTTAGGGAGAGATGGAGAGAGACTGAGAGAACTGAGAGATAACTAACAAGAGAAGATGGTCAAACTGAGAGACAATTCTCCTCAACAACAACAGCATTATCTCCAGCTCCAGCAACAACTACAACAACAACCATATCAACACTACCAGCAGCAACAACAACCACCACAACCACAATTAGTCAACCACAACCCACAACCACGTACAGTTATTGCGACAAGTACGCTTCTCCACGGACCGCACCCCGACATGGCTTACATAGACGATGGCAGTGTCCCCGTGGGCGTGGTGGGCGGAGGTGTGGGCGTGGTGGTGGAGAACGGAGACTTGGCACCCCCGCAGCCGCCCCAGGTGCCAGAGTGCCCCGCAGGGAGAACTTGGCACTCCCTCCCCCCAAGTTCCAAGTGGCTCGTTGTGTCACCCCGACCTCTACCCCTGTGGCTCTTCCCCCACCTACTATCATGGTGACTATGGGTGAGTGGCTCTCTCTCTCTCTCTCTCTCTCTCTCTCTCTCTCTCTCTCTTCTCTCTCTCTCTTACAGGTGTGTAATATTTACCTTTCTCTCCACAGGTAAGGAAGGCGTGAGGACCACCTGACAGATGGTGTAGCAGAGGTCGTATGTATTTATGTGGTATGTATGTATGTACAGTATGTCGTATAGTTGATGGATCACCTGAAGATTAGTCACCCTAGCTTATTTCACCTGATGATTGAACACCCTAACCTAACCTAACCTAACCCAACCTAACACATCCTAACCTAACTGGGTCACATGAACTAAAACACACACACACACACACACACAAATCAAAATGGCGTCAAAATTACACCGAGACTCTATCCTTACATTAAATTATCACTTAAGAAAGGCAACACTGTAGCCAACAAAGGTAAGATTCTGCAAGGTAATTTGACCACTTCAGAGGTGTAGTAAGGTCTGTTTTAATTGGTTTACTCACCCGCTTGAACTACCAAACACGCTGACGTACTTCTGGGTGTTACGAGGGGTAGAGAAGGATGCAAGGAAAGATAAGGAGGGAGGGGAAGGAAGGGAGAGAAGGAAGGGAATGAAGGAGGGAAGGAAGGAGAGAGACTGAGAGCTGGGATCATCTTGTCAGAATTAATAAGTCTTTTGATGTCAGAAATGAGAGAGCCACATCAGCTGATACGAAGGGGGAATAAGCTGATAAAACAATAAAAAACAAGACATAGTGACAAGATAACGAACACGAACACATCCCCAAGCCAATAAAGAAGGGAGATGGACATACCAGAATAAATAGAGGAACAGAAGGACGAAACCAGTAGATAAGAAAATTAAATAAATGGACAAAGAAAATAGCATAAAGGAGGATGGGAATAATAATAATAATAACAGATAAAGGAGGGGAAGGAATGCATAGATAATAATTCAGTAGTGATTAATAAAACGAATGAGGGAATATGGATAATCACCAATAAAAGAGAAGAGAGAGGCAGTGTGATAAAAATAGAAAGCGGAGATAAGGGAATGAAAGCAAACGAAAGAAAGACTTGGAAGAAATTTCAAGAGAATAAAGAAGGAATAGGAGGAAATAGCAATAAATGAAGAATAAGAGAAAGTCGCAAGGACAGAGGAAAGAATAACATATAGGGCAATAAAGGAGGAATATGAGGAGGAGGTAATAAAAGGGGATTGAGAGAAAGGCCAATAAAGGTAATACCAAGAGAGGAGGAAGAGGTAAAACTGATAACAAATGGGGTGGAAAAGAGAGGAGAGAGAGGGGAGGGAAGAAAGATGGGAGGGAGGGAAGGTGATAAAGAATGCAAGGAGATGGGATAATGTGGGGGAAGGAGAGGTGTGTGTTGATAAATGATGATTGGAAGATGATGGAGAGAGAGAGAGAGAGAGAGAGAGAGAGAGAGAGAGAGAGAGACAATACCATTATTTAAGAAACATCAAAACACACTTTAGGTTTTCTCCTATAATAATTTGAAGCATCAAAGAGGAAATGTGTGTGTGTGTGTACCTAAATTTAAGGCAGGTGATGTGTGCTAATTTTGTCCCCTCCTACCTGGACTGTCTGTCTGTCTGTCTGTCTGTGTATCGTCCAGTCAGTCTGTCTGTCTGTTTATATCATCCCTTTACTCTCTGTCTGTCTGTCTGGCTGTCAGGTGGGGAGAGTTTGTATACGCTCGCATATTGTTGTTGTTGTTACCAGAAAAAATAAACAAAAGTAAAAATAATTAAGGATTAAAACAAAAGCAAGATGATTATAGAGAAATAAACAAGACTTAGAAGGAGGAGGGGGAGGGGAGGAGGTGGAAGGAAGGGAGGATTTGATGGAAGGAAGGAAGGAGGGAGGAGAGGAAGAGGAGGGGAGGATTAGGAGGGAAGAGGAAGGGGAGGAGGGAGGAGGAATGAAGGAAAGAGGAATGAATGAAGGAGGGAAGGAATGGAGGGGGAATGAAAGGAGAAGGGGCAAGGAGGAAGGATGAAGTAAGGAAGGAAGGAATGTAATAACGCTTATGAAATGAAAGAGACGGAGAGAGTTATGTGATGATGATGATGAGATGGGAGATATGTGATGAGAGAGAGAGGAAGATTTACCTCAAATAATTGCACTTGTCATGGCTACCTGTGTGTGATAGATGATGGCTCACATAATAAACCTAACCTAACCTAAACTCCGCGTCTCCTCTTCTCTCTCCTCCCTCCTCTTCCCCCCCCCCCTCCCCCCCTCCCAAAGTTATCCCAGTCTTAATTGTTCAAAAGTTTCTCGTTCTAGTCAGCCAAGGCCGAGTGATTCCAGTTATATTGTCTTGTGGATAACAACCGGTTGATGGTGCGGATAACTGTGATTAATTGTGGATACCGGTTGATGGTGCGGATAACTGTGGATAACCGGTTGATGGTGCGGATAACTGTGTGGATGGTGTGGATAACCGGTTGATGGTGCGTGTGGATAAGTGTGGATAACCGGTTGATGGTGCGGATAACTGTGGATAACCGGTTGATGGTGTGGATAACTGGTTGATGGTGTGGATAACCGGTTGATGGTGCGGATAACTGTGTGGATGGTGTGGATAACCGGTTCATCTGCGGGTGATCGGGTGTAAAATATCGGGTTAAGAGGAAGTTAGTGACTTTTAGGACCCTGAGATGTAAAGCACGACCTGAAGGAGGAGGGAGGAAGGAGGAGGAGGATAAGGAAGGAAGGAGGAGAGGAAGGAAGGAGAGGATGAGAGGAGGGGGAAGGAAGGAGGAGGGACGGAAGGAAGGAGGAGGGGGGAAGGAAGGAAGGAAGGAGGAGGAGGAGAGGAGGAGGGGGAAGGAAGGAAGGAGGAGGAGGGAGGAAGGAAGGAGGAGGAGGGAAGAAGGAAGAAGGAAGAAGGAAGGTGGAGGAAGGAAGGAGGAGGAGGAGGAAGGAAGGAGGAGGGAAGGAAGGGAGGAAGGAGAAGGAGGGACGGAAGAAGGAGGAGGAGGGAAGAAGGAAGGAAGGGAGGAGGAGTGAAGGAAGGAGGAGGAGGGAAGGAAGGTGGAGGAGGAGGGAAGGAAGGAAGGAGGAGGAGGAGGGAAGGAAGGAGGATGGGGAAGAGAAGGAGAGAGATGAAGAGAAGGAGGGAAGAGAATGGGAGAATGGAAGGATAAGAGGGATAGAGGGAGAAAAGAGAGATTAGGCCCACTCGGCTATGTAGGTCAGGTAAGCCTAGTACAGGTGACCTACTTGGACACGTTTTGCTGCCTACACAACATCGACAGCAAAGGGGGTCGAAGTTTACGGGGGGTAATATTGTCACGGGGTGGGGTCAAGTATCCACGGGGGTTGATTTCTCACGGGGGTTGATTTCTCACGAGGGGTATCATTGTCACGGGGTGTAGTTATCACAGGGGTAAGGATTTGGGGAATATGTAAATGACAGACAGACAGACGACAGACATACGACACCCACGACGACCAGAATACACTGCGCCCTCCCATTTCCTGCCCCCTTATCAGTACCTCGAGGCCTGCTATTGGTCGAAGTTGAGAACCCATTTTCGTATCTGATTGGCTCAGGGTATAACATGGCTACATATTGGTGATCTGTCATTGGTTTACGAGTTGACGGTGAAGGATATTGGATGATTTATTATTGGTTGGAGTGTTAGTAGTCGTAGTAGTAGTAGTAGTAGTAGTAGTAGTAGTAGTAGTAGTAGTAGTAATAATAGTGGTGGTTGTTGTTGGGTTGACGGACGGGGACATTTTAGTGCGAATTTTTTTATTGGCTGTTGGAGTTTGTTGTTTTGTTTTGAGTGTTAATTAAGAGTGACGGTGAGTGTCTCAACACACACGCACACACACACGCACACACACACGCACACACACACACACACACTTTTTAACAATAACCAGAAACAAGAACCCCCTCCTCCCCCTCCCCTCCCCCCCTCCCCTCCCTCCCCCCTCCCCCTCCCCTCTAACAACACAGGTAAGAGGAGGAATTACATTAGTGAACCATTCACTGTCTTGAATACCTGTCTCTCCTCTTTCCCCTTCCTCCTCTCCCCCTCCATTTTCCCCCTTTGTCCCTTTGTTCTGCTCTCCTCTCTCTCAGGGCGGGAAATATCAACCCCCGCCAGTAACACGTCTTCCCGTTCAATGGAAGAAGGGACTAACGACCTCAACCTCCTGGGCGTTCCTTAGGGCGAAAATGCTACTCGGACAACACAGTAATAACCACCCATGTTGACACGAGCCTTGTAGCACTGTCTTGCCCCTCCACCGTACATTGTGAGGGGGGATGAAGTGGGTTTATCTAGCGTGTGTCTATAAAGGCCATGATTGTGTATGAGATTAACGGGAGGACCGGCCTTAATGGTGAGGTGTGGTCTTAGCACTTTCATGGCGCGCGGTATGAAGTTTAACACTATCTTACCAAAGGTTTAACACTGTCTTGCTCACTATCTCAACCAAGTGTGTGGCCTAGCACTGTCTTCCTCTTGCTAGTACTCAAAAAAATATATATTTCTCTGGGAAGGACAAGACGATTATCTGAGACGTATATAAGGGCGAGGTTGTGTGTGCTGTGGTGAGGGAGGATCGACCATCTTGTGGGGTGTGTAGCACTGTCTTGCCTCCACGGTGCTTCAAAAGTTTCAAGGGATGGGAAGTAGGTCAGCTGAGAGTAGTAGTGGGGGGTGGGGAGATGAGAGGGGGAGGGGAGATGAGAGGGGGGGGAGATGAGAGGGGGGGGGGAGATGAGAGGGGGCGGGCAGGAGGGGTGAGTGTGGAGGGAGTAAAGAAGGAATGAGGGAAGGATGGAGGGAGGGAAGGAGGGAGGGAGTAGAGGGCATGGTATTGATTTTATCCTTGTGGGTCAGCAGCTCAACCTGTACTGTACTGTGTGTGTGTCCTGGACCATTGTTAACTCACCTGGACCATTGTTAACTCACCTGGACCATTGTTAACTCACCTGGACCATTGTTAACTCATCTGGACCATTGTTAACTCACCTGGACCATTGTTAACTCACCTGCCTGGCCATTGTTAACTCACTGGACCATTGTTAACTCACCTGCGCCATGTTAACCCTGTTATCACCTGCCTGACCATTGTTAACTCCCATTGTTAACCACCTGACCATTGTTAACTCACCTGCCTGGCCATTGTTAACTCACCTGCCTGGCCATTGTTAACTCACCTGGACCATTGTTAACTCACCTGAACCATTGTTAACTCACCTGCCTGGCCATTGTTAACTCACCTGCCTGGCCATTGTTAACTCACCTGGCCATTGTTAACTCACCTGCCTGGCCATTGTTAACTCACCTGCCTGGCCATTGTTAACTCACCTGCCTGACCATTGTTAACTCACCTGCCTGGCCATTGTTAACTCACCTGCCTGGCCATTGTTAACTCACCTGGCCATTGTTAACTCACCTGCCTGGCCATTGTTAACTCACCTGCCTGGCCATTGTTAACTCACCTGCCTGACCATTGTTAACTCACCTGCCTGGCCATTGTTAACTCACCTGCCTGGCCATTGTTAACTCACCTGACCATTGTTAACTCACCTGCCTGGCCATTGTTAACTCACCTGGACCATTGTTAACTCACCTGACCATTGTTAACTCACCTGCCTGGCCATTGCCCCCATTGTTCCCCCCTGTTAACTCACCTGCCTGGCCATTGTAACTCACCCCGCCATCGCCATTGTTAACTCACCTGCGGCCATTGTTAACTCACCTGCCTGGCCATTGTTAACTCACCGCCGACCATTGTTAACTCACCTGCCTGGCCATTGTTAACTCACCTGACCATTGTTAACTCACCTGCCTGGCCATTGTTAACTCACCTGGCCATTGTTAACTCACCTGCCTGGCCATTGTTAACTCACCTGCCTGGCCATGTTAACTCACCTGCCTGACCATTGTTAACTCACCTGCCTGGCCATTGTTAACTCACCTGCCTGGCCATTGTTAACTCACCTGCCTGGCCATTGTTAACCTCACCTGACCATTGTTAACTCACCTGCCTGGCCATTGTTAACTCACCTGGACCATTGTTAACTCACCGACCATTGTTAACTCACCTGCCTGGCCATTGTTAACTCACGACCATTGTTAACTCACCTGGCCATTGTTAACTCACCTGCCTGGCCATTGTTAACTCACCTGCCTGACCATTGTTAACTCACCTGACCATTGTTAACTCACCTGCCTGGCCATTGTTAACTCACCTGCCTGGCCATTGTTAACTCACCTGCCTGACCATTGTTAACTCACCTGCCTGGCCATTGTTAACTCACCTGGACCATTGTTAACTCACCTGCCTGGCCCCTACTGGCCATTATTTGAATTACGACGAAATTCCGAGACATATTCATAATTTTACGTGGGGGTGAGGGAGGGAGGGAGAGGATGAGGGAGGAGGGAGGAGGGAGGGAGGGAGGGGTGAGGGAGGGAGGGAGGGGGGAGGGAGGAGGGAGGGAGGAGGAGACATAAACAGACATACAGACAAAGAGTGACACAAACACACACACACACACACGGGGAAATTCTACAGTGAACTTTTAATTAATATTCTTGGGTTGTGTTGTTGAGAGAGAGAGAGAGAGAGAGAGAGAGAGAGAGAGAGAGAGAGAGAGGTTAAAATAAATAGTCCGAGAGAAAAGAAAGGAAAAGAGATTGAGAAAGACACACATTCACAAAGAGAAAGAGGAACAGAAAATGAAGTAGAAAGAGGAGAAAAATACCTCACGCAGGTTATGAGGTAGTAGGAGGGCCGTGTGTGTGTGTGTGTGTGTGTGTGTGTGTGTGTGTGTGTGTGTGTGTGTGTGTGTGTGTGTGTGTGTTTTACCTTTACAAGACTGACTCTCTCTCTCTTCTCTCTGGTAATGTCAACTTTGTGTTTCCTTCTTCTCAAGAAAAAAAAGTCAGGTCTGGTAAGGTCAGGTCAGGTCTGAATGTACCTTCACTTTTCACCCTTTTTCCTGTCCTGTGTTATATTATTCACCCTTGTTTTACCATTTTCACCCTATTTCAACCCTTTAACCCTTTTTACCCCCTTTTCACCCTTTAACCCCTTTTTACCCTCTTTTTCACCCTTTTCTCTGTTCTTTCTGTCCTCTGTTCTCTAGTCCTCCCCTTGGTTGTTGTTGTTGTGTTGGAGTGATTCTCCTCCTCCTCCTTATCCTTCTTCCTCCTTCGAAAAATCTATTTATGTTTGTGAATCTCTGCAACCATGTGTGTGTGTGTGTGTGTGTGTGTGTGTGTGTGTGTGTGTGTGTGTGTGTGTGTGAGTGAAAACATCCTGCCTCAAGAAATTTTCAGTCTCGTGGTACAAAGAACAAGACGCTTCAGTGGCCAGAGACTCAATCAACAACAACAACAGCACACACACACACACACACACACACACACACACACACACACACACACACACACACACACACACACACCACAAGATGCTAGAGACCATTTGGGTGTTTTCAAAAGAGAGAGAGAGAGAGAGAGAGAGAGATTGTCAGGTTTGTTTGAGGAGAATGGTTGTCGATGAATTCAAGGTTGTGGTTGTTGTGGTTGGCAGGTGGTGGTGATTGTTGTGGTTAATAGTGGCTGTTGTGGTTGGCAGGTGGTGGTGATTGTTGTGGTTAATAGTGGCTGTTGTGGTTGGCAGGTGGTGGTGATTGTTGTGGTTAATGGTGGCTGTTGTGGTTGGCAGGTGGTGGTGATTGTTGTGGTTAATGGTTGGTCGATCAGGTGACGAGACTGAGGAGGCAGGTGTTGGGTGGAGGGAAGACAGTGCTATATGCTGTGATGGTTACAGGCAGAGAGGGTGGCAGATGGTGGCAGGTGGTACAGGAATAAGATAACGGTGGCAGATGGCTCGAGAGTTACATGGCAGCGGCAGTAAGCAGAGGGGAGGGGGCAGACTGGTGATGGGCAGACGGCAGACAAGCCTCCTGGGAGACAAATGGCTCTTCTGTCCTTCTTGCTCGCTGTTGTTACTTCCTGCAGTAATACCAGACCAGCGTTAATCCTCCTGCAGTAATACCAGACCAGCGTTAATCCTCCTGCAGTAATACCAGACCAGCGTTAATCCTCCTGCAGTAATACCAGACCAGCGTTAATCCTCCTGCAGTGATACCAGACCAGCGTTAATCCCCCTGCAGTGATACCAATACCCAAAAAATGACTTCATGCGTTCTCTAGACAGTGATACCAAGTTGGGGGTCAGACCTTAGTGGTTCTGACAGTGTTGCCAGGTCTCATGTGTGTGAAAAATAAACATTGTTATGATGAGGAGACATTGTTGATAAAGATTGGAATTAGGGAAAAACACAAGAAGATTGGGTTTATTCTCTCTTTCTCCTCTTCCTACTTCATCCTTTATCTCTCTTCCCACTTCTTTTATCTCTTCCTTCCTCTTCCTTCCTCCTCCTTCACCACACAAGGTAAAATATTAATTTCACTCACTCAGTGTTCATGACTTTCCTCCTTAAGTGTTACTGCCGCAGCCACCGACCACCCGACCAACCACCCGACCGACTAACCGACCACCCGACTTACCGACCAATTGCGAGAATCGTTTGAGTTTCCCGCATTGACGCAGCTTAAAGACCCGTGTGTGTGTGTGTGTGTGTGTGTGTGTGTGTGTGTGTGTGTGTATTGGCCAAACAGCAATATAGTACAGAGCAATATATCACCTATACTATGCTGTGCGGTGTAGCAAAGGGCGGTATAGCAGAGACTAATATAGCAGGTGAACGGTGAAGCGAGCAGTATAGCACAGGGAGCGGTAAAGCAGTGTAGCGCAGAGAGCGGTATAGCAGTGTATGGCCATATTCCGTAAAGGGATGTCGCACTTGGCCACTAAACCGGAGTTATGGAGGCGAGATGTGGCCTTCCTCCTGATGGTGTGGTGCCGGTGAGGTAGTGGTGGTGTGGTAGTGTGGTGTAGTGTGATGTGGTGTAGGGATGGTGTGGTGCTGTGGTAGTGTGGTGTGGTGTTTGTGTAGTGGCGGTTGAAGTTAGGTTACGGTGGGTTAGGTTCGGTTGGTTTCTTATCATAACTTCACAGGTTAAGTTAGGTTAGGTTAGGTTAGGTTAAGCTGGGTTAAGATAGGTTAAGCTGGGTTAAGGTAGTTTAAGCTGGGTTAAGGTAGTTTAAGCTGGGTTAAGGTAGTTTAAGCTGGGTTAAGGTAGTTTAAGCTGGGTTAAGGTAGGTTAAGCTGGGTTAAGGTAGGTTAAGCTGGGTTACCTCTCATGATAACCTGAGGCCACGTGTGACCTCCAGGTGTTAGTGTGGCGGAGCCTTGGTAGGTCTTCCCAAGGTGTTGACGCTTGTGGTGCTTCAAGCTCCCTCAACCACTGTTTACTGTAGGGTATGGTAACGCTTCTGTGGTGGTGGTAATGATGGTAGTAATAAAAGTAACAATAATAATAATAATAATACTAATAATAATAGTAATAATAATAATAATAATAATAATAACAACAACAATGTATACATCAGACCCATCGCCCATGTATACATCAGACCCATCGCCCATGTATACATCAGACCCATCGCCCATGTATACATCAGACCCATCGCCCATGTATACATCAGACCCATCGCCCATGTATACACCAGACCCATCGCCCATGTATACTTATTCATACCTTAAAATACAAACCACTAAAATCAATACACAAATTTTTTTGATAACAAATTAGAACCTTTAAAATATCCAGCTTGACACCCTGTTTAGTGACCTCATTTTGACCTTCCGATGTGACCTTGACCTGACCCCGATGGTAATGACAACATTGCCACTTTAGCCTGATGTATTAACCTATAACTGTGTGAGGTTTCATTAAGATTTGGTCAAAAGTTTCGAAGATATTATGATGACATTGTAAACATATATTTCTAAAACTAAAGAGACAAAAAAAGTTAATGACCGCACGTTGACCTTTCGTTTGACCTTGACCTTGGATGAATGGGTACAAAAACTTACTCATTTTATTGTCAACTCTTAATCTATGAATGTGTAAAGTTTCACTGAAATTAACCCCAAAGTTTCAGAGATATGATTATATACATCAAACCAAGTTCTTTATTACACTTTATTATGACATCACATAGGGGCTACTTACTAAATAATTAAATCTCGGTCATAAAACCAACTACGGGATTTATCTGACCGCAAAATGTTGAGGGATTTGGGAGAAAATCTACAGTGGCAGAAATTCCTGGTCTCTGTCTTATGTGAGGACCGTGGCGGGTGTCAGGGAAGACCAGCCTGACCCACCAATCACTGTCCCACAGAGATCGACCCAACGAGCTGGATTCTGTTGTTGGGGTTGACTGATTGGGGTGATAAATGGGGGTGTTTTAGCGGGTAATTAGGGGTGAAGGGATTGTGGATTTGGTGCAGCAGGGAAGGTTGGGGAGTGGAGGGAGGGAGGGAGGGGGAGAATAGACCATGAGAGTTGGGGGTGTTTCGGGGAGCTTAGTTGAGAAAGAAGAGATTTGAAGGACTCACCTCGCGGCAGAAGAGATATGGTACAGTTTGTATATTTTGATGGGGGACTTTGAGAGACTTTGTGTTGAAATATTCATGAATCTCAGACGTTTCGGACGATAACTTTTCCCCCCTTTAAGTGATGTCGTAAGAACACAACTAATTGACCTATTTAATCGAATCTTAAGGGGATCTAAAACTTCCCTAAAATATGTAAAAAAAAAAAGGATTTAAATTACATACTTCTGCGATAATATTAAGTTGTAGTCCTTAATGGCAGCTATATTACTCTGAGACTCTACTAGATACGTCGTCAAGGTTAAAATCAAAAGAAAAAAAAAACGTTTAGAAAAGCTTCGAAAACCCGGATTTTGGCACAGTTTACAGACTCTGCCGGTGACTTGGGGAGACTTTGTGTGTTTAATTTGCCAGAGTGCTGTTGGCAGTGTGTGTGTGTGTGTGTGTGTGTGTGTGTGTGTGTGTGTGTGTGTGTGTGTGAGACCATTTACTGTCCACACACACACAGTAAGGTAGTATCAGCTCTCCTTCTTGAAACACAAGAGCTTAAATTGTATCCCAGCGAAAGTAGAGGGAGTGAAAGAGAGAGAACAAAGAAAACAGAGATATAGAGAGAGAGTGTGAAGTAAAGAAAGAAAGTGATAGAGAAGAAATGAAAGAAAGTGAGAAAGTTAACATTTGTCACCAGATATTTTGTCTTCACTTGAGCTTTCTGTCTTATTGATTGTGTTAAAGGTTAGATCTGGTCCACTGTGTCCCAGGAGAATCTTACTTTCACCTTTGAGTTTAGAAAGTATCGAGAAAGTACTTATTATTTTTAGTTTAGAAAGTGTGTGTGTGTGTGTGTGTGTGTGTGTGTGACGAAGGGGGGGGCAGCCCAGGTAAAGCCACTCATTATTACTTCAGAAACACCTCAAGTTCTGTGTATTTATAGCTCTCTCTCTCTCTCTCTCTCTCTCTCTCTCTCTCTCTCTCTCTCTCTCTAATCTTCCTATCCTCTCTTACATATTCCGTTCCCTCCTTCCTCCCTCCTCCTTCCCCCTCTTTTCCTAACTCTCACCTTCTCTTCTTCCTTTCTTCCGCCATGTCTTCTTCCTCCTCCTCCTCTTCTCTCCTCTTCCCTTTATTATTCATGTTCGTCTTGTTTCCATAAATAGTCACAGTGAAATGTTGGTGGTGGGTAGTGTGTCCTGAGAGAGAGAGAGAGAGAGAGAGAGAGAGAGAGAGAGAGAGAGAGAGAGAGAGATTACCATGACAATTTTCTCCATTCCTAACATTTAATTCTCCCTCTTCTCTCTCTCTCTCTTCCTCTCTCCTTCCCTTCTGTCTCTCCCTTCACCTTTCCTTCCTTTTCCCTCCCATCTCTTCCTTTCTCCTTCTCTTCCCTCTCCTCCTCTAGACGCGTTACCATAGCAACAAGGGCGGATCTCGTGCTGACTTGTTACCCCGACTACTATGGTGAGGGGAGGAACAGTGTCTCAAGATGGCCGATAGTTTGACCCTGTACTGTAAGATATAACAACCTAACCTAACCCAACCCTAACCTAACCCTAACCTAACGTAACCTAACCTAACCTAACCCAACCCTAACCTAACCCTAACCTAACGTAACCCAACCCTAACCTAACCTAACCCTAACCTAACGTAACCCTAACCTAACCTAACGTAACCCTAACCTAACCTACCCAACAGGGCAATCTTCCCCCATCAGGAAAAATCTCTCCTCCACCACACCAGTTTGTCCTCAGTAACACCAAGTTATTTGTCTCAATTTTCCTCCTCAAGAAATATTTACACCAGTTGGATTTTTATTACTTTTATTATTTCCACCTTGTTTACACACACACACACACACACACACACACACACACACACACACACACACACACACACACACACGGTTGTCAGGGATTCGTTGATTGGTCAGTTGGTAACAGTGTGGATATCCTTAACCAATCACAGCAGAGAGAAATAACAACACAGGAAGCACTCGATACAACTGACCAATCACAGCAGAGAGAAATGAAAACATAGCAGGGGAGACCATCAACCAATCACATCAGTAATAAATGACAACACTAGATACAACCAACCAATCACCAGCCAGAGAACAAATGAACTTTCGCGCCCTTTTTATTAGTTTTATTCACTTCAGCTCAATTTTCAGACCAGCCGTGAAATTAATCGTCAGCGGAAACGATAAATATTTAATTGAATTTTACGGCACAAAACTATTATCATCTCGGTAAATATTGACATACATATTATTGGATGCATTTAAATTTTTTCCACCGTGACCCACCAGTGTGTGTGTGTGTGTGTCACCTAACATGGGCGTATTTTCAAACATAATTGGATTTTTCACTCTCAACAAAAAACTATGTCACTTAAATTAACTCTTGTTGCCGTAAAGTGGCTCGTTAAGTGTAAGTCATAAGTGTTGTTATTGTGTGTCGCTATACAAGTGTCTTAAAAGTGTAAATAACGTGAAATTTAATGCTGGCTGAGTGATTTGAGAAGATAAGCTTGTTGAGTGGCGCCAGCTGGAGGAACGCTCGCTGAGTGGTATGGTAAATAACGCTCGCTGAGGGGTATGGTAAATAACGCTCGCTGAGTGGTATGGTAAATAACGCTCGCTGAGGGGTATGGTAAATAACGCTCGCTGAGTGATATGGTAAATAACGCTCGCTGAGTGCTATGGTAAATAACGCTCGCTGAGTGGTATGGTAAATAACGCTCGCTGAGTACTATGGTAAATAACGCTCGCTGAGTGCTATGGTAAATAACGCTCGCTGAGTGCTATGGTAAATAACGCTCGCTGAGTGCTATGGTAAATAACGCTCGCTGAGTGGGTGCTATGGTAAATAACGCTCGCTGAGTGGTATGGTAAATAACGCTCGCTGAGGGGTATGGTAAATAACGCTCGCTGAGTGATATGGTAAATAACGCTCGCTGAGTGCTATGGTAAATAACGCTCGCTGAGTGGTATGGTAAATAACGCTCGCTGAGTACTATGGTAAATAACGCTCGCTGAGTGCTATGGTAAATAACGCTCGCTGAGTGCTATGGTAAATAACGCTCGCTGAGTGCTATGGTAAGAAATACTCACTGAGTGCTATGGTAAATAATGCTCGCTGAGTGCTATGGTAAGGAAATGCTCGCTGAGTGCTATGGTAAATAATGCTCGCTGAGTGGTATGGTAAGAATGCTCGCTGAGTGCTACAGGTAAATAACGCTCGCTGAGTGCTATGGTAAAGAATGCTCGCTGAGTGCAATGGTAAATAACGCTCGCTGAGTGCTATGGTAAATAACGCTCGCTGAGTGCTATGGTAAATAATGCTCGCTGAGTGGTATGGTAAATAATGCTCGCTGAGTGCTATGGTAAATAATGCTCGCTGAGTGGTATGGGAAAGAATGCTCGCTGAGTGCTATGGTAAATAACGCTCGCTGAGTGCTATGGTAAATAACGCTCGCTGAGTGCTATGGTAAATAACGCTCGCTGAGTGCTATGGTAAATAACGCTCGCTGAGTGCTATGGTAAATAACGCTCGCTGAGTGGTATGAAAAACAAGGCTTATTGAATGGCGTGAGAGGAAATGCTCGCTGGGTGGCCAAGATAATACGCGACGTAAACAAACATCAAAAACAAAAGAAACAAATAAAAAAGAATAAACAAATAGTAACACAATAACATTTAATAACAAGAATTATCTCGGTAAATAACAGCTACAAATAACATAAACAATAACATAAACAATAACAAACACAAAGAAACACTTATATTAACCTCTTCCTCCAGACGATGTTTGGCAAGTCATTGTGGCCCTCATTAACATATTGTAATTATGGTGATTAGGTGTTGTGGAAAATGTGGCGGTACTTGTTAAGTGATGGTTGTGTTGAACCCTACTCTCCCTCTCCCTTCATCTCCCTCTCCCTTCATCTCCCTCTCCCTTCATCTCCCTCTCCCTTCCCTTCCCTCCCTCTCACCACCTTCTCTACCCCCCCCCTTAGCCACACGGTATAATGGGTTAGGTCATTATATGTATTAATTAGTACTTATTGTTCGCTAATTACTCTTGCTGTCATCCAATAACACACTATTTTGCGAGAGCGCCAAAAATGTGTTTCCTTAAAATTATCGCCAAGTATTACTTTCTCGCCAATTTTGGTTTTAAATTATCTGGATATTATTATTATGAATATATATATACTCTCTCTCTCTCTCTCTCTCTCTCTCTCTCTCTCTCTCTCTCTCTCTCAGAACAACTATAATTACACGGACTCACTTGGATATGAAAACATCTTGTGGTAAAAGGGGAGGGAGGGAGGTGGTTAAATATCTCTATCCTTCCTCCTTCCCCTCCGTCCCTCCTTCTTTCATTTCCCCCTTCCCTCCCCCTCCCTCCCTCCCTCCCTCCTCCTCCCTCCTCCTCCTCCCTCCCTCAAGGTCGACAAATTTCGCCAAAATCAATCGCACAGTCGAATAAATTTAGCGACAACTTCCAAATCGCGAAAAAAGTAAAAAAAAAATCGCTAAAAATAAACCCAGCCTTAAAAAACCGCTCTCTTTGGCGACTTTTCTGCTAGGTTGGCAACACTGCTAGTAAGGTCTATCTATGGGCAGGAGCGCTGACAATCCTCTTCTTTACCCCGACAATAACATGCTCGTAACATCTACGCCAGGCGAACATAGGAGCGTGTTTTGCCCGCAGAGACGCTCACTTTAGACGTATATCCCGAGGTAACTCCTTTTTATGACCTTCGCTCCGTTTCTTAACAATTTATTAACAACAAGATGGAGGAAAGTTACGGTATAAGTGCGAGAACACCTCGGGAAAACAAATGAACGTGGAAAGTATAAGTGATGGAAACCTTTAACTAAACAGAATAAAAACGTAAATAAGTTCTCAATGAAGTAAGTATAAGTATTTTTAAGTGCTAACACCGCCCCCCCCCCAAAAAGATAAAATTAATTCACAAAACACGTAAGATAAGAAAAACAAATATAATAATGTCTTTAAATCCGCAATAAAACAACAGCCATGTCAACAAAGAACAAAACAAAAGAAGATCGAGAAAGTATAAATGCTAGAAGTTACCGAGCAAGGCGGTGAATCTTTCCCCTTATAACTCCTTCTGGGAATCTAACAAAAGACGATCGCTTGAGGAAGATCCAAACAGCCTCGTTAATTACGCTGAAGCTGATCTCGCAAAAGCTCGCCTCCCTCCCTCCCTCCCTCTTTCCTTTCAGTTCCCTCCCTTCCTAGCTCCTTTCCTCCCTCCTTTTCCCCTTTTCAATGCTCCAGCTTCCTCCCTTTCCCTACCTGACTGCCTCCCTTACCCCTTACCCCTTCCCCTACCTACCTGCCCCCTCCCACTACTTACCCATCCCTCCCTCCCCTACCTACCCACCCCTCACCCCCCCTGACACCTGAGCAATGCGGGAGGCAGACAGAATCATGAGAGAGAGAGAGAGAAAGAGAGAGAGAGAGAGAGAGAGAGAGAGAGATTTAACACTATCATGAACGCCATATTTCACCGTGACCTCTGACCTAATCTGACCTACAACTCGATCAGGTCATCCTCGAGGCTAAACCATCTGTCGAGTTACAACTTCACTCCGTAAACCGATGTTTCTTCAGGTGTGTTTTATGTTTTGCCTAGACACAGACAGACAGACAGACAGACAGACAGACATATAAACACAAACTAACGATTTCTCTCTCTGTCACACACACACACACACACACACACGCACACACACACACACACACACCCCCAGACAACATAAAATCGAGAAATAAATCAGAAACTGTTTTTATTGTTGAGACTAAAACTTTGGCAGACTTCTTCACGCAGGTCTTACAGTGCCGAGTCATGACGATATATTGTTTGGTGGAGGTATAGTGTGTGTGGGAGGCTGTGTGGTGAAGGTACAGTGTGTGGGAGGCTGTGTGGTGAAGGTACAGTGTGTGGCAGGCTGTGTGGTGAAGGTACAGTGTGTGGGAGGCTGTGTGGTGAAGGTACATTGTGTGGGGGTAAATTTTAGGGTACTTTCCATTGTCTGTCATATAAGTTTCCCTAAAATCTGTCCTTTGGGGGTAACTTTTCATATTATTTCCCTGGGTACAGCAGAGTGGGTACAGACTCCCCATGTAGCCTTAACTAGGTGCACTCGAGGCTCACTAGGCACGAACCAACGAACAGTGGGACAATAGACGAGTTCTGTTTCCACTCAGCCACCGCACACCATAAGCAAACACAGTGAAACGGGGCAAACATTGACTCACTGTATAAACACTGTTGAATTGGGGCAAATCGGGCCATGAGAGACGACTGACCGAACAATGGGCAGACGTGGAGAGAGGTACTTAACCCCTTGAGTATGCCGACTTAACCCCTGACCTCACCTGACCTAACCTAACCCCTGACCTCACCTGACCTAACCTAATCCATATCTTCAACAATTATTTTACTCATATTTTTTTTATTTTAACCCTGAGAATATAGCGAACTGGACCAGTCAGCAGGTATGTCAGGTCAGCAGGTATAGTCAGGTCAGCAGGTATAGTCAGGTCACCAGGTATAGTCGGGTCACCAGGTATAGTCAGGTCAGCAGGTACTCCCAGGGTGTCGAGAGAATATTGTGCTCAAGTGTACACACGAGTGAGGGTGAATAGTTCAGTTCTACCTTATACCTCTGCCTGTTGCTCCACCAAGGGTAGTGTTAGGTTAGGTAAGGTTAGAGTTAGGTTAGTGTTAGGTTAGTGTTAGGTTAGAGTTAGGTTAGGAGTAGGGTAGGTGGGTTAGGTTAGAGTTAGTGGATGTTAGGTTAGTTAGGTTGAGTGTTAGGTTAGGTTAGTTAGGTTAGTGTTAGGTTAGGTTGTTAGGTTAGGTTAGGTTAGTGTTAAGTTAGGTTAGGCTAGGTACTACACACACACACACACACACACACACTATTTTCTGCTTACTGTAACAAAATATACAGTGGATAACAGAACACGTTACATAATACATTGATCCTCCTCCCTCCCCGCCTGATACAGTGATGTCCTCTCCTCCCCCTCCCTGTGTGTGTGTGTGTGTGTGTGTGTGAGGTATTTAGGTCAACAAACAGACACACTGACGGACAGATTGATATTAAACGTATTTTGTCAACATGAATACACGTCTCTCTCTCTCTCTCTCTCTCTCTCTCTCTCTCTCTCTCTCTCTCTCTCTCTCTCTCTCTCTCTCTCTCTCTCTCTCTCTCTCTCTCTCTCTTTCTTTAAATTGCCAGTTACACTCGCACATATTTTCGCTCTCGGCAATTTTTGGAAATTTGCTGAGTTGATGAGGGAACGCTTGAGAGAGGAGGAGGAGGAGGAGGAGGAAGGTGATAAAGTTGGAAGAGAGAGAAGAGGAAGAAGGACTTAGGTTAGGTCAGGTCAGGTCAGGTTAGGTTAGGTTTATTTAGCGTCATAAAAGTACTCAAACTTTGGGTCGTCATCAATATATTTTTTTCTGGTTCTCATTTGACTCAAGTAGAATTATTTTTTAAAACTATAATTAGGAGAGAAATGTAAAGATAGTCTCTCTCTCTCTCTCTCTCTCTCTGTATCAAGACAAGAATAACTCCACATCAACTCTCGCCTCTATGGTGTTAAGTTATAAGGGCGAGAATCACCTAACCTCTAGTACTAGCTGCCACGGTAAAGGATTCTAGCCTCTATCACATCTCTTCTTAAGGTCCAGTGTTGTTTGTGTCACTCGGCGGAGGTGAAGGGATAAAGTTATGGGATTTTAGACCTTTGTGGTTAATGCCGTAAGAGTCATAGTTGTTGGTGATGAGAATTTGTTTATGGTCCGTGGGGTGATGGTGGTAATCTCCCCCTGTGTAGCTCCCCGGGGGTGATGGCCGGGTATATGGGTCGAATAATGAAATTTATTGAATGTGAAAGATAGTGTGTGATAAGTGTGTGTTGGGGAGGGGAGGCGGTGGGGAGGAGAGGCGGTGGGGAGAGGCGGTGGGGAGGAGGCGGTGGGGGAGGAGGGTGGTGGGGAGGAGGGGCGGTGGGGAGGAAAGGCGGTGGGGGGAGAGGTGGTGGGAGGAGAGGCGGTGGGGAGGAGGGGCGGTGGGGAGGAAAGGCGGTGGGGAGGAGAGGTGGTGGGGAGGGAGGCGGGGGAGGAGAGGCGGTGAGGAGGTTATGGTAGTGGTGGGGAGATCTAAGAGGTGATGAGAGAGAGAGAGAAAGAGAGAGAAAATCATATCAAAAAGCCATTAGATCGCTGCGCTAATTGGCCAAAAGAGGATTAAAGAATTGAGACGCATCAACCTCCTCCTCCTCTGATTGGCTGAGATTGCGAGAACTTTAGAGGCGACTGTTGGTGATTGGCTGCCAGAACTGTGACGTGTTTATGGCTGATTGGTTGAGATTATGTTATGAATAAGACGTGGCGTTTCTTGATTGGCTAAAAGTTCCGAGTCTGATGGTGGGTCTTAGGTTAAAATAAGAAAGGAGAGAGAGAGAGAGAGTGAGTGAGTCAGCCAAAGTGAAGTTCGCTGACAGACAGACAGACTGACATACATACCCAGCAAGAAAGACAGAGTAAGTGAATATGACAGAACAGTCTTCTCTCTCTCTCTCTCTCTCTCTCCCTATTAACACAGTGACCACACACACACACACTCCCTCCACCACAAATTGACAGACTGACAGACAAGCTGACATTTGTGTGTGTGGTGGGGGACGGTAGACAGTCTCTCTCTCTCTCTCTCTCTCTCTCTCTCTCTCTCTCTCTCATGCGTACCATATAACTTTACTATCAGTCAATATGTAAAATCAGTTACCTTTCAGAGCCAGATTTTTAAATTCAAATTCCTCTATTTCAAACTCATCTGGCGGACCAGCTGAGCCTAACGAACTTTAACGGTTTTTTAACGGTCCATTCAAGTTTTCAAAGAGTAGTTGGTTGGGGTAGTTTGATTGACGGTATTACCACACTGTGGGTATAGGATGAGAGAGAGAGAGAGTAACAACGTGAGAGAGAGGGAGGGAGGGAGAGAGAGAGAGAGTAACAACGTGAGAGAGAGTGAGAGAGAGAGGGGGGGTGCATGTGTGATAGAGAGAGAGAGAGACTCCTGAAGGTGCGTGACGGCTGCGAGTCTACTCAATATCCGTCAGGACTGTAGCAAGCGGGCCCTTTATCGCCCTGCCAGGCCCTTTGAGCTTGTTAGGCCCCATGGAAGGGTTGTTAGGACTCTCTCTCTCTCTCTCAACATATATTAAACTAAGTTAGTATAGTTACGACAAAGTTAGAATTGCTACTTATTTATGTTTGGTTAATTCTGTATTTTGTATTAACTTTTAACTTTATTACTTTTGTTTATAAGTAAATAAGTCTTGAAGGAGCTATTAAGGGCTATCTTATAATTGGATGGAGCTATTGTTTACAAGAGCTATTTTTAATGGGGTTTTGTAGGAGCTATTAGCCTATTTTCTATTTGTTACAGCTAACTTGGTCGATGTCTTGGTGTGTGTGTGTAATAATAATAATAATAATAATAATAATAAACGGTTTATTAATAGAGTTGCAGCCGGTGGCTGAAAATATACAGACTTACATGTGATTTAGACATAATGATATGATATGCATTGAATACATTTACAGGGCTGTGCAGTACATAAATCAGGAGTTGTTTATTATTTTAACAATAGATGGGATGGTGCTGTTCTTATATCTATCAGTGCGGGCTCTTATGGGCTGAATTTTGTTGTAGTGGCGGACTGCGCGAGGTGGGTGGGGGGCAGGAGGTGGCGATGACGAGGGTGGTGCAGTAGTCCACTGCCAAACCTTTCCAGTGCTTGGTGGTGGAGGTCACCGAGGGATGGCATTTCCAGGGTGGAGAGAGCGTTGGTGTAGCCGGAGTAGTCTGCGCCGAGCATGATTCTGCAGGCCCTTTTCTGTACCTTCTCTAGCTGACGTTGTTGGGTAGAGTTGAGAGAAGACGACCAGGCTGGTGACGTGTGTGTGTGTGTAGAGAGACTGTGATAGAGAGAGAATGGAAGAATGAGTGAGAGAAAGAGAGAATGAATGAATGAGTGAGAGAGAGAGAGAGAGAAATACAAAGAGAGTAAATCAAAGGGAGAAAGAGAAGTAAGAGAGAGATAGAGAGAAGCAGAACTAGGTAGAGTGTGTGTGTGTGTGTGTGTGTGTGTGTCAGAGAGTGAGAGGATAGTGTAGGTCGGGTCAGGCAGGGAGAGGAGAGGGAGGGAGGGGGTCAGGTAGGGAGAGGGAGGGAGGGAGGGAGGGAGGGAGACAGGCCTCACCCAAAGGTCAGAGTTCACTGCTGCCAACTGCAATTTTCCCTCCCACCGGGTTACCTGTATACTGATTTAGGTTATATTTTCACAGGTGCTTGGTTACCTACCTGTACTCTCTCTCTCTCTCTCTCTCTCTCTCTCTCTCTCTCTCATATAGTGTTCATATAATATAATGCGGGGTTAAAATACCGTAGAATTTAATTATATTTTGTTCTGTGTTTCAGTTCGTGTCTGTCTGTCTGTCTGTCTTTCTGGGTCAGTTCCTGCCTGTCTATCTATCTGTCAGTTTGTGTCCGTCTGTCTGTCTGCATCTGTCATTATCCACCATCTTTATTCATTATTAATTATGTTTATTCATCTTTATTCACTATTATGAATATTATTATTCATGATCATTAACATATGTCCCTTTTGCCCGCAGGTACGTAAGCTGAGTCTTTTGTGAGTCTTTAGGAGTTTTTGTGAGTCCTTATGAATCAGGTGAGTCTTTATGAGTCAGGTGAGTCTGGCGAGTCTTTATGAGTCAGGTGAGTCTTTATGAGTCAGACGAGTCTTTGTGAGTCTGGCGAGTCTTTATGAGTCAGGTGAGTCTTTATGAGTCAGACGAGTCTTTGTGAGTCTGGCGAGTCTTTATGAGTCAGGTGAGTCTTTATGAGTCTTTGTGAGTCAGGCGAGTCTTTGTGAATTCTCGACATGTCCTGCAAGATTCTTTTTACGAGCGAAGAGATCATAAAATCTGTCTGTCTGTTTCTGTCAGTTTAGTTGTCAGTTTTTGTATATCTCAGTCTGTCTGTCTGTCTGTCTGTCTGTCTATGGGTCTGTTGAAGTAATAGAAAGTTGGTGAAAGTGAGTAAGATAAAAAACAGGAGTTAAGATTGAAAATGGTAATGACGGAGGGACTTTGGACGGGGAGGAAGACAGGAGGTGGGAGGTAGAGGAGAATGAATAGAAGGGGGAGGAGGAGGAAGAGAAGGAGGAAGTAATAATAACAGGAAGATAATATAAATCTTCCTCTACAAAGACAATATCACCATATATTATTATTCACTAAATCATTACGTCATTCGGTCATCTTCATTCATGTCAAAATATACACTCAGGTATTATAGTGAATTACTCCTATATTTACTTTATATAATGTTCTAGTGGTATGCCTCTCGTGACAAGTCGAATAATTGACTTGAGTCGATTAATATACACTACCTAACCAAAGTGTTCTCTTTAAGTTGATTGGTTAGGTTAGGCACTCGTATGGGCGGGAGGGGGTAGTGGCACTGGTGTGGGCGGGAGGGGTAGTAGCACTGGTGTGGGCGGGAGGGGTAGTGGTACTGGCGTGGGTGGGAGGGTAGTGGCACTGGGTGTGGGCGAGAGGTGTAGTAGTTGCACTGGTGTGGGCGGGAGGGGTTAGTGGCACTGGTGTGGGCGGGAGGGGTAGTAGCACTGGTGTGGGCAGGAGGGGTAGTGGTACTGGAGAATTGTGGGCGGGGAGGGGGTGAGTAGCACTGGTGTGGGCGGGAGAAGTGTGTGAGTGGTACTGGTGTGGGCAGGAGGTTGTAGTGGCACTGGTGTGGGCGGGAGGGGTAGTAGCACTGGTGTGGGCAGGGGAGGGGTAGTAGCACTGTGGTGTGGGCAGGAGGTGGTAGTGGTACTGAGGTGTGGCCGGGAGGTTGTAGTGGCACTGTGAATTGTGGGCGGGAGGTGGTAGTGGCACTGGTGTGGGCGGGAGGTGGTAGTGGCACTGGTGTGGGCGGGAGGTGGTAGTGGCACTGGTGTGGGCGGGAGGTGGTAGTGGCACTGGTGTGGGCGGGAGGTGGTAGTGGCACTCGTCAGCATGATGGTGCGCCCAGTGCTTGGAGCAGTGCCAACATCACCCACCACCACCAAAACTGCCGTCACCACCACCACCACCACCACCCTACCACCACCCTCACCCCACCACCACCACCCCCACCACCACCACCCCTTCCCCACACCACCACAACCTACCCTCCCCCCACCACACTCCCTCACTGATCTGGACAAAATCCCATAAAATACAATCGTCCTGGAAAATAAAATCCAAGGAAATATCTGCCACACACTCCAGCCTTCCTTCCTTAACTGGGGGACCCGTTCACAGCTGGGTAAACTGAGGGGGGCCCCGGACATGAACCAGTGACCCTCAGGACTATAGATAGGCGCTGTTTCCACTCAGCTACTACACCCTTAAGTTACTCTAGGTTAAATATAGTTAATTTTGATGAAGTTAGGTTAAATAAAGTTAATTTTGATGAAGTTAGGCAAAATAAAGTTAATTTTGATAGTTAGGTTAAATAAAGTTAATTTGATGAAGTTAGGCAAATTAAAGTTAATTTTGATGAAGTTAGGTTAAACAAAGTTAATTTGATGAAGTTAGGCAAAATAAAGTTAATTTTGATGAAGTTAGGCAAAATAAAGTTAATTTTGATAAAGTTAGGTTAAATAAAGTTAATTTTGATGAAGTTAGGCAAAATAAAGTTAATTTTGATGAAGTTAGGTTAAATAGGTTGAGTGGATCAAAGGTTAACATCACTACAGTAATTCACCTCCACAACTTCCACGTAATCCATTAATGATTCCTGACGTCACCAGCCCCAGTACCAGAAGAGGGGGGTAGAGATGTCACGGTGGTCTACAGTAAATGTTTCAGGGGTAGAAATATCACAGGGTGGGGTTATATCATGTTGGGTACAGTATGAGGGGGTTAAGATATCACAGGGTGGGGTTATATCATGTTGGGTACAGTATGAGGGGGTTAAGATATCACAGGGTGGGGTTATATCATGTTGGGTACAGTATGAGGGGGTTAAGATATCACAGGGTGGGGTTATATCATGTTGGGTACAGTATGAGGGGGTTAAGATATCACAGGGTGGGGTTATATCATGTTGGGTACAGTATGAGGGGGTTAAGATATCACAGGGTGGGGTTATATCATGCTGGGTACAGTTGTCATGGGAGTAGTTATGTCACATTCGGTGCAGTTGTTATAGACTCAGAGGTACAATTGTCACAGGGGTAGTCATATAACGTGGGGTACAGTTTTCATGGGGGTAGTCATATAACGTGGGGTACATTTGTCATGGGGGTATTCATGTAACGTGGGGTACATTTGTCATGGGGGTATTCATGTAACGTGGGGTACAGTTTTCATGGGGGTAGTCATAATACGTGGGGTACATTTGTCATGGGGGTAAAGATTGCACTCAATAATGTTACGTCACGGGGGTTAATTGGCCACTAGTTATAGAGGCGCCATGGAGGTTGAGTGTGAGAGGTGGTGGTGGTGATGATGTAGCGGGTGGTGGTTGTTCCCCCTTAACCCAGCATCCTCACTCACCCGCCAATTGACCATCTTACCTAAGTGGATATTCTGCCTTAGGTCAACACCATTTGGTTGCCATTCCCTCTTCATCGGAGTGGGTTTATTTCCCAGTCGGCAAGTTACGCAATCAACTGGCTGACAGGATAAACCCGAGGGCCAGTCACTTGTCATTAGGTTAAACGGTGTGCGGCCATAAACTGGTTTAAAGTGGCGGGGAAACTAGGGTCGGGCGGGTAAGTGGTCGGATGCTCCCCAGGCGAGTGAGGGGCTCCACCAGGCGTGCCAACCTTAACACCAACTGCATTTATGATAGTCCTTTAACACCTCTGTTTGTCCCTGTAACTCTTAGTGATGGTCCTCTGTTAGTTTTTTTTTTTTTTTGAGCTGAGGAATGTAATTATTTCGCGTAAAATATGTTAGGTGTGGTGATGAAGGATTAAATCTGGTGTGAGGAGGCCGTGACCAGCTGTATAGGGTGGTAAAAGTGGCGGCCAGCAGCTGACGGGTCCCACGCGCCGCTCGCACCCATGTCCTCAACCTAACACAGCTTTTATTATAATACTCACAAAATATCCCTCGCGCTCCTATTATACCTGAGTGCCCGTTAATGTACTCATAAACTGGTTCTGATGGGATATATTTACCCGCACGTACGCGATAACGAGATAAAAAGGCGGGAAAAAACCGTATCAGAGAAAACGCTGGGAATATTCTCAGTTCACTCATTGTGTGGATATCCCAGGGGCCAGTAGGGGCTGTGTTTAAGGGCACGGACTCGTGTGAGTATTAACACAATGAACAAATTAATACCAAAAAAACATTTAGAGAGAAGAGCCGTTAAAACATGATACACAGTTATGACAATATTTTACATGCTTCTTCCTATCAAGCTTACAGTTCATCATTTGTATGTTTCATAATTATTACGTTACTCATTCCATCTCTGGATTTGTTCCATTACTGAAGTGCTGAAATTTTTTCCAAAGACGATAATGTCTCCTGTGGATATTTTGTATCCCTGTACCGTTTATGTATATGCTGAATTTCAGTGTGAATTTGCATGACTCAGTGTGAATAAACATCAGTCTGTCTGTTTGTCTGTCTCAGTATAGAAAACCGATGCGATAACGCGCAGCTATTTTCTCCACCGAATTTTGCGTATTAGGAACTTGGTGGTAGGATTTTGTCCTGAATTTTCCGACACCGGATTTCCTCAGTGAGTCGATATATGTGTGGGACTTTATCTGAAGGGAAAAATTACGTTGGGGAGTTGTCCAGAGTAACTGTGTGGGCGTAGTTAGCGGTGGCCAGGTTTGAGGTATGGGCGTGTGTGTGTGAGGGGGAGGAGGGGTTACGGAATCAGGTACGAAATCCCGCCCTCTCTTACCTCCTAAACTTCTTCAATTTCCGAACTATAACTTCCTTCCCCCACCTCTAATCTTCTTTCACCCTCCTTTCTCTACAAAAAAAAGGGTACTATATTTTATCGTATTAGTACGGTACGAAGGTTTATCTGAGGTACGGTACGGAATTTTTCTTTGGTACGAATCACGATAAATCAATCGTACCATAACGAACTGCATGCTGTGGTGTGGGCGGGTGGTGGGAGACGCTGTAAACACATTAATATGCAAATCTCCTTAATGTTCACTTATAGACGTGGAGTTGATTATAATAAATCTTATAATCGTAAATGATTACGATGACGGTGTAATCGTAATTGTATTAAAAATAATTTATATTTATGCAATTGTAATATCATCTAACATTTTCAAAAACCTATGATCATATTGTAATCATTATCTAGCTTCTATAGTTTGTAATAATAAGAGTTGTGTTGTTACAGCAGTGTGTGTTGTTACAGTACAGTGTGTGTTGTTATTGCATCACACGCCATCTCCCACCCATCCTACCTGACACACACACATATTTGAACATTGTCTCACGTTCTCTGGCTCACAGCTGCTAATTTCCCTCATTATTCTTGCACCACTAGTATAACGGCTAGTATATTGGCTAGTATAACACGTGGTAACAGTGTTTGTAGACATCAACATATCGCACAACGAGCCAACATGGTCGCCACAGTCAGGTGTCGCCTGAGTGATCGACGAGCATGTCTGTGTTAACACATCACCGTATATGTTATAACTGTCAACATAAATTTTTGTGGTCATACAAAATATTTCCTAATTTATCAGACCCAACAAAATGCACCAAAATAGTAGGTTAAGTCTTTATTTTACTTAGAAATTATATAAAATAACTAGAAATGCTTCGAGACTCCATGAGAATTACTTTGTACCCCGGGCGCATTTTTAGAATACGTCTTGTACGCAGGTCGTTGTGCGCATCTCCCGGACCTTCTTGCTGGATCGAGGGTCTCACGCAAGATGATTTCCCCCAAGTGAAGTCTCTGTGGCACGTTCTTGTTATTATTTTATTTTATATATTAACGACACACACTTACGCGTCCAAGATATAAACGTGTCTGTTCATGAGTTTTTAATTTTTGAGAGAGAGAGAGAGAGATTATTGATTTTCGGGTCACAGGATTAATAGGTCAAGGTCATTGGATTAACCCAACCGAGAGTCGCAGAGTATTTAGTTGTTAACGTGAATAATGATGACGGTAAGCTAGGTTATATTCTTAGGCTAGGATAAGTGAGTTTACGGCGATGTGGCAAGGATACAGCAGTGACTGGGGCATTTGGGTGTGGCTAGGATAAGGATACAAGTCAGTTGTGCCTAGGATAAGGTGACAAGATATAGTGTGACTAGGATACAGCAGTGACTGGGGCATATGGGGATACAGGTTTTACGTGGGTTACGTGTAATAAACTGTACTAAGGTTTCTGATGTCTAGAAATAAGTAATTATTTTTACTTAAATACCAAATACAGTAATTCAAATATGGTTTCTACTTCTAAATGTTCGTACGTTTTTAAATTCTTCAGTACTTACAACTTTCTTATTCTTGCTAAGTAATAGAATCGTAAATGGCCCTTATCTTTTATCTAATTAACTGATATTAACGTTGTATAGTTTGGTATTATTATTTAGTTTTTATATTGGCTGTGAGGCAATTGTGTGTGTGGAGTGGCTACGTGTCCATCAGAAGTTGTTGTTTGTTTTGTACGCATTAGCAGACATTAATATTTATGTTCTGACGAGTGTGTAAGTTAACTTGTTCTTATACTTTAAGTCGGGTGTTTAAGGTATCTTTTTATCCTAGTTCAGTCGTCTGTCAGTCTGGCTGGGGTGTGTGAGAGTTTAAAGCGTAAAAAGAGATGAAAACTTAGCAGGCGGGAGGAAGTCATGTTGTGTTAGGCTACCCGGGTGGCCGACACTAACACCTCCCTCCCCTTTAACTTACTTTCGCCTTAACGCAGTGAATCATCTCTCTTACCTAACTTTACCAGGCCTAACTACTGTTCCTTGTTATTAAGATGGGATATTGCTCTTGAAGTTCTGAAGTAATCGTCTTCGTTACTGATGAAGAGTAAGGTGGGGAGTGTCGTGGGTACAGAGTCTTGAAGGTGAATGTTTCTCGTAATAACTGATAATGTAAAAATGTCTTTAACTGGTTGATTTATATAGAAAAACAAATATAACAGAATCTCCCCCGAGGCTCTATCTTAATTAAATTCGTTCACACCAGCTAGGAGACAAATTTACCATTGGGAAATATTCGTTTGCCCTCTTTTAATTTCGTCTTGTGTTATGTGAACTTAATAATATGTAACTAATGTAACGTAATTACAATGTAATTTTAGTATGTTATTTCTATACATTATTACACCCTGTCATTCGCTCACTCGGTACATTGTAAATAAATACTTGGGTTAGTTCTGACGTTTACACACAGATGGTGCTCGTGTAATTAACGTGACTAATGAACGTAAGATTTTCCCTCAATGTTAATATTTATACTTTTTAAATGGAACTTATTATATTCGCGTAAATTATCACAGTTATTTTGTCTTATGTTTTGTGATAGCAATGTTAAGTGCTTGTATCTATGTAAGGTAGCGTGAGTTTATTTATTTTTTTTAAGTAAACCATTTAAGTATAATATTGTATTTACAAGTACGAGGATTATTCGATAACCGGAAAAAGTCACGAAAATGGTAAAAAAAAAATACATGATTGATCTACCCAACACCCTATGAAGTCATAAATAAAATACTTGTATCCTCTGTTGTCATGACGTAACGGAATAGCCGATGTCTTCATAGCGTATTCAAGACTCCTGTGACGTTATCAGACTGAATATACCATGGCATAACGTAATCGATATAGCGTTACGGCATACATGTAATTAATGTCTTGTAAACGATTAAAACATTCCTACGTCAAAGATATCCTGTGACGTCATAGCAAAACAAAAGCTTAGCGATCTCGTGTGATGTTTTTTGTTCCCAGTAACTTTCTAATAAAAGTTTTTTCTTCGTCCTCGTGCAAGATGTCTCATGGTGGATATCTTAATAAAAGTCTTCGGCCACATCCCAGAGGAGTTTAGAAAGAAACAAAAACAGTACCGTTAAAAGCTCTAATTCGGACGTCGTATGCAAGCTTACCAGCACCACCGCCAGGGTTCAGTGTAAGGTGTGACGGAAATTTCAAGAGGATGGTCCAGTATGTTCTCTCTCTCTCTCTCTCTATTTCCCTCCATGTAAGTGGGTTAAAACAGCGTCTCTCTATCTCTCGCTCTCTCTACCTACATGAAACTGGGTCAAAATGGTGAGGCTTTGAATTTAACTTGGTCTCTGTTCCTGAATAAGACGCAGTTTTTGTTTGGTTGGTGTTACTGAAAGAAGCCTTGGTAGTCCTGCAATAAGCGGCTGTTAGTACTGTAGGAAGCGGTTGGCAGTCCTGCAAAAAATGGTTGGTAGTACTGAAGGAAGCGGTTGGTAGTCTTGTAGGAAGCGGTTGGCAGTCCTGCAGGAAGCGGTTGGTAGTCCTGAAAGAAGCGGTTGGTAGTCTTGTAGGAAGCGGTTGGCAGTCCTGCAGGAAGCGGTTGGTAGTCCTGAAAGAAGCGGTTGGTAGTCCTGCAAGTAGCAGTTGGTAGTACTGAAGGAAGCGGTTGGTAGTCTTGTAGGAAACGGTTAGTAGTCCTGTAGGAAGCGATTGGTAGTCCTCTTGGAAGCGGTTGGCAGTCCTGCAAGTAGCAGTTGGTAGTCCTGAAAGAAATAGCCGGCGTGAAAGAATGTCAATAGCCCTAAAGTTGATGGTACGTACGAATTTATACAAAAAATATTTGGTTATTGTAAAAAATAAATGGTGTGAATTTACAGTTAACAGGTTTTAAGGCAATGTTGGTACTGATATAAAGAACAGCAGACAGCATTGAATGAATAGTTGACATCCATGTCGGTAAAGTTGGTATCCCTGGTTTTAATGCACTTGGGCGCATTTGCAGGACGTAATTGGAAGCATAAATGGATAGAAAACCATGATATTAAGTGTTGAATGAAAGAATATATGGATAATAAAACGTGGATTAACGACTGGCAGCTATAAAAGAAAGTGATCAGTGTCCATGGAAGAAATAAAAATGTGGAGCTTGAAGAGTTAACGGTTGGCAGCCGTGGGAGGGCGGGAGATGCGGTCGGTTGGCAGCCTTGGAGAAGAGACATAAACGAGACATAACAATACCGCCTCGACGACGATCCTCTACTAAATGCATAAACAAAGACCAACTAAACCCATTCCAAACATACATACAGTATACATAAATATACATTAAAATACACTTACTAAAGTATTCGAGTTATTTAGTAGAGGAGAAATGGAGGAACTATTTAACTCCTTCGTAAGATATAATGACTTTAATGGCTCGCCTGGCCTGGGAACTTTCTGGACAGCCATGAGCGATAAAAGGAGATGAATCAAAGAGGATCCGTCAAGGGGTCTTTAATATGCAAATCCAGGTATTAAGAGGGAGGGAGGAGGATCACCGTGACTCAACTGTTTATCTAACTTTGTAAATTAAGTCATTATCGGCATTTCACGTTAACTTTGGCGGTCGCCTGTAAATGACTCTTTTTTTTTTTTTTACATCACTGATCTTTTGTAAATGACGTGCGTTCTCTTTCTCAAGGTGACGCCACTGAGCATTTAATTTTCCTTACAGTAATATTCATAATGTGATTTTTACAGTGTATTGATGTCTTAATACTGTGCATCAACTACTGCATATAGTCTTCAAGCGCTTTAGGTCACTGCAGACATCAATACTGAACCACTTAAAGAGCGATACATCTCTCTGGCTCTTAAATATCAATGGTGATGATACTTAATATTTTTACGTATGAAATTATCACATGTATTTCTTTTAAGTGGATGACAGACGCGTATACACAGGATGAATGAAATGAGAGAGAGTAGGATTGTGTTAAACAGGATTACCAACACAAAGAGTAGGGTTGATATCAGCCTTACAAACATATATACAAGAATAGGAATTAATACAGTATAAACAGCATTACAAAGATACAAACAAGACATTAACAGCATTACAAAAACAAACAATAGCTAGAGAAAACAACCACTAGAAGAATTGGTTATAACTTAGACAAAAGTAAACAATTGAAATATTTACAAGTTGCATAATGAACCAAGTGACTGCCAGATACAGATGAATTTTTGTACTTTTATCAGTTACAAGAAAATATATAAAATGTCAAAATTAATGTTGTGTTGTTCGAGAAAATTAATTGTAGGTATTTTGTTATTTGAAGAATGATTTTAATTGGTGAGTTGTATTTATTTGTTTTGCAGTTTTAGTTGTGATTGTTATTATTATTACTATTATTGTTATTATTGTTTTTATTTTCTTTATTGCTTACTCTTGGGGGTAATGTCAATGGGTAAGTCTCTCTCTCTCTCTCTCTCTCTCTCTCTCTCTCTCTCTCTCTACACCCCACCAGATTACATTAGTTACAGCAGTTAGAGAGTGAATGCCTGCAAATGAACCTCTCTCTCTTTCTCTCAATTAAATTTACCAGGGTGTATGACGCCGTTCGGGGATATATCGCTTGTTCGACTTTAAGTGCACCCCTCCCCACACCGTATAGTCGTTGTTAATGTACAACCTCTCCCTTCCCTGCCTTTCCCCCTTCCCTCTTCCCCCTTCACCCTCCCCCCCTCCTTCCCCTTCACCCTCCCCTTCCGTCTCCAGGTGCCTTGCGAGCTTGCCCGAGGATATGAGTTCCAATGGGGCCTCCTACTATGTGTTTGTTCCCTGTTTATTTGTTTGTTTATTCATGTAGTTGTTCGTTATTTCGTTTGTGTTCCGTTTGGTGATATTTGGACACAAGTGATCAAGTGTGTTAGCTGAATTTTGCTACGTTTGTTTACTCATCTAGTTCATTGCATTTTGGTTATTATTATTATTATTATTATTATTATTATTATTATTATTATTGTTGTGTAACCCGAGGAAGACGAGAGCTGCCTCGCTAAATGTGGGTTACGTTCCCGAGTATAACGGCTAAAATAATAGGCGTTTCTTGGTTAAATATGACCTCATAATTCTCTGGCCGGTAATTTAGTAAGAGGGAAAACATTTAAATTGTCTCCCTCACTTGAAATGAATTTACAACGGGTTCCTACGATTCCTGTTTCTCGTAAGTGTAAAGGGTAAGTGTAAGTTCATGTGGGATGAGTGTACTTTACGTTTGATGTTACCTTAATTAGATAAGTTCTCTTAGCACCAGTTAGAAGACAGAATTACTTAGACTATACCTTTATTAAATACTTTCACACATTATTCTGTACCTTTTGTCTCCTAACTGATGCTAAGTGAAAGTATTTAGTTAAAGTAGAGTTTAAGTATAATTATAATGTTATTTCTAGGCGTTTTGAGAATATTTTTATCTCGATTTAACTAGAAGGTATATTCATGTATTATTCTCTCCGCAAAGAAGAATATTTACGAATTTTATGTATATTTCGCGCCATTATGACCGTATCTGATAAAATGTACTGTTGTATAGTGTATATTTTGTGAGTATCCGCTGTAATACATCTTGTGAATTTGTTTAAGGAGGAATGCTGTAAATATTTATTGTATGTTCACGGAATATATTTTGTCAATTTATTCAAGCGTGAATTTATGTTTGTTGTATGACGTAAAAATATGTAGTTATTTATTTAAACATTTTATAGGAGGCAAAGATTTCTTTTCGTAATATTCATAAAAGATTTTAGTAAATTTCTGCAACTGAATGTTTAATGTTTCGAAAATAGAAAAAAAAACGTATCTGGAAACTCATCATTATAGTTGCCAGTTAGTCGTTATTCTTCAAACTTGTATGGTCGTAGAAATTTATTATATTTTCACGTATTACGAGGGACAAACACTAAGGGTGATTATTACCACCTAGTGTAGAGTACCTTCCCGCTCTGGTAACACCGGGTGAAAATAACAGAGGAGGAGGAAGTATGCTTACAGGGCGTCCCAAAATAATGTATACACACTCGCTACAGATTCTCAAGAGTGGGTGCTGGAATCTGTAAGGCAGTTTGTATACATTTTTTTGAGACATGTTATACAATGTAGATACCTTGAACCATGGGTGTATAAAGCTGGATAAGAGGGTTAGGTTAGGATAAAGATGGATATATTTAAGGGAGTTTAAAGGTAGGATAATCAAGCTCATATCCTAATACTGAAAAGGAGGAGGGGGTGGGGGAAGGGAGGGCAGGAGTTCAGGTAGGGAGGGAGTGGTTTCAGTGAAGGAAGGAGCAGAAAGAGAGTAGTGTTTTTGTGAGGAGGGAAGAGAGGATAGGTGGGGGGTGTCCTGTGAGGGGAAGGAGGAGGGGTGATGGTGGGGTGTGGTGCATGTGGGGTGGGGTGGGGAGTGAGGGTGTTGTACAAGGTTGCCTCTGCTGCTCTCAGCAGTTCCCAACCGCTGATCAATACTTGCTGCTGCAGCTGCTGTTGACATTGCTGTTGTTACTGTTACTGGTGCTGTTATTGCTCCTGTTATTACTGTTACTCTGTTACTGTTGATGTTATTGTTCCTTTTTTATGCCTGTTATTGTTATTATTTCTGTTACTGTTATTATTCCTGTTACTACTCCTGATATTCCTCCTGTTATTGTTCTTGCTATTATTCCTGTTACAATTACTGTTCCTGTAACGTATTATTCCTGTTAGTTATTATTTCTGTTACTGTTCCTGTTGTTACTGTTATACAGGTAGTGACGTGAGGTGCATTTGGGCAATAATAATAATAATTACGTTACAAGGTCACCTGTGTGTATTGTTGACGAGAGAGAGAGAGAGAGAGAGAGAGAGAGAGAGAGAGAGAGAGAGAGAGCAAAATAAGATGCTATTCATATCACAAGAGAAGGAAAAACAAAGAAAAACTCAAAGAAATGAACACCATAGAGGAAAAATGTAAACAAATTAAAGCAAATCAAACAGTAACATAAACAATTCAACTCTATGAAAACATCTGTCGTGTGTGTGTGAGCCGTGGGATGGATAGACTATGTTGAGAAAAAAACCACGTCCGAAAATAGTTGTTGTACATTGAGTGATAACCTATTAGAATTATTTATTTGTACAAGATAATAATAATAATAATAATACAAGTTCGACTACTACTAATAATACTATAATTAAAGACTAGCATTTTTATAATCAGTCAACAAAAACATCAGTTGGCAACTTTTGAGGACGTTGCCACATTCAAGTTTATCTTTTCATTTAAAACAAGAGCAATAATATCCTTCATTGTCGGTCTTTGAGCAGCTTCTTGGCGCTGATTAAACGCTGTCTTCTTGCAGCTGCAGTGAGAGTTACAAACATGTCATAAGAGTTGGATAATGATGAATAAGTTTTCAGTACAGTTCCTTCTCAGTGATGTGTGTGTGTAAGTTTCTATGTAAGTTGTTCTCTATGTGTGTGTGTGTTTTTATGTGTATGTATACATTTTCTCAAGATTAAAAACAAACACACACACACATATGACGGCAGATAAACAAACTGGGTTCTTCTTTATACGTACGGTCCCTTAACATTCAGCGCTGGAAGGAGAGGCCCAGACCACGGGGGACTCCAGCCTCTTGTGTGAATATAAAACATCCTCGTGTTTATCTGCGTTAAAGGCACCGTTCTCAAAAGACTTAGGTGACAGTTTTTCCCTTCTCTTATCTTCATGTGTCAAGTCTACAGCTCCGGCGAATTCTCAGAAATTTTCAAAAGTTTAGGCTGTTTTTTTCTCTCATCCTGACTTTAATGTTAAAAGATTCGTATGTTTATTTTACGCGTCATTTTTGTATCGTAACTATAGATGTCTAGATGCGTTCTTACATTACCACTTTAGAAAACAAATTTACCTTATTTCTTTGAGGATTCATATTTTTTATTTAATTTATAGTATAGGTGAGGCGATTGTGTTAGATATGCCTTCTCACATCACCAGTTAAGGGGAAATTTAATAAAATAATCTCGTGGGTTTCATCAGAGCAGAGCCGCCATCTTAACCTGGGGGGAGGGGGAGTTACAGCTGATGATGACAACAACAAATTTCCCGCCAACCAGGTAATCAGCTGATGCCTTTGCGCGGAAAAAAATCGATTTAATTACGATGGTATAATTAAGAAGGAAAAACTTTACTTGATATGAAAGTTGTTTTAAATCCTTGAAGAATTTTGTTTCATTATTTTTTTTTCTCTGAACTTGACCAAGAAATTTTAAAAGTTCATCTGAAATTTTTGTGTAATATTGGAGTTATGAAATTGTAATGTATATGTTATTTTTGCTATTATTTATTATTGTTGTTTTGTTTTTATTTATTATTATCACGAAACAGTAAAAAATAATATAAAAACTTGTTAATATTGTAATACAAATAAAATAAATCTAGACTTAAATAATATAATATCTCAACATAAAAAAAATACTAATACAATATTATTATTATTGATAAGACAAAACACTTGAGGTATCTTGACTATAAGGACACCACGAGTTCTCTTTTATCTCCCTCAAGAGGTGGGAGGGGGGGGGTCAGGCTAGGCAGCTAAGATAAGGTATCAGCTGGTCTTCGTCTAGCTTATACATAGCTTTTGTGCGTCACCTGAGAATGTATCTTGGTTGGGGGAGGGGGAGGATGAAGATGAATGGAATGATTGAGGGAAGATGGAAGAGAGAGAGAGCAGAAGAAGAGAGAGAGAGAGAGACCCCATCCCTCATATGTGGCCTCAATACGACAATGTACAATTAAAAATATGTGTGTGAAAGAGGGAAATTATTTAATGAATACCAAATTTTTTAATAAGAGTTTATGTTCTCGTAAAAAAATGGCAGACGTGAAATTTACTGACTTAAGAAATATTACTTTTCCTCACCGTAAGAATTCTGGTTATGTTGGTAGTCTCCTGACCTTGTGTGACCTGACCTTGAGTGACCTTCCTCTTGACTTTGTGTGACCTTCCTCTTGACTTTGTGTGACCTTCCTCTTGACTTTGTGTGACCTTCCTCTTGACTTTGTGTGACCTTCCTGACCTCGTGTGACCTGACCTTGAGTGACCTTCCTGACCTTGTGTGACCTGACCTTGAGTGACCTTCCTGACCTTGTGTGACCTTGCCTTCACCCTGACTAGTTTAACCTAACCTTCCCTCTGACTAGTTTAAACCTAACCTTCCCTCAACCTGTACACATTTTGATATATTTTATGAATATTTTGTCTCCAAGTTCGAGTCAAGTGCTTTTAAATCCCCATAACCACGTCACACACTCGTAACTAACACAGATAATTACACAATACACCTAACGACTTCTATATTAGGTGTGTTTTTTAAATATGTAACTATGCATCAAGGTAGAGGTATTATGTCATTTGTTTGTTAGTTATCATATAGAACACGTGTTGAGTTTCCCATGGTTGTAGAGACCCTTCAACGCAAGACCCACACACCGACAACACACACGTCTGTTATCATAGCATTATCTCACCACTGCCACCAATGGTTCGCTCGGGGGACAACAACTGGAGGAGAGGATGGTGGGGGAAAAGGGGAAGATGGAAAAAGGAGGGGAGGTGAAAGGAGAGGATGGTGGGGGGGGGAGGGAAGGGAGGATGGTGGGGGAAAAGGGAGGATGGTGGGGGAAAAAGAGGGGAGGAATGATGTGGGTGGGGAAAAGGGAAGGAAGGATGGTGGGGGAAAAGAGAGGATGGTGGGGGAAAAGGGAGGATGGTGGGGGAAAAGAGAGGATGGTGAGGGAAAAGGCGTGGGTGGAGTAGGAAACAGGATGGGTAGAGGGAGAGGAAGGAGAGGGGGGGAAGGAGACAATGATATCGTTCATTTACCCAGAATAATTATAGACAGGACTTGGAGTTCACCTGAGGATAACCCCCCACCCCCCCACCCAGCTCGTTTCACCTGTTGATTAATTCCACCTTAAACACCCTAATGCCACCTGAGGGGTTAGGTTAGGTTAGCATCAGGCTGGTCAGTTTAAGGTTAAGTTAGGTTAGGTTTGCATCAGGGCGGTTAATCAATAATAAGACTTCTACTTGGTTGGATTTTTAGATCATTTTTAATTAGTCTCTGAGAAGCATTGGATAAATTTATTAGCATTTATTAGAAGTCAGTTATTAAATTAAATCTGGTATAATATAAAACTAAGCAGACAATAGACAGACAGTATATGATGTTATAGAAGCAGGTGTTATGATATAGTCAATTATTACATCACATACACAGAAAATCACTATTATTTATATCAGTGTTCAGGTCAGATTATTACTCATATTCAGTTCAGGACGTCGGGTATTTCAGACCTCATGACGCTTATCAGGAGTTTGTGTGGCTAGCATACAGATCACTGGTGGAAGGGGATTGACGGTGTCGTTTATATACAGGGAGCGTATACAGGTCCTCCTTGTATTACTTCCTGCTGCACCTCACTGTAGGGTAGAGGTGAGGGAGGCTGTACACGGTGGAGTTGTGTTCAATAGTGCAGCTGTGTTAAGTGTGACAGGATACAACACTATATTGCCGTGTGATGTGAAGCTTTACTCACGCTGATGTATTCGATGTGATTATTATGCCGTAAACAACAGTTATTATGCCGGAAACAACAGTTATTATGCCGTAAACAAGTTATTATGCCGTAAACAACAATTATTATGCCGTAAACAACAGTTATTATGCCGTAAACAACAGTTATTATGCCGTAAACAACAGTGATTATTATGCCGTAAACAACAGTTATTATGCCGGAAACAACAGTTATTATGCCGTAAACAAGTTATTATGCCGTAAACAACAATTATTATGCCGTAAACAACAGTTATTATGCCGTAAACAACAGTTATTATGCCGTAAACAACAGTTATTATGCCGTAAACAACAATTATTATGTTTGTAAATACAAATTCGAGGATATTTCTTTTACCTTGGTTTACCTTTTGGTATTATGAGAACAAACACCGTATAAGGTCGAGGAAGGAACCAGCTTGATAGTTATCCAAGTAAACAAATCATCTCGTTTGTCAGCTAAGATATAAATAGTTGTTAGTAGAGTTTGTAACGCCTGGGTGTCCTAACTATGAGTCACTCTCAGTTTTATCACTCAAGCAGGAGGGTTGATTAGGGCGGTAACCTAGATGATTACTTTATCGTCACACTACACTTCACACGTTGGACTTATGTTGATATTATCCGGTGTGTGTGTGTGTGTGTGTGTGTGTGTGTGTGTGTGTGTGTGTTATGATGACCTGTTGTGTTTTTGAACTACTTGAAGACAATAATAGCTCACCTTCCCAAACAGCCGATAAGATCAATTTATTTCCTCGCTTCGTGTTTGTGTGTGTTGTAAGAAGGGCCTTCATTACTGCTGTATCACTGATGGCAGAAACAATGTGGGGATTTAGAGTGTGTGCTTGAGTGTGGGGATTTAGAGTGTGTGCTTGAGTGTGGGGATTTAGAGTGTGTGCTTGAGTGTGAGGATTTAGAGTGTGTGCTTGAGTGTGAGGATTTAGAGTGTGTGCTTGAGTGTGAGGATTTAGAGTGTGTGCCTGAGTGTGAGGATTTAGAGTGTGTTCCTCTGTAAGATATAAAGACAGCCCATAAGTTTCTAACCTAACCTAACCAGACGAGTCACTTCCCACAACAGCATCACTGAAGGCTTTGATATATTAATTCCTCTGTGTTGTCCGTAAGTCTCTCTCACCTGCTAGATAAAGTTGAAGTATTATTTATTTTGTAGTTAACTCTGAGTGAAATATTTATCAAAACACACATCAGAGAGCTCCCCCACCAGCACTTGCCTCCTGGTCAACACTCCCTCTCTCGTCAGGCAAGATCCTACCGCTGCCACCAGTGTTGTTGTGTTACTGTACACTGTAGTACAAGGCCACGACATATTCATGGGGGAGAGGGCACGGGAGGGAAGCACCGGGGAGGGAAGGACTGGGGAGGGAAGCACCGGGGAGGAAGGAGGAGAGGGGGGAAGCGGGGAGGGAAGGACCGGGGAGGGAAGGACCGGGGAGGGAAGGACCGGGGAGGGAAAGACCGGGGAGGGAAGGACCGGGGAGGAAACAACAGGGGAGGAAATTAGATAATGATTTAGGGGAGCTGGATGGTGATTAGGGGGAGTTTGATGGCGGGGAACCAGTAGTTAGGATAAAGTGAAGTAGATTTTCGGGGTGAATGAAGAGGGGCGAGGAGTTATGATAAAAAATAATTGGGTAATAAGAGGGTTGGGTCAATGGAAGGGAGAGATTGATGAACGAGGGAGTGAAGGGAGGGGGTCAGGGAGGTGGGGTCAGGGAGGTGGGGTCAGGGGGGTAACAACTGTGTCAAAGAAACTCATCTATCCTCATTAAGTGGATTGAGTTACCTTGTGTTGTGGTGCTAACTGTCATGGCCTCCAGTTCACTCTAACTGCCATGGCCTCCAGTTCACTCTACACTGATTCTTGTTTCCCTTAATTATACAGTTTTGTCTTGGTTGCGTTTTATTAGTCATCCATTGAAAATATACTGGACCATTTTGCCTTTGGTGTGGGTTAGATTTTCTTGATATTTTTAGCTGGTGTATTCCTAAGGCCTAATATTTACACTTTTAGGTGATTCCAAAATATTCTTAAGGTGTCAAAGGTTCATAAATTGTCACACTGGCGTCTTATATACCAGCGGTGGATAATCACACACTTGGTAACCTTGAGTACACGGGTTCGATGCCACACAGAAGGGTAATTGTGGTGTGTCGTATAATGGCGCCTCTTTGTAAGGGTTCTTGGTGAAACACAATATTGACCTTAACACTCTCTCAGTAACCTCGAGTACCCAGGATCGACTCCACAGTAAGGGGGGGGGGGAGGTTGTTTCATCTGTAAACAGTGGGTCTCCCAGCTGGTCCACAGTCACGAAACTTCCATCAATCAGCCAATCACCGGAGGCTTTGAATCTATAGTAAATTGCTATTCGTTGGAAGTGAACATATTCATCCAACGTCATAATCAACCCTCCAATCACAAGAGACAATGATTCTCAAATGTATTGCAATTGGTTGAAAGTTTGAACATTAGTCACTATCGATTATGACACTTCAACCTACCAATCACCAGAGGTTTTGATTGCCAATTAAATTCCCATTTGGTTGACGACAAGAACATAAACGCACGACCCTTAGTAATGAGGTGACGACTGTTCCCCGACAGACCATATCCGTCATGACGAGAGATAAGCATTAGGAAATAAGCCAATGATAAGATAATAAGAGAGGGAGGAAAGTAGAGAAGTAGCCGCGGCAGTGTGTGTGTGCAGGTTGTGGGAGACGCTACTATCAAGGGCAGGCAGTTCGTTATTAAGGCTTGCGTAAGGTTATTAAATATACTCACAAAAGCATCTGGCCTGGTCGAGTGGTGGTATATATATGAGAGATCCCGTGATAACATAGTGGTGGAATATGTCTATGTGAAAAGGCTATATTTTTTTGAAGAAAGGAGATTGTTGTGATAGGAACGAAGGGGTGGACGCCGTGTTGGATTTTTCGATAAGCTCAGTGTGAATCGTGGCGGCTGGTCCTCATTATTCTGTTTATTTTATTCAGATTTAATATTTTTATCTCACAAATACGTTCAGTAACTTCTAATTAATTTTATATTTTGGTTGAGGTATTTCTCTCGTAAATGCACTCTTATTTAAATATTAACGAAATATTTTACTGTATTTGAGTATAATATATGGAAGTTATTGTTAAAAGCTTAAATAATTGTTCAGTAATATTTATTTTGGTTTGATAAGAACAAAATCCATTGAATATTTTATGCTTGTTAATTTACATAAAGTAGATTCTGTAAGCGTGATTTTATTTCATTTGTTTTCATTTAGTACAGCCAAGGTATTATTTAAGCCACCAGTATTATTAACAATAGAACTTTTAAGCTTTTATTATGGGTCAGCGATTTCTCTTGTTGGTGAGTGCATCGTAAAAGCTTTTGGTATATTGAATTGTATATTCCATTCAGAAAAAGCTGCGAATATATTTCCACTGATTTTAGCGAATATCCAACATGGAATATATTTTAAGCCTCGTAATTTAACTGAGATTTAATAATTTCGTCTGATTGTTATCTTAGTGAAGAGAGAACATTTGTGCGTTGGTGAAGAGTTTTGGTAGAAGAGAAAGACGAGAAAGGATAGTGAGGCAGCCATGGTAGGGAAGCTGGCCTCACTGTTCTCCTTCAGTAAGTTGGAAGAGGAGGGAGACAACGGCCACAACACACCCAACAAAGGCAGCAAGAGGATCCCCGACCTAACACACAGCATCTGTAAGCTGCCTCTTTTACCGTACGAAAGTTTTTGGTATTCTGAAAAAAAAAATATTGTGGTTAGGTTAAGTTGGGTTCAGGAAACGAGTTTTTTTAAAGGTGTTTCGATAAAATCCTTGAGTTTCTTGTTTCTGATTGTTGGAGGACGGCTTTACTTGTGAGGTATTTTGGTATATTTGATCCACCTCAGTCATCAAATTATCATAACAGGGGAAAACATGTAGTTTTACGATACTTTCTTGGTTATATTGCAGATTTGGCTGATTTCTGCTAGTTAAGGTCCTTGACTTTTAAAACAATATGCGTATCTCCGTATACTACGCCCCTTTGCATGAGACGACTGGACTAGCACGGGGCAGATATGGTTTTACAAGCTCTCACAAAATAATGAAATAAAATAGAAATTACACTAGAATGTCATGTCCTTTTTATATTAATTTTATTATGATGTTTCCTTCTTGGTCATATAGCGAAAGACAACACGGTGAAAAGAACTATGACTCGTTCTTTAAATCTATTTTCGTTCTCAATAAACCTTGGAACAGATGATGTAATGATTGATGTCACGTTTTCTTCGATTAACATGTGATTAGAAAACGGAAATTGACGTAATTAAATAATTCTGACAATTTAATCCTTTCGGGTTATCAGGAAGGAACACGATTAGATGATTTAATTATTGACTTGAGGGTGACTGTCTTGTACGTGTTTGTAAATTCTTCAGGATTGACTTCACTTATCTGATATAATTTCCTGACGCTGATAGTACACACCTGCTGCGCCTCCTTCGTCATCAGGGCTCCAGACTGTCTTTTGTCCTGGCCGCATACTCACGTTCTCAATTAAGAGATAAATTAAATGTTCGTGTGTTTTAAGAATCCATTATCTCACTGTTACATGATTAATAGTAAATATATATAATTAAACTAGGTATATATTATCATGTTCGTTGTTCTTACCTCAGTTAATTTCACCCACAGATTAACCACCCTAACCTCAGGAAAATGAGATATTCTGTTAATTAATGATTAAGAAAAATAGTAGAGATGGATTGTTTGAAAGATAATATAGAAATTCAAGCAATTGATGTAAAATGAATGACTCTATGAAATGAATGAATGACTTAGAGAGAGAAGAAAATAATATACATGAATAACTGGAATGACAAACTGTATCATCAGTGTAAAATATAAACAATATCGTTTTCTATACACGCCGCTCATGGAAGGGGGGGGGGGACTTAACTTACCTCACGCGTTCAGCCATTATGTAAATTTTTATCACATAACCGTAATAAATAGTAAGCTGTTTATAACCTTATATATTTTACAAGTGACATTAATTGAGACGAATGCGGCTCTTCCTATAGCTTGAACCACACTGAGGGCTGGAGCAGAATTCCTAAAAGATTAGCATGTTTAATTTTATAGGATCACGTGAAGATTTGACTTAGATACCCATGCTAACCTACCCTACCCTACTAAGCTTACCCTACCCTACTAAGCTTACCCAACCCTACCCTACCTAGATAGCGTTAGGGTGTCTAATCATCAGGGGAAATAAGCTGGGGTGCCTAATCTTCACATGATCCATTTTAACTTATGAACATTTGAGAATTCTGCCTCTGAATAGTTTATATATCATCTTTATTGCCACTATTATCCTGTGTCACCATCGTCACCATCGTCACCATTGTCACCATCCCTCTCCTTGTTATCACCATCAACATGACATCATCTTCATCCTTATCACTAAACACAGTTATTATCTTATCATATGTATCCGCTACAGCCGTCATCACCATTGTTACTATCACCACCACCGCTACATAAACACCACTTCATCACCACCATCACATCACCACCACCATCACCACTATATTAATCACCCACTACCCCACCTCATCACCACCGACACCCACTACACCATCATTACCATACATCATCACCACCACCACTCACCCATCACATCACCAACCTCATCCCTTCATCACCACCCCTACATCACCACCACCACCACATTATTAGGACTCACAACACCAATAATTACTCATAACTAAATAAAAATGTTCCTAATTGGATACTGTAACTTATCGTAACACAAGAATAACAAGAGAAATAGAATTACCTGAATATTAGACACCTCAGTTTATTTCACCTGAAGATCTACCACCCTAATGCTTTACTTGGGGAGTTAGGTTAACTTAGCTTAAATTAGGCTAGATTAGGTTAGGTTAAATTACGTTAGCTTAGATTAATTTAAGTTAGATTGGGTTAGTTTAAATTGGGTTAGATTGGGTTAACTTTACGATGGCTAATCTTGAAGGTGATTTAAGCTCTTATCTAATAGTTAAAATACCTCAAAATTTATCCAATTGTCTACCTAACCGATCCAAGTTCACAAAAGATCGTAAGGTGAAAATTTCTCTAAAGGTATAATTTTACTATTTCATTTAGGTTAATTTTGTGTTTTTATCTGAACGAAATATCTATTAGTTTTTTTTTATAGCTGCGAGATATTTTAGTCTAACGAACTTGTGGGATCCAGGCTTTTATAATTATCTAGGTCGGGGGATTTCCAACGCACCTTACGTCATTTCCCCGCCTCTCGTCACCCGGGTAACCAAACATTATCTTGTTATGGAAGAGTTTCAATGCAATTTTCCAGACCAATTTGAGAATCTATCTTTGTGCCTTAAGTTGTAAGTGGGCTAGTTACTGTAGTTAGTAAGGTATCTTTATCACGTCGACGCTACAGCAAGGAGGGGGGTGGGGTGTTACTGTATTATGTTCATATAAGCCGATTCCATTGTATATAATTTTTATATTGAAGTTTTATTACATGTATTTCATTTTTTATTGGTTTATATATCTATACAAGTTTGGGGTTGTCATTTTCTCCATCTTACTCCCGCGCGCAAGTTGTTATGGTCGGTTACACTTCAAAACTGTGTCTACATGTTATCCACAGTGGCCCGTTATCCCTAGTGTATTTTTCTTCGGTAAATAATAGTTTAAATATCTGAATTAATGATAAAGATATGTATTTGTTATTTAGTTAATATTTTCATCCACACACGCGCCGCTGCCTCTTGAAGATGTACTAATATATGTTTACTTTTCCCAGATGGTGCCGACGACAAGCCGTTTATGGTGGATATGAAAGAGATGAGTGGCTACGAGAAGAACCTTTATCTCTACTCGGTAAGTTAATGTCTCTCAAGTATAGTTAATGGAAAGGTTTTAGTTATGGGTTAAAAGTGTAATTTATTCGATTTTATTTTTGAGTCAGCCAGATAAATTCGTACATTATCAGTTAAGGTGAAAAATTAACATAAGATCTATTGAGAATCCTTGTGTGTGTGTGTGTGTGTGTGTGTGTGTGTGTGTGTGTGTGTGTGTGTGTGTGTGTGTGTGTGTGTACATTTCAACATCTACAAGTTAGGAGGAAAAAATATTAACGTACGAGGCAAGAAGAATCCATCCTTGTGTTTAAGCTGAAGTGAGTCAGTTACAGTAGATGTGTTACCTTGTCTTCAGTGAGAGGGAACTTTTGAGAACCAACTCGAAGGGAAAAAAAGAAGAAAGAAGAAGAAAGTGGAGTAGGAGAGAAATAATAAGACACACATACTGTAGACTATCAGTATTGTACACCCAAGGTTAGGTTAACTTACCAGTGTACTTATCTGAGATCAGCGGTGTACTGTACCTATCTCTGACAGGACCCGACTCGGAGATATGTACCTCAAGGGATCATGTCTCTCTCTCTCTCTCTCTCTCTCTCTCTCTCTCTCTCTCTCTCTCTCTCTCTCTCTCAATAAAGAAGAGTTTTCCCTCTACCTATAATTCATTGTTATGTCAACTTTGATCTTCTGAATTGACCCACAAACACGTCACACAAAGTCCAGGTGTGTTTGATGTCTATATTTACACAACACACCTGAATTATTATTATTTTGTATACAGTAAAGGTTTAAGGTGTGGGGTTCATTGTTAACATGACACTAATTTAAGTAAGATACACTGAAAGAAAGTGGGTCCCATAGGGCAGTACAGTGTGGATACAGCACACAGTATACTAAGCCTTCAGTACACAAGGAGGTAGCACCGCCGGCACTGCTCTCGACAGTTTCACTTCCCCAGGTTGTAAACTTATGTTACCCACAACAGCTGGTGAACTGGGAGTGCCCGGAAATCGAACCACTGTATCCACTCGACCGCCGCGACACTGAAAACGTCTTCTTCAACTAACACACACACACGGACACACACACACACACACACACACACACACACACACACACAAACAAAACAGAGAGAGAGAAGCCTCGTATCAACTTTAAAACTCCCAATACCACGACAAAACATAAATGGTGTCAGATTTCACCCAAGGCGGGTAAAGGTGGCTTCTCTTATAATCATTTAGGATAAGAAAATAAAAGAACAGTGAAGGCAGCAACTCTTGTAGCCGCCTCAGACTGTATCATGTGAACACTTGTCTTGTGAGAATTGTTGCTCCTGGCTTCTCTTTCACCTTGTCTCCCCTCACCGCCATCACCCCCCCCCCGTCACCCCACTCCTCTCATATTCCTTCTCCACTTTCATCTCCCTTCTCCATCACCCCATCCTCCACGTCTCCTCCTTCCCCCTCACCCGCCCCTCACTACCACAAGGTTGGACTCACCATTTGAATTATTATCTCTTCCAAATTTCAGATCCAAGTTTCCGGGTTTTCAGAAGTCTTGCGCGTTATTTTCCTTCCTCTTGTAATTTGTCATAAACACCCGAGAACTTCCAGCAGTCTCATTGCAGTTTGGGATTCACTTTTGGTCGTCGTTTTCGTGTCGTGGTTTCATCGAGTCGGTTTGTTTTGTTTCATCTTCATCTACGGGGGTATTGTTGACTTACTGTACGAGCCTAAAAGAATTATATTTTCTCTTAACGATTACATTTTCCCTTTCAACATGCCAAACTCTCCTGCTTGACAGACAAACAAACACGCACACAAGAATCGTGGTGTGTGTGTGTGTGTTTCTCTCATGTCGGTACGCGGCGAGCCTTTTCCCAGCTCCTTAAGTGAGGCTGCCTCCCTCTTGCCTCACTCGGTAAACAAAATTACCTGCATCTTTTGAATACGGCGAAATTCACTCTGAGAAGGTCGTAGGTGAAGCCGTGGCGGCGAGGAAAAAGGAAGAGCAAGGATGTTAAAACTGAAATATAGCAACATAGGCGTTTATTAAGGGAGGGTCAGGGTAGTAAAATTCTCTCTATCTCTCTCTCTCTTTACTGCTATGTGATATATCGTAACTTAGTTTTGGAGATGGTATATGATAATAAAAGTATTACACTCAATTTTATGTGTGTCCTCTGCTGTCCATTGTGAAGGAAAATATGACCCAATTATCGTATTTTTCGGAAGGTAAACATTGGAGTAGGATCGCCGCCCGCCCGCTCCCTCCCTCGGTGTGAACGAACATTTAAAACACACTCACACAAAAGACTATTGATAACTCTCTTGTTTTGTCCCAAGAGCTGAGGAACACTTTGCTGGGAATAAACCAAAAGAAATGGCGAATGAATTTCACAACTCCAACCAGCAGATGGCAGCCATAACATCAGTGTAAAAACAAATCCGGTTCACTTGTTTTTGTCAGTTTTGTCCTTGTTATTAGAGAAGGATACGTATAAATAAACAAGAGCCAATAAGAGAAATAGCTTTTGTTTTGTATCCCGTTCAGTTTGTAATAATTTCCCTGTGGTCAGTTATATAAGAGAATGTTTCGGAAAAGTCCCAGGAAATAATTATTACTGGGAAAAAAACTCACTGGAAAAAGGCGGAGAAAATTCACAGGAAAAAATAGTCAGCCCTCAATTTTAGTAGTTGAAGCTCTTAGTTTCAGCTGAAGCTCTTGATTTTACGTAAAGTCTAGTTTTAGGTGAAGCTATTAGTTTTAGGTGAAGCTATTAGTTTTAGGTGAAGCTATTAGTTTTAGGTGAAGCTCTTAGTTTTAGGTGAAGCTCTTAATTTTAGGTGAAACAATTAGTTTTTGGTGAAGTTCTTGATTTTAAGTGAAGCTCTTCGTTTTAGGTGAAGCTCTTAGTTTTATTAGTCAACTATGGAGAGTAAGTAAGGCGTAAATAGGAATAAGCAAACCCACCCCATACCCTCCTCTCCTTCCCGAGAGTAATGGAAGCCCCGAGTAGAGTGAAGCACGAAGCTCTCTTTGTGAAAGATATGAAAGAGAGTTGGAAGACAGGGATCGCTGGTAAATATCACCCGTGTAAAAAGGAACAAGAAATATCCGCGGACAAACTGCGGTGTGTATCACGGAGCCTCCATTACCGATCCCGGGATGGAATGACTCAGGCAGCAAGCCAAGAAGTGCAGGGGTACAAAATACACATCCTCGGGCCATACACCCCCCCCCCTCTCCCAGAATTCATACGTTAACGCTGATGCAGGTGCAATATACACGTGATTAGTAAAAGCGTAGCGTAGTTTTTGTGGTAGACTATGAACCAGAGTCAAGATGGCCACTGGTTAGAAGGTTGATGCCACTACAGGGGCGGATCCAGGGATATCAAAATGGGGATCCAAGAAGTTGGGTGGGGGGGTCATGGCGAGCCCTGCTGAGGGTTTTGGGGGGGCGCTGCCCCATTTTTCTCTAATCTGACCAATATCATGGCCATTTTGAGTCCATTCTGAGGTCAGTAGTAATTACTTTTTACTAAACAAAAACGCTTGAGTACAATACTGCGTTAAATAAAAGGTATTGGAATTTTATGACGAAAAGGGGGGTCCGGACCCCCCAGGAACCCCCTGGATCCGCCCCTGATTTTTAACTGTACTGTACAAAATAATTAGGCACTTGAGCCCAACAAGACACATTCCACCATCGTCAAACCAAGGATAAAACTCTTGGATTTTCAGGAACAGAATGGTGGATTGTCCTCGTATATGAGAAAATAGTTGCCTCTGTGGGAAGAATTAATATTATTGCATTACGGTATTGTAAACACATTAATGTTTTCAAGAATGAAATGACATTCTTGCTCTAAGTGAGGGAATGCGCCGCCATGTACAGAATTTGAATTTGTCAAAACTCTATGAGGTGGTGACGTAACGTAAAGGTCAACTTCACTCTTATATTCTCATATTTTGGGGGTAATTTAAAATAAATCAACAGCTAAAATATTGAATTCTGGTACATAGTCTTGACGTAGAAACCATTAATAAAACGCACAAAATATAATACCCTCCCAAAGCTACAGTACAACTATATATGACGTAACTTTATATTGGAATTAAACAATATAATACAATTTTAAAATATTATATGTTGATATTTTCTGAGGCAGGTCATCTGAAACTACGCTCGTAACTGTCTTTCCGCCTCGAGGGAAATTCACCTTCATGGGGCTAATTTCACCTGACAAATTTACCAGGTGAACTCTTGCTGCCAAACACCCCCGCTACTTGACGCTTGTTTCAGAAAGTTTAGGAAGGATATAATCTTGTTCTTAGCCATAATTGTATTTCAGTTCAGTGTGAAGAGTATTAATGGAATGTGAATAAATTTGTAACCTCTTGTTGTATCTACGCCTGTATCTGTTGTATATAAACTTGTACTAAAAATACATCGATAATTCAATATAAAGCTTTACCAGTAATACTGTTTCTGACTTGTAAATTTAACCATCTTGCTCTCTCCAAGCATAACATGAGATGTGGGAAATTACATCCGTATAAATATACTGATTATTCATATTATACACATTATCAGTGAAATACGATATTCAATAATGCTGCAGTATCAAAAGATCTGGATTCAGATATAGTTTACTTCCAGATACTCGAATTTTTAGTAGATTCACGCACGCGGGTTGTCTCGGTTGTCTGTCGCATTAATATCTCATTCTTCACGTGGACTCGATAACCCTTGAATGCGTGGAGGACAGATTTTTTCTTATCATGTCGGGAACATTGATCCACATATGGCTTCAAACAAGTATAATAATAAGCACTATTTGAATAGTTTAACCAGGGGATTGGTGGTGTTTGGAGGTACAGTATAGTACAGGATATTGCGTTGTAGTTTTTTCGGGAATAACATATCGGAGGAATATAGTTTAAAGATTATTTTATGATCCAACGGCTTATTTTAAATCACTATATTTGTGTTTGGATATTTTGTTTGTAAAGACGTACTGAAGTGTAAAGGGAGCACATGAAGATTAGGAGCCCCAGCTTATTTTACTTGGTGATTAAACATCCTAATTTTACCTGGAGGTTAGGGTAGGTTATCATATGAGTATTTAATTATCAGGTGAAATGTGCTGGGTTGCCTAATCTTCAGGTGATCCCAATATTTGTTAAAGATGAACAGTAATTTAAAGCAATATATATTTATATATATAAAACTTTGTAATAATCCTTTTCACCCAACAGGAGGAGATGGCGGATCGGCCCAGAGTGTCAATGATGATCAACTCTCTGGCCAACTACAACGCCACCATCCCCTCCGCTGAAGAGAACGACTCCAAGCCCACCAAACCCGTGGCCAAGCTGGGTACACTAATGGGCGTCTTCCTGCCCTGCATCCAAAACATCTTCGGCGTCATTCTCTTCATCCGTATGCCCTGGATTGTGGGGACAGCTGGCGGGGCATTTGCTTTTACTATTGTCTTGATGTGTTGCTGTACGGTTAGTAAATATTGCCTTATGTTTTGAGGACTGTACCTGTATAGTTGAATCCAGGAAAAAAGTCACAGATAAAAAGGCACGGAAAAAACCTAACCTAACCTAACCTACGTGCAGTGCCACCATATATATATATAGTGTGTTGTCTATGTGTACAAGTCATGTGACTTTTTTCCTGTGGACTTTATTTCCGTCCACCGTATAGTTAGTGGTTTGTTTTGTTAGTGTTATGAAGTACGAGAGGCTACTGGGAGTCACCATTCATGGTTAATCTTATAATATTTTTCATGATTAATAAGTGTAAACTAATGCAAGTATGTGAGTGTGCAGTTATAATAATAAATATACTTGAGAGTTTGTTAATAATATGTTTTTATTCCCTAATAGACCTTCTTAACTGGGATATCTATGTCCGCCATCGCCACCAACGGTGTAGTACCAGCAGGTGGGTCCTACTTCATGATATCTCGGTCCCTGGGGCCAGAGTTTGGTGGAGCTGTTGGCATCCTCTTTTATACAGCGACTACTGTGGCAGCTGCCATGTACATCATCGGTGCTGTTGAAATATTGTTGGTAAGTCTCGTAATTACCATAAATCATAAGTGACCATTTGTCACTTTAAAGACTTTTCTTTCTTTGTATGAAATAATGGTTTTTAAGTGATCCAAAAATGAAATTTTAAAATTTTGTTAAAAATGTCACTATATAAAAGATAATTTGAGAAAATTATGACAGCATATCATAGTTTTCTTTACATGAATTAAAGTAATGCACATTATGTAGTATTTAACTTATATTTATGATAATTAACCATTCTCTCTCTCCGTCTCTCATACACATTTGCCAGTGTGTCAGACATTATCCTTACTTATCATATGGTCCTCATACATTTAAAGGTTACTCGTAGTTAATTATCACCAAAGCTTCTTATTACCCATATCCATTGTCATAGTGAGGGGGACAACTGTCCTGAGATGAGCTTCTCTAAACTGAAGCTAATAGAAAATTACCTCTGATCCACACAGAAACAGACCAGGCTCAATAATCTTACCAGCCTCTCCACTGTGCCTGATGGTAAAGAGATTTATTAAAAGTTCTGAATTAAATTTTTTATTAAGATTGTTTGATTAGTTTTTGTCTTAACAGAAATGTGAAATATGTGAATGTAGTTATTGAACTTCAATTTTTTAGTATTTGTTTAAATTTATAATAAAGGTACAGTAGTTCATTAGACTCAGTTCATCTTAACCCACAAGTTGTGAGCAGTGAAGGATCACCCAGTAGGCTGGACAGGCTGAAGTTAGCAAACGTACAGCAGGGAGGGTCCTTGTGTGTAGGATTTACAACCATAAATAGATATATACTGTACTGAAGTTTAGGCATAATCAGCTTATTTTTTATCTCCTTTAAATTTAATAATAAATTAATCATATTTTTTTTTGTTTTTTGGGGGGGGGGAGAATTGTATATACAACAGGTTATATAATGATACAAGAATAGAGGGAGAAAGAAAAAAGACAACAGAGAGATGAAAAAAGTGGGAGTACAGCTCCTCCCCGACTTACGACCTACTCGACTTACGTCCACCCACACTTACGACCTGCCTCAGTCGTACCAAAATTTGGTCAAATTATGTATTTTCGAGTCCCAAAGTCAGTACACAGACAAAATTTTCATCTGTAATTCATTTCAAAATGGCTGACAAGCTTAAAAGTGAGTGTTTTGTGGTGCTGAGAAGAAAAAGAGACACCCATTTTCGATTTTCTATGTGTTATTTAAGCATTTCCGACTTACGACCATTTCGACTTACGACCTGGATGTTGGTCCCTAACCTCGTCGTAAGTCGGGGAGCAGCTGTAATACATCGGAGAGACAGGGAAGAGGAGGAGGAGGAGAAGGAAGAGCGAGGAGGCAGCACTCTCAAGTCTTGTCTTGAGCATCACCCATCTTCACTACCCAGTACCCATATCAACATAATTGTACCATATACTGGACCATTGTTTTCCTCCCATTATTTCAGACGTATATGGCTCCGGTGTTATCTATATTCGGGGACTTCACCAAGGACCCGAGCATCATGTACAACAACTTCCGAGTATATGGTACTGTCCTCTTGTGGATGATGTGTACTATTGTCAGCATTGGAGTGGCCTTTGTCAGCAAGTTCGCAGCCATCGCTCTGGCCTGTGTCATTGGCTCCATCATTGCTATTCTTGTTGGTATATTTACCAATATCAATGGGACAGATAAATTACAGTAAGTATTAAGACTTACCGGGTAACTATTATTTTTTTCTGTCAATTGGTTAGATAAGTTTATAGTTTACAATATCAGCAAGTCTCCTGTCCAGTATCTTCATTGCCCCTCATGGGACTTAAGCCTCTGGTACCTTCCTTCAGTTTTCACATAAGAAGGACGACAATAAGGGATGCTATTACATATTTGGTGGCATTGGACTCCCCAAGTCAAGAGTTAGGTTCACTCCCACAACCAGGAAAGGGTACTGAAGTGTCATTTGCGATTGTGTAATACTTTTTACTTTGGGTTGTGGGAAATGGCATAAAAATGTTTGCTTTAAAAATAACATGACTGTATGTGACTACTGTATGTGTGTATGGAAGCAAAGTATAAATACGTGTAGAAGTAAAAAAAAATATTGCTATGCCCAAAGGAGTCAACAAACCAACGATGCATTATGGGAACCTTCTGGCCAGGACTTCTGCTGGAATTGAGGATTTTAGGATCAGTCTTACAAATGTAACTATGATGCAAGCTGTAGTTCCAGCTGTTGATGCATTTACACTACCTGGGAAACGATACAAGATTATACCTTTGTACAGTAATAGATGCGTGTTCATTAAATACACACTGTAATTGGCACATTAACTTTGTGACTTGATCATACTTTACATGTTTGTTCTGGTGTAATGTGTTAGGAAGTATTGGGTAATGTAGTGAAGTGGGTGAGATAAGACTGTTGTGTGTCACATATCCATAGTGAGCTCTCAGGTACACAAGGAGGTATAGTTGTATCCTGTTATAAGGGCCGGCGCTGCCACCATTTTAAGGGCCTGTTATAACAATTCTTTTCTCTAATACTTATAACCATTGGTATTGTGACGAGAGGAGGCTCGTGGGTATATGTAATGATAGTATCAAGTAATAGGGAAGAAATAACAGTAGATACTGTAGGGAAATAATAGACACAATATACAAATACAATATTTATTTAAACATTTAAATGGAGGTAGGAGAAAGAATATATGTACCAACAGACGAAATCTGGTACTATGCCCTCAGGCTCAACATACTCACACCACTACTGGGTGGACATACTCAATAACACATAAACTCTTATAGTCACTTAGCACCATTAAGACCAGGGGCAACTGCCACTACAACACTCAGTCGTCAAAAGTGATACTCAAGCAACCGCCATGGGGTCCTGCCACCATGGGGTACTTTCCAACGAACTCTGAAGATCCCAGTGGAATAACCCCACCACACAAATAGCCCTACTGAGTTAGACACTCATCCACCAATGATGGGGGCTGGTAGTGGTGTGTGGCTTGGTGATCCGGGGTCACCTCGCGGGCCGAGCGTTAGGGTCAGACGAGCCCGCCATGGGGGCCATAGGTAGTCTGAGATGTCTGACGGTCGGGTTTCACGAAGGTAACTGATCCTACTGGACCTCGGACATCTCCCCAGACATAGTGGATACAACATCCACTCTACTGACACGGCCTAGGCTGCATTAGGGACCTGTATGGGTGAAGGGGCGAGCACTTACTAACGGTTGAAATGACCGCGGCACCCTCACTCAAAATAGGTCAGGGAGTCCACCTACTTCTATTTCGATGAATTAATTTACTGTACACTCTGACTTTGAAACTGAGACTATGAACTCAGTTTCATTCCCTACTATTAACTTCACTAACCATGCTCTGACTGAGCTATCAAAAGCAAAAATTAAATTGATTACAAAGGGTTGGATGGCTACAGGTCCCAACATACAGCGTCTTGCTACGAAATCCGCAGATTATATTCAAAGTTCCCTTCAGACAAAGACGGCCTATCGATGACGTCATCAAGGAAACAGAGAAAATGGGGGACTTTTCCACTGGGGGACTCAGAAGGTTTTGTGGACGTTTGAGCGTAATATAAATCCTTAAGGTTTTTAGGTTAGCCGTCATCACGATCATGACACTGTAGTGGTCATGAAGCTTAAACTGTGTGTAGCTCCTTCATGACCTAACACGGTAGTCTTCCTTCTCCCATTCAATCTGGAAGTTTAATTTTTGTTTGTGGTGTTCCTCTGTCTACCATTTTTTTTTTTTTTTTTAATGTTTACTTCTACACAAGTTTGGTGTCTGCTGTTAGGTAGGAATAAGTTTCCTAATTGAATTTTTCTTTGTTATTCTTAAGTGTTTTTAGCCCTTCTCAACCATGCAGCATGGTAATGGGTCATAACATTCTCTGAGCCAGTTTCACTTGTCAGCTCATAAAGGGAAAATGTCACTTATGCAGTAATTTTACTTACTTTTACTTTTATCCTCTTTGCCACTTATCGGCTCGTTAGCCGCTTGGGCGGTCGGTCACATCTCTGTTATGCACTATTGGCAAGTACCGGGCATGAACTGGGTCCTGAATGTACCTGCTCCAGTGCTGGTCAAGTCTTGTCTTGAATGAACTCACACTCAATGCCATCACAACACTTTGGCAAGTTGTTCCAAGAGTTCACAACTCTCACTCTAAAAAAGTTTGCCCTCACAGTTTTCTGGACTTATGGCTTCTTCAACCTTGAGTTGTGACCCCCTTGTGGGGCGGGCGTCCGCCAGCTCCAGGTATGTATACTCGACTGAGTACTGACCTCTGAGATGTTTATGCACTTCAATTAGGTCCCCCCTCGCCCATCTGTATTATAAGCTAGGCAGTTGCAGGCATTCTAATCTCTCTGGGTGGTTGAGGTGCCGTAGCTCAGACACCACTCTGGTGGCCCTCCTTTGGACATTTTCAATCAACTGACAGACCCTAGCATACCTCAGGGACCAGACAGGAAAGCACTTCACTCTTGAAGATCATTACAAGAGACAGACCATCTAGATATCTGAACGACCTTCTGAGAAGACATTAGTTTAGTTGCTTGATTCATCTTCTTCCCACAGTGGGCTGAGAACTTCAGCTCATTGTCAACATACACACCCAGGACATTTTCACATTTGGTTTCTATTAATGCAGTTTCTTCGTCCCGTTGGGACATGCTATATTCCTCCTTACTGTTGGTACGACCTAGGTGCATCATCTTACACTTTGTGACATTTAATCTTAGCACCCATTTCTTTGACCATTCTTGAAGCTGGCAGTGATCTTTCTGTAGCTCTTCACAGTCTGTTTGGCTCTTAATTTCCCTGAATATATTGTCATCTGCAAACATTTGTATGGAGGAGCTTATAACTTCTGGCATGTCTATTTATGAAACAACGTTGGTCCTAGTACACTGCCCTGTGGTCCCCCTGCTTGTCATAGGTACACATGACGATTTCGTGCCATTAATCACCACACACTGCTTGCAATCATGAAGTAAGTCTCTGATCCACGTCTAGGGCACTTCTCTGAATGCTGTGCCTGTCCAAACATCCAGTACCTTGAGTAATTGTAACAAGCAAGAGCGTCCTGGCAGAAAACTGTGTTGACAGTCCTTTACAAGGTTGTTTTGTAGTAGATTTTCCATCATGGCATCTCTTATGAGGCTTTAGACATTGGGTTATCAAGTTCCTTTCAGTGTTCAAGGATAACACTGAAGAACTGTTGGTAACAGGAGTTGTAGTTCCAAGTGTCACTGACCAGAGGGCAGGGCAGCTGTCCACAAATGGAAGATTGATTCTGAAATCCCTGTAAAATCTTGGTTTTGGGATTACTATATACAGTGCCAGTATGTACTCTCACTGTCCAACATTACTTGAGTTAGCCCATCAGAAATCTACTTTTATTGTATTATTTTTATTTTCTTATTTACAATACTTGTTTTATCTTAGGATGTGTGTGTTAGGAGCAAGATTACTTACCCAAGTTGATAACTGTACCAAAGAATATGGTGGAGATCTCTGGCAGATATATTGTGCAAAAGAAAACAACACCTTTGCCCAAAACATCACCGAGTGTGATCCCTACTTCCAAGCACATAACGTGTCTGAACGAAGAGCTATTGTTGGGTTGGCATCTGGCGCGTTTACTTGTAAGTTCTTGTCCATTTTTATCTTTCATCACAATTTTGTGTTTCATCTCATATCTTGATAAAATTATATATTGAAAAAGAACAAAATCTGTTTCTTTTTATGTTTCTAAATTATTGCTGTTTGTAGATTGAATTTGCAACAAGTTTTAACCATACAGTACAGTACTAAACTTATAATACTATACAGTAATACACAATTACTTTTGGACTGTTAAGCTAAATCTGAGGCCGCATGACAGAGTTGTCAAGTTACTACTGGTCATGTTGTATGTTTACCGGTAGTTTTGATGACCAAGATGCCGTATTTATTACTGATTTTTTTTTTTATAATTTACTTATTTGAAAATTTTTGTAATACTGTAATTTCAAAGGAAAGATATTTAAGTCTAATTGTGTAAAGAAAGAAAAAAATCGATTTGTGGCTGACACCATCTTTCTTTACAGCCAATTTGGGTTCTCACTTCATGGAGCAGGGGCAGATTGTTTCAGACACAGACAATCCTGATGACTATGAGTCTCTAAACAACCCAACTTACAATCAGATCGTCATTGACATCACCACCTCCTTCACCGTCCTGGTTGGCATCTTTTTCCCATCCTGTACAGGTCAGTCTTTTTCACTACACTTGCTGACTCCCGCCCGGTGTTGTGGTGACCGTGTAGTGTGTCAGGTTTAACCCCATAGTACCATCAGCCTTCCACTTGTGTGACTAAGTTAAACTGGTAGAATTAGAAAACAAGAGATTCTTTGAGATCTCCTGCTTCAACTACACCCCAGCACCAATGAATTATTTGAAGCACTAATGAGCTACCTGTCCAAGGCCAAGTTTATGCCACACTGACATTTTGCCTGCACCCCACACCCCTGACAGGCTATAAAACAAGACTTGGGCTCAATTGTCCTTCAGTTCACCTTTTCCTTCCCAGCTGTTTAGACTTCTTTCTCATGGCTTGATCTCTTGGCAGCTAATTTTCTTCTTTATTAATTTAAAGCATTTATTTGAGGACAAGACTGTTTACCACACACTGTACTTTGATTGTTATGGATGAGTTGTATTTATTAATCAGTGTGTGTTTGTTGGAGGGAAATACTGTATACTTAATCAAGGCTTTCTACCCACTCCTCATGTGGAATAGTGTTGAAATCTAGGCCCCACGTCCCCTTATTGGCCCTTGGACTGGGTAAAAGTTAGATTGTTTAACTATAAATTCAAAACATTATACCGTATCTTCATTATGTAAAAGATAAATTAAGACAAACACTTTTTACAGGAATTATGGCCGGCAGCAACAGGTCTGGAGATCTTGCAGATGCACAAAAGAGTATTCCCATAGGAACACTTGCTGCCATTGTCACAACATCCTTTGTTTACTTAAGTTATCTTCTCTTGTTTGCTGGGTCTTATGACCTTCTCCTGATGAGAGACAAGTGAGTTTGTCTTGTATTTCGTAATGACAAGAATCAAATACGCATCTTAATACTGTACATAGAATTCATTTACTCAACAATCTTTTACTTTTAATACAGAACGTTTCTTTATATCCTTAATAATGTGCTATGAACCTGTAAGGAAAGTACAAGATAACTGTAACCCTGAAATACTGTATATATCTATTGTTTACTGTATTATTCAAAGTTACTGGTAAAGTATATGTGGTAATATTCCATTATGTCTGCTCTCAATATGGCCACTATTCCCACCTCTCTCTTCCACAGGTTTGGTTACAGTGTGGGCGGTAAACTGGCCATCGCGGCAATATCCTGGCCAAATGAGTGGGTGATTCTCGTGGGGTCACTCCTCTCGACCATAGGTGCTGGCCTACAGTCCCTCACAGGAGCACCGAGATTGATGCAAGCCATAAGTAAAGACGGCATTATTCCCTTCTTAGTGCCCTTCGCTAAGTCTTCAGCACGCGGGGAGCCTCTCAGAGCATTGCTGATGACGGGATGTACGTTTGTGTTCGCTTGACGTTCAACTGTTTAATTCTGTGGATTATATAAGGTCATATTATTACTAGAGATTATACTATATAGGGCCATATTTAATACTATAGATTATGATACTTGATACTATAATTTAATTGGAAGATCAAGTGACAGTAATGGGTTATATTTTGTGAAGGATATGGAGAGCTGTGAATGATTGGAAATACTAAGAGAGACTTATAGATATATGTATACTGGGAGAAGCTTCATAATAGGAAACACACAGCTTAACTGGATGGAACTTCATCATGTTATCTGGAGGGATGGTGATGGAGGTGCAAAAGGGTTGAGATAGCAATGGAAGGAACATAGAGGCACTACATGTCACATACAGTAGCTAGCAAGTTCCTGAGGCATTATTTCTTTACATGCCTGTGTTTATGGCTCCTGAGATGTGTATTGGATTGTAGTTAAGTTTTAGAATCATGAGCAGTCTCTTAATACACCTGTAATAATCATAGTAAAATCCTTGATATACTGCAGTTGGTTGGTTGAGCATTCACTTATTCTGAAAGTTAACCATCCATTTGTGTCTTTAGAAGTTAGATTATTTATTAGATGTTAAGAATTTTAAATAAATGAAGGCACCTTTATATGATAAGTTGGTGTCCCTTGTAAATATTGTTTTGCTTAAAAGTTGTCAGTAAGCACAAACTATTCATGTTGTGCAGGAAGAAAGGACCAAGTGAATGCTGAGGCTAAACTAACACCTCTCCCCTGGAAGTTGTCGCCTCACAACTTATGCAGTGATAAGAACAGTTGTGTTTAATACAGTACAATTGAACTTTTAATAAATTTTTTTTTCTTTCTAGGTATTTGTCAGTTTGGTATTTTGATTGGTAACCTGGATTACATTGCTCCTATTCTGTCAATGTTCTTCCTCATGTGCTACGGCTTTGTCAACCTCGCCTGCGCGTTACAAACTTTGTTGCGTACTCCCAACTGGCGGCCAAGATTTAAGTATTATCACTGGTAAGTCTCCGCACTACTCGAGGGTTCTATTGTAGAGAACCTTAAGGAAGACCAAGAAAAATTGTGTAGCATGAAAGATTTCTTGTCAATAAATGTTGCTTTGTCCATCTGTTTTAATCTCTGTACAATATTGTTAAAATAGACAGTAATGTACAGACAGAGTAATGACAAATGTTAAATATACCATGAACTCTGAGAGCATGTACCACCTAGCCTACCCAAGATGTGTAGCCAGACTGTTGGGAAATGTACTGGTGGGAGGGAATTAAATATAGGTAAAGTAAACAGTGTGAGAATCTGCAAGTAAAGTCGGAGGTCAATTTAAATGATCATATTCTTAGAGGATTGGACGTGGAGACAGTCTGGGGGTGTTGGTATTGTGCTTGTGAATTGATGGTGTTAGAAAATAGTTGAATTTGTACTGTATTTGTAGATTATTGTGGAATTTAATTTGTATTAAAGGATTGTATCAAAGAAAATTTGATGTATTGGGGGGAAAATTATTAGGACTGTATTAGAAAAGTGCTGAGGTGTTGTTGGAGGAATCTAGAATGTTTTTGAGAACTTATTAAGGTTTTAGAGGATGAATATTATCCACAATAAAATGTTGAATTGTTCATAAAATCATGAAATAGAAGAGAAGGGTTGGAGAAGAAACATGAGTGAGGAGTTTTATCTCATTTGACATATTTGCCAAAGAATTGATGAATTATGATAAAAACTCCATCTTGAAATATTACCAAATGTCCAAAGTTTTAATATTTTACGAAGTTTATGCAATCAGGTAAATTTTTCCAACTTTAATATAATGTCTTTTTTTTTCAGGTCTTTGTCATTTGTGGGTCTGTCGCTGTGCATTACTGTGATGTTCATGACCTCTTGGTACTATGCCCTGCTGGCTATGTTAATTGCTGGTATTATCTATAAGTACATCGAATTCCGTGGAGCAGAAAAGGAATGGGGAGATGGCATTAGAGGTCTGGCCCTGTCCGCTGCTCGCTACTCCCTCCTGAGACTGGAAGAAGGTACAGTGTGACAGATTTACATTAAGTTGTTTGACTGATTTTTTGTGTCATTTGGTCACAGGTGAGCTGATATACTCAGTTGTAGTGACTTAAATCAGTCTTTTTTTTATTAAGTGTGGTGACATTTGCTGATATAAACTGCACTAAAATGACTTGCAGAGTTTTCTATTCATTGTTGTTTAATACTGTGCTGATGTGTTCAGAAGCTTACACTTGGCTGTATTCATTACTCACATAAAATTGTATTATAAAATTAAGTGAGATGATTTCCTTCATTTATTGTTAATACAACATACTGGTACTGTATAGAAGATAGTTAAAGGTTGCTCAGACAATGTTTTACCTGGAAGTATAAAAGTATCTTGTTCATCCAGAGTTTGATGAATCAGTGTTGGAAAATTTGTGGTTTTATTGTATTTGTGTTGATGATTCTTGTTTTGTCTCTCAGGTCCTCCTCATACTAAAAATTGGCGGCCACAGATCCTTATTCTAGCAAAGCTGACGAAGGATTTGGTGCCCAAATACAAGAAACTTTTCACTTTTGCCTCCCAGCTGAAAGCTGGCAAGGGTCTGACTATAGGTGTGTCTGTTATTGATGGAGAATACTCGGTAAGTGATATGCCTTCTAATTTATTTGTCTTCATACCTGTGTGTTTTAACACTAAACACTTTGGCTATTCTGGATTTTGTGTTCAGGGAAATGTATGCTGATTATATGGTATTAGGAGTGTGTAGAGATCTAACTTGTGTACTGAGGTAAATAGTTCTGTACATTACATCATTTATGGACTAAAGAATAGATAAAATACACGTTTCATGAATGTACAGTACAGTACAGCACTGTATCTGTTATAGTGAACTTGTGTTTTTCACCAGGTAGGTCTCTCACCACCTGACTATTACATCTCCCCAACAGATAGACTTACCCTACCATACATGTTGTTCCTTAAGTATAGAGTCAAAATACCATAAAACCATAACTCCCAAATCATCATTAGTAGTATTGTATGTAATGAAATCTTTCGTGAGTTGAGGATACTGAACATTTTTTCAGGTCATCTGGGAGCATTAGGTGTCTCACTTGATGTCTTGCACAGCCTTGATAAGGTAGATCACATTATATACACTAGTTAGTTAGTAGGATATTTTTAACAGTCTCTTCCTTATGACGTGACAGAAAAGCTACGGAGAATCGCACGCTGCCAAACAGAGCTTACGTCGTGCCATGAACGAGGAGAAAGTGAAAGGCTTTGTCGACACGCTGATCGCCAAGAACATAACAGAAGGCATCAGTCACATGTATGTATTAGTTCTCCTGTTTTATGATTTGGTTGATTATTTAAACCATTTCTAAATAATATTGATAATAACCGAGACAACAGAATAAAAGAGAGAGAGAGAAATGTTAGTGCATCTTTTCATCTTCTTCTTGGTGCCTTTTACTTGTCTACAGTATCCAGACTTGTGGCTTAGGAGGCATGAAACCCAACACAGTCATTCTAGGATGGCCTTACGGGTGGCGTCACTCTCCAGATGAGCGGTCGTGGCGAGTTTTCCTAGACACCGTTCGTAATGTATCGGCGGCAAAGATGGCGCTTCTTGTCCCTAAAGGCATCAATTTCTACCCAGATTCTATGTCTAAGGTTAGTTCTTTTTTTTTCTCGCTAAGATAAACATCAAGTAACGTCATGATATGTGGTTCATTTATTTTGCAATTTCATGTCAAAATAAAATTACTGCATACAAGTCCCTATTTGAATACAGTCTGTGCATACATTTCTGAACAAGTCTTGATATCTAATGGTTAATGCTCCTCACAACATAAGATAAAGGTAGTGTATTTATATGCTCAAACCTACATATGCTCACTCCATTCCTTATAGTTGTGAATTAAGTACCGGGTAATATATATAAACAAAATAAAATTAATAGACTTCAATCCTATTATTGGACACATAATATCTCCTAATTACTGTACAGGTAGTTAAGTTATTCACCTGTTGTGTGTATATGGCAGGTGTCTGGTACTATTGACATCTGGTGGATTGTCCATGATGGCGGTCTTCTTATGTTGCTGCCCTTCCTCCTCCGCCAGCACAAGGTAAGACACTACAGACATACTAGGTTGGGTCAATACTTTAGAAATTCCTATAAATAAAAAATGTAAACAGTATAGTATAGAACTTTCAAAGGAAGACTAGAATTTTATAGCATCACTTCATACACTCATTTCACAGTTGAATAATATCAATAAACTAAATTATCCCCTAAAAGTTAATAACAGGTAGTATATATTAAATGTTGGTGGTAAATGTTTGTGTGGCAACTTAACCCACCCAGAAATCAGTCAGGAGTCAAAGATGGATAATGAGACGAGAAAAGCTTACCAAAATTAGCACAAATATCATTCCTGTAGTCTTGTTTCATGGACATAATGAGTAAAAGCATCGATGGTAACTGAATTTGATGGAAAGTAAAGGTATTAAACATAGGCATACCATTGTCTTATTAACAGTTTTATTTGTTAATATTTTAGGTCTGGAAGAACTGCAAAATGCGCATCTTCACCGTTGCTCAGCTAGAGGACAACAGCATCCAGATGAAGAAGGACTTAAAGACATTCCTCTACCACCTGCGTATTGATGCTGAAGTGGACGTGGTCGAGTTGGTCAGTGTTAATGAAAGATTCTGCCATAACCTAACCTAACCTATACTGGCTTTGTCAACTTTAAGATAATATTTTAATTTTTAAGGCAACTGTTATGTTTTAGTTTCATTTGAGACCTAAGAAACAAAGCAGGAATAACTGTGTGTTTTCTCTCTTAACAGTGAGAAACATCATACAGCTATCCCTTCATTTACAGAATTTTGAGTTCCGCGATTTCGAGTTAAAGAATTTTGAGTTAAGGACAACTTTTCAGGAACACAACCTTTCTGTAACTCGAGGGATGCCAGTACTGTTTATGTGTTTTGGAACAATGTTTCTTCAACTAACTTTCAATATTTACAGAATATGATGCAGTAATGATGACTTACAAACTGAATACTTAAATTACCCCACAGATGGACAGTGACATTCAGACGTACACCTACGAGCGAACACTCATGATGGAACAGAGAACACAGATGTTGAAGGAACTGCGTCTCAACCGTAAAGAGAAACTCAATATTGTAAGTACTTGGTGGAAAACTTTGTATTTATCTTGTAAGAAATTTGATAATAGTTCTTCTCTTGTTACTTGGTCTGATACTTAGTGTTGTTTAAATTAATAGATGGAATATTAGTCAAATTCAGAGGAGTATTTTAATTAGTTATCTTGGAGTTATATAAGTGAACTCTTAAAGCTTTATTTAATTAATTTTATATCTCTTGTTGTATAATGTGTTATAATGTGTTATTATTAGTAGATCATATTTTCAGATATTTAAAATCAGTGCTTTAATATCACGAAATTCTTACTTGAGGAATCTAGAATTTTGTACTTGGCGGTCAGGACGTACCCAATATATTCATGGTTTGATAGTACAGTACTGTATTAATGAAAATATTTCCAGACGGTGTGGTTGTTACTTGATGTTACCTGTGATGTAACAATTAATAATATGATAAAGAGAATGTATGAAAGAGTTATTAAGTGTCTATGGTGTATACAACCTTCAGAAGACCTTGGCTGATAACTGGTTTACTGGATGACAGGACATAGGGTGAAGGAGAGTCTGTGTATGATGTTCACTCTGGCTCGAGTCATAGCAGGAAAAGACTTACAAGTGTGAAGTATCAATATAAAATAGTTACTTAAGATTTTTATACAGAAATTATGTTTAAAATTATAAAAATGTTTTGTATTATTGGTTGAAACTAAATTTGTGTGGTAGAAATGATACAGATTCTTACTGTCTTGGGTAGCTGTTGAGTGTTCAGAGGTTGTAGAAGTAAGATGCATGGTAATATTATGTCTGGTTCCTTGGCTGTTATCACCATTAATACGTAACATTGTGTTTAAGTGTAAGAATGTTTGGTTAAAAGAGAAAGTGTTATTATATGGACCTATAAGTAAGATAATGGTGCCCTGAAGATGTATAATACTGACGGCAAGTCTTGAGTGAACAAAGGATATTTTTCCTGAATGGTTTATGGACATGGGTGACCTCTCCTCCAAGTATTATAAATTCTATGTACGTAATTATAAGTAATGTCACTTCTGTATAAAAGTCATATTTCTGGTCTTTACTTAACGATGTAATTTCACTGATTTACAAGTATGGTTCTTATGTATAATTTCACTGACTTAGGGTTTTTCTTCGTGATATTTAAATAGCTTCTATATCTCCATTTACAATGTCTCATGCTATCACTTTCCTTTCCTGTCATGCGGCCATTGTAGTCGGAACTAGGGTTTGAGGCTGCCAATATTGAAGACAAACTGCCCCTGGTGTGTGATGCTCTCACTTGTGTACATCTTGACTGTGTTTCATGTCCATAACTCAATCACTACACTTAGGTAGCGCATGCCAGCAGGAACAATGCATGCTTATTCATTATCTCTAAAATATAGTGAGCCAATATAATTGCACCATATTAAAACTGTACAGTAAGTAGATTAGGTAGTAATTAACAGAACAATAGATGGGTAATTAGTTAAGGATTTTCAGCAGGTATTTTACAAACTAACTCCCAACTCAGGTGACTCCCCCATTACCAACCAGGTCTGTGTCATGAAATTCTAGGTTACAACTTGTGACATTGGTGACTGAAGCAAATACTATATATATTTAGTTTATTTTCTTGTTACACATAGATATCTAAAAAGAGCCCTTAGCATGTGTACCCTGTGACTCATTATCTCTGTTACAAACATCGTTTTCTGCCCCAACCTCGCTTCTCCCATGTATTGTAAGTGGATTTCAAACACAATTCATATCTGAGTCTTGATGGACGTAATGAGCTTGATGCTGAATTTTGCTCACACAAGGTTAGACTGTTTGGGCTGTGTCTGCATATTTCTCTTAAGAGTCAACTTGGTGTGATGTGTGACCCAAGGTGAGTCAATGCTCCACAGTCTTCATTACCATCTTGAAACTGGTTCTTGTTTGTTGTATGTTTAACTATTTCATCAACAGTACAGTGTTTACTCTTGTGTCTTCACTGGTTATGTTTACAGAACCTGTCACACTGTCCATAACTGCCTTAGTCTAGCCTATAAGGACCTCTTTGTAGTGTAGGCTGGTTTAGTACTGCTGCCCAAAGTGGGTATTAAACTCCATCTAAGACTACAAATACAGTCGTATCCATTCTCTTGGATTCCTCAAAACCAGAGCTCAGGAAACTACCACTTCTTTGACTCTGTGTCAGTGTTTAGGAGGGAATGATTAGCCCTCCCTGTCACAGCCAAGTGGGATTGTCTGTTAACATTTGTCTGCCGGCTGATGGCATCACTTGTCCTCCCCTAAGTTGACTACATATTATTCTGGGTAGTTTCCTAACTTTGAGTCAATGAAAAGTTGGCCCTCACTCTTGAGCATGACAGCTCTCAAAACACTGACCAACTTACTAAAGGATGTCATGTCCATTGTATGAGCTCCTATAATGTGAGCCTGGTTTAATATGTTAGTCTTTCAGGATATATCAATCACCCTCCCCTTACATTCATGGAGTATTGAGTGCTGATTGGCAGTTCATGGGTCTTGTGAGTGAACATGTCAGTATGATGGCAAGACTACTCAGCCTTCAGCTTTTGATGGTGGATTTTGTATCCAAAGATCTCTCTTTAAATACCTGGATATGATGGACAGGATTACTGTACAGTAAATAGTGAATTATTCCAGCCACCAGTGTCAAAGGTTGTGACCTGTATCTTCAACCCATAGACTGGATCAGTTATGTATGAGTCACAACCCAGATATGGGTTTAAAACAGGATTTCAGGATCAGTTTCTCATATTTCATTACATAGAGTCAGTTCTGGGCTTGAATACTTTTTTTTCCATTTAGCAGAATTTACAAGAGTTTTGCAGTTTACTAGAACAATGGTAACTAGGTGTGAGAATGGTTGATATACAGTGTGTTAAGCATAGTATTGGTAGACATAAAAGCTGTAGGTGCAGAAAGTATAGTTTGGTGTTGCCAACATGTTTGCTTGTACTGTTATCGCACCTCTTAAGTTGCTTTACAAAACATAGCTCATCCGAGTGAGACAGGAGAGCTGGTCTTTGTTGTCGCTTAGGAGATCTACATCCGCCTTAATATTTGTAGTTCATGATGTATAAACCACAAGCTGCCTTTGACAAATTGTTGAAAGTGTTTATATGTTGAAGTGTATAAAGTAAGGTGTTCAAAGTTTGTTTATATTTTATGATAACTAAATTATTAGTATTATTTTTATTTACCATATGTGTTTTGGCAACATCTTCTTCATCTTCTTTCCTGTCTCTGTCTTCCTCTTCTGTTTCATGGGATCACCTGAAAGTTCACCATCAGAGACACACAGTAAAGAACAATAGCTTAGTGTCTCTTATCTATAGTTACACAGAACACTAAAATCTAGTCCCGCTCTTATCACTGCCACACACCAGCTAGAGGCCTTCTGAAGCAGTGTCATAACCTTTCAACTATCCACCAACACATCCAGTCTAAAGTATGTAGGTTCTCGTAGGTATAATTTTTCGTTGTAGGTGATTAGATTCCCTGGGGTATTAAGTTCTCTAACAGGACTTTGAATTCTATAAAAAGGAATATATACAAAAGTTAGAATAAGGTTTAGACACCCTGGTGACTATGTTGAGGACTAGTTGTTTATTCAAAGGGGTTTTGTATGTCCACTAGATGGGTTGGGTAAATGTATAGGGTGTCTCATAGGTTGTGCAACATAGGGACACGAATGTTCTTTTTTCAGGTGAGCGAATCGTAATCAACAAAGATGATGGAGAAAGTAACACTAGATGAAAGAGTCGGTTTAATGTTTATGTACGGAATGCCAGATGGTTACAGACTGATCTGGTGCGACAAAGTTTAATCGACAACACCCACAGATGTGGGTTTCGTTGAGTAAAATCTTTCATGTGCAGCATCTGGCTCTCCATACATTAATATTAAACTGAAGCTTTACTGGTAATTTCTATGTTATATTCATTAATTTCTTTGATTCCTTCACCTGAAAAATAAAAATAACTGATTTCTCTACGGTACATGACAGACACCCTGCATTTGTACACCTGACATTGATTTTTGTAAGCCCTGGTCACTTGTTTCAGGGGTATTATTGAAGTAATTGCTTGGTAGTTGTTCAAGGTCCCTTAACATCCCCCACTCAACATAACTGAGTCAAGGAGGGACATACAAATGGCTTCCTTTACCCTATCCATCTGTCTTTGAGTTTCAATTCTGGCACATAACTCAGGCCTCATTTCAAATACCTTAGTAAAGTTTGTATACAAAATAAATTATAATGGTGTCTTTAGTTAAAATACTACCATACACGGTAGTTTGAGTGTTGTATGTGTAGATGACTGTCTTGTCTTGTTATGGTTCAACTCATAAAGCAAGTTTACCCAGGTTATCTTAAGCACATTTTCTCTTAATTAAGCCAATTTACTGCAGGTAGACTTGTGTGTGTGAAACTGTTAACCATTATACACTACAGTAAAGGTATAAGCATCAGCTTTCTAAAGTATATACGTAGAATTCCTGAACTTCTTAGATCGATTTTTTATGTTAATTATTGGAGGTAATTGTCACAATTACAGTATATTTGTTTTTTTATGTACAGTAATGTGTAGGAAAGATTTATCATACAGGTGATTGGGAGAGAGGTGTTTTGAAATACTGTTTATTTGAGAGTACTGTACAGTACAGTACTGTACAGTACAGTACAGTACAGTACTGTTTGATTTGGACTTTGTGTCTCAACCTTTGGATCAGGCAGATAAATATTCTTTTCTGAGGTCTTGAAGATTTCAAGAGAAATTATGTCTTTTACAGAATACCTGTGTTTAATCTCCATTCCATGGGTAAGAATATTACACAAATTTCTGCTCATGTTAGAAGTCCCATTGATAAATGTAGACATAAATAATATTGTGTAATATTGATGTTTTTAACCAAAAAAAAAAAGGTATCCATCCTTTTCAAACTTTTCCACTAAAAACTTTTAATGTTTCTCTTTAGAGTGAGAAAAACAGCCCCAAAGCCAGGTGGGGTGTAAAGGTTCAGTCTAACTTACCCTGGTGGATTATTGCCCTCCTCTGATACACTTGGTACATGTGGATAGCCTAGGGTAGTGCTGGTGTACAGTATAGGCAGTAATTTAGGAGTTGACATGAGCAACTAGTTATCAGTGTACAGTACATTAGGTGACTAACATACACCGGCTGACCCACCAGTGTTACACTATATGAGCAGCCCTGAGTAATGATCAGTTTTATCATGTAAGACCTCTCCCCTTCATGCATCGTTTGGTTGATGATGTGATTTGAACTTGAAAGGATAATACCTGTACAGTAATTAATTGTTCTCATCAATTTTTATGTGAGTTTCCCCTCGGTTGATAATATAATGTCATATATCCCACAAGCTTCATTAATACGAGTCAAAATGGCCATTCAAAATTATAGGAAACGAACTGATATATTATGTCCAATCTTACTTGACTAAATTCTGTTATATTTTTTCAAGAGTTATATTTATGTTCTTCCTCCTTTAAACATTAATTTAATATTATATTGTGGGATACATCTGTCAGACTCCCACATATCTGACAGCTACATTAAGAGCAACTCAAGAATTCATATTGAGATAATTCGTGTCTTACTAACACCTGGATTGAGTGTGTGACATTGTTGGAAGGACCATTTCTTGTGTTGTTTTACAGTATATTACGATGATAAAGCCATTACTGGTGAAACAGGTCCCTCTACATGCTGTATGCTCATAACTAATTCATTAGAGTGGTCCTGTTAGTGGTCACTCTTTCTATAAAAGACATTTACTCCATAAGAAATGTATATTCACCCAGGTGGTTGGTTGATGTAATGGAGCATAAATTTTTCCTATTGTGTGTTGTTGATGGAGGTGGTGAAGGTTGCTGCTTTATGGCTGTTCACTGGTGGGGCTCTTAATCCCTTGATCTGACCTTGGAATGGAGCTTGACCACACCCTTGTCAAACTTAACCTAATCTAACCTAGCCTAACCTACCTTACCCCTAACATAACCGAATTTAATCAGACCTATAGATTTTGCATGAAACTTCAAGGTTCAATTACAGGTTGAGGGATTAGTTTGACCCATTCCCTGGGGACTTGGCAGGAGGGAGAGCGAGATGGGGGCAGTAAACTTTTCACCCTGAACCAATTATGAAATGTTTAGTTTGTTTTCTCATTTTGAGAGAAAAATGGTCCAACCATCTCTCATGGTAATAAGATAGATAGATAGATAGATATTCAGTAAAATCGTCATACAAGTTTACATTGATTCAGCAAGTACTGTACTGTATACTGTATTGTTAATACAGGTATACACTACTATATACATAGAGAGTGTGGGTCTACAATACACCTAGACAATGCAGATATACATAGACAGTGTAGTTATACAGACAGTGGGGCACTAGCAGGTGGTCACCATGTTTAAACAACTTTATAATCAAACCACTTTTTCTCATTCTTTTCACAATGAGATTTAATTCCTGTGTTCCAGCATTATTTTTACCTCTGAAACTTATCTCTCTCTCTATTGTATATACTGTACAGGTACTCTACACAGTATTTTCTGATCTTTCACCAAGTAATCCCAGTATCCTATTCTTATAAATAATATACTAAAAATCCCTTAACTTGTACAGAATAATCCTATATCTTCTCATGAATAATCCACAATTTGTAATCCCTAATATCTTTCTCAATAATTCCATTTTTTTTATAGTCCCTCGTGACCTTTAATAAACCTTAATCCCTTACTAATGATGCCTTACTTTATAATCCTGAATCTCTTAATCCCTAAGTCTCGTTGTCTAATTATTCTGTAATCTCTTAACAATCCTTAATCTCTCCTTTTTAATCCCAAATTAAATCTCAATCATCCCAGATTTTCTCACTGGATAATCCCTAATAATCCCTAAATCCCCAATTTCACTCGTGTCTATCTCCTCCAGTCTTCCTATTCTCCTGTAAATTCATCCAGGTAAAATTATTAGGTGTTCCTCTGTTTCCTTCATTTAGCCTCTCTCTTTCTTACGTCTCACCATTCCCTTGTATCTGCCTTGCGTCGTGCTTCCCTTTCCTCGTCTCGTCCCGTGTCTTTTCTTCTGAATTTTTAGAGTCATTAAGAGAAGGGTAATCAATGCATAAGAAATGTGTTTGTTTTTCATTGAGTTTACCCTTGAATAGCTGACTTGTAATATAATTTTCTTTTTAGTCAGTGTCTCTCATATGATAACTTTGTCTCATACTTTTAAAAGGTTTACTGCAGTAATTATTAACGTAGTACTAATTCAGGTATTTGGAACTTTTGAGTGTTTAATAAAAGTTTGAATCTTTGTTCTATTCTAAGTAGGTTCTTTGTATTAATAGTAAAGTATTTTGGTCTTTATCACAGTACAGTAGCTATTTACTAGGTGTTAAATGTTACCTGGCTTTTCATTCTTAGGCAGTAAATACAGTAGAGTAATTGTCTAAGTTATAACACATTAGGTGCACTTGTTCCAGCCCATGTAGTTGGGATTGGAGTAATTGTTGAGAGGATAGACAGATAGGAAGGATTTTCATGATGATAAAGTAGCATGAAGCCTTTACCTTTGTCCACAGATTGAGTCAAATAGCCTCAGGGTATGGTATTCTCTATATTTCTCTGCTAATACTCCTTTTTAGATACCATGTTTGTACCTAACAACATAGATGAATTCTATAACTGTAATTAACATATTTCAGGATTTTGTATCATTTGCTTAAGTTTCAAAATCATTAATGGAAAAAAAGTGTCTCTATATATACATGGTTATATATCAGTGTTCCGATGGCTCTCAGAATGCTGGTAATAAGTCACCACAGAGTAGATTATCAAGACAAAGTGATCGTGTGGGTCGGTGAACTAATGAAGATATGTTGTGAACTGACATATGGCCATCATAATATACTCTAGGCTACAGAAAAAGAATATCGGACTTCACTTGACTTTGTTGTGGCCATTCACTGGGTAACTACACAAAAGCTTGACTGCAGAGTATTAAATCAATAAGTATTCATAGAAAATTAGAAAAAGACCAACAAGCAAATGCAAGTTTCCCCTGTACTACTGAAATAGGTTGTGGTGACTCGTCTAGATGCATGACTGAGTTGACAGGTGTATGTGCTTGTGACAGGGAAGGCACAGTCGTATGTGTGTCCTCCCTTACCGAACAACATTAGGCAAGGGACATCATAACTCAGTAGTATTCTTGTCTCCTAATTCTTGAAGTGTAAATTTGATGGTGTGGTAGAGAAAGGTTGGAGGGATGTTGCTGTGTTTGAAGTGCACCGAGTTGGTCACTGTTGTGTGAGGTCATGGGTGTTGCCTCTTAAGACTGAGAGATCATGTGAAGTAAAAGTTAAGTGTGGTGAGGGTTAAAACTCCATATGAACCAGCCTTAACACTCAGGCTTTCTTTAAGGGTGTGTGGATAGGCTGTTTTTATTAAGGTGTGTACGGATCTGTTTGTAGGTCAAGTTAGGGCATTCAGTCAGTTTTAACACTCCTCCCCATGGGTGTTGTTTTCAGCTGTTACTGAGGCAGGAGAAGATTCATTGAAATACTCTCCATTATAGAATTAGTTTACAGTACAGTATTGTAAATTTGCTTTCAGAAGATAACACTAATGAAAACTGTGTTACATAAATGAATATACTGAATTATAGAGAAAGGGATGATATATACTGGTAACCAATAAGGGGTATTGGTAGATGGTCTTAGTTGTGTAAAGGACCTGACTATTGTTGGCTGTTAAAACCACATTTGTCTTATATAACTGTACGTATGGATACTAAATACTGTAGTTGAGAAATGTTAATGAAAGAACGTGCCATTACCTTGCAGCTCATAGTAATATTGTACATGAAGACAAAGGAGAATGTCCATAAAGTAGTCAATGAGATGAGGAAGAATGTATATAAACTAATAATTAAGATGATGGAGTACGGTATATAATAAACTAACTAAGATAAGGGAGAATGAATATAAATAAATAAGATGAGAAAGATTGTAAATAAATAAGTAAATAGATAAAGGAAGTGTGTATATTAATAAGTAAATCAGACAATGAAGGTTGTACAGTATATGAATTAAACAAGGGAGATTGTATAGTATTGCGATGTTGAAGTGCAGGAACTGTCTGGTGGGGGGAGGGGGGGGGGTAGTCTTATTTCACTATTTGGGAGGGCTGAGGTTACATTACCAGTATTTTAGGTTAGTGTAAGGGTGGTTAATATTTAGGTGGAATAAGCTGGGGTGGGCTGAGGTTACATTACCATTATTTTAGGTTAGTGTAAGGGTGGTTAATATTTAAGTGGAATAAGCTGGGGTGGAGATTGTTCAGGTGATCCTAATGTATACTAGTGTCAGGGAATCTACTAGCAGATAATAGGAATTCATTAGGGAGGTTTACCAAGAGTATATTAGAATAGTCAAACTAGAAAGTCTCCACATTCTTGTTCAGGGATAACTTGATTCGGAACCTCTAAATACAGGGGCGTTTAGGAGGCTTCGGTAAATGGTGTTTTATCTGTTAACTGGATGTGTGGTGTTTAAGAGCTTGGTTCTTGTTTAAGGGATGTAAGTTACAATAAGGTGAGCCAGAACTAAGTAGAGATTGGTTGTGTTGTGAATGGGGTGAGCTGGAACTATGTAAGGATTGGTTGTGTTGTGTCTGGGGTGAGCTGGAACTATGTAAGGATTGGTTGTGTTGTGTCTGGAGTGAGCTGGAACTATGTAAGGATTGGTTGTGTTGTGTCTGGAGTGAGCTGGAACTATGTAAGGATTGGTTGTGTTGTGTCTGGGGTGAGCCAGAACTATGTAAGGATTGGTTGTGTTGTGTCTGGGGTGAACTGGAACTATGTAAGGATTGGTTGTGTTGTGTCTGGGGTGAGCTGGAACTATGTAAGGATTGGTTGTGTTGTGTCTGGGGTGAGCTGGAACTATGTAAGGATTGGTTGTGTTGTGTCTGGGGTGAGCTGGAACTATGTAAGGATTGGTTGTGTTGTGTCTGGGGTGAGCTGGAACTATGTAAGGATTGGTTGTGTTGTGTCTGGGGTGAGCTGGAACTATGTAAGGATTGGTTGTGTTGTGTCTGGGGTGAGCTGGAACTGGGGTGAGCTGGAACTATGTAAGGATTGGTTGTGTTGTGTCTGGGGTGAGCTGGAACTATGTAAGGATTGGTTGTGTTGTGTCTGGGGTGAGCTGGAACTATGTAAGGATTGGTTGTGTTGTGTCTGGGGTGAGCTGGAACTATGTAAGGATTGGTTGTGTTGTGTCTGGGGTGAGCTGGAACTATGTAAGGATTGGTTGTGTCGTGTTGTGTCGTACAAAGGGAATACACTCAGCTGACACCTCAAATACCAACTTTTTTCTAGGCTTTCAAACCATAGATGTGTTGACTGTATGTGAGTCCTCAGTTATAAAATAGGAGTTAACATTAGTCACTCCCTTATATTAATATATTCAATACAATTTTCAGTCTTACTTATTTTTAAATTTAAATTTAATTCATCATTGTAAACTTTAGAATAAAAACTATACCATTATGTACAATTTTAATTTGAGATAAGGAACTGTGATCATGTCTAAGATGTCTACAGGTATCTATGGTCAAAACATCCATAATCCAGCTAGCAGCCACAATATCCTCACCAATTTGCCACAGATCGCGATAATTCAAACAACTTGCCGCTGTATAAAAAATTTCCGTTACTTTTCCCGAAGTTGTGAGAAATGATAATGGTGGTCATGTAGTAGTCGGGGTTAACTTTAGGGGTCGGAGTCATCTCTTACTCTGTTGTATTTGTGTAGTAGTGAAGATAAGTCTGTATTATTTATCTGTATGTGAATCATGTGTGTCTTTCCCACATTAAATGCCATTGAGAGGATGCAAGAAATATGCAGTACAGGGTATTCTTAAGACAAAATTGGGGACAAAATATCTGACATTGGGATTTGCCATTTCCATGCAGTTGTGACAAAAGGATGCACCAAGGCTTATACAGTAGTAGGGTTGTGGTGAGTCTTGAGAGAGTAAAGGTACAAGACCATGACTGATCTGTACCATAAAATGCGGACACAAAAACTGAACAGTTTCTTGGGATGTCCAGCATTTAAATGTTTAATTAACGACATGTCAGATAATCGACTCGGTGGTGGAATTACCATTATTTATCCAACGTAAAACTTTTACTTAGTTACGGTATTATTATTTATTATTTTTATTATTTTAGGAATTTGCTTCAGCAAAAGTTTGCATCAAGTTATTTTGTAATGATTTCATGTTTTGTTGTTGTCTGTTCATCACAAGTCTTTATTTAAGTTCAGTTGATATTTTAATTTGACATTGGCTCTTAATATTTACCTTATTTAATTTTCAGATTTTTATTTGGTATTGTATTGGCTGTTGACTTTGTGTTATTTTGTGTTTCCATCATTTGGTTGATCTTGATGTACTGTGGCTGTGAGGAATGCTTTGTTACTTGGTGTTTCTTGCATGTTAACACATGGAATTTTGTGTTCTTTGACAAATTAAATAATTCATTAGTACCATAGGATTATCAGTCTTTTTTAATGATATTTTAAATATTTTATATTGTAAATACACTAACATGGTAGATGCATATTTGTGTATGTTGCTGTTGTGAAAAATATTCATACTGTATTTATAGTTTGACATAATATAGATATTATTGTTTACTTTATATATATATATATATATATATATATATATATATATATATATATATATATATATATATATATATATATATATATATATATATATATATATATATATATATATATATATATATATATATACTGTAAACATTGATAAAAACAAATGTTTATGTCCAGTTACTTCACATACAATACCAGTTGTCTTTTGAAATTAGAGACTAATAATAACACGGAAGCAGTACCACAGTTATTTGTAGCACAGTCTGGTGTAGGTCATCTTCCCCAGACAGGCCAAGATAATGTCCTACAAGTCACTCAAGATTCAAGTATCCAGAACTCTAGATCATATCAAGTACAGACTGAACAGTAATAATATTTATACTTAATATTTCCTTTACCCGGGCCAGGTTTACCTTTTTCCTGTTATGACCAACAAAAGTTATTTTTGGTGTTATAAAAGACGGTGGTGTTAAGTTCACACTAATGAGATATGTCTCAGGTTGTTGTTACTCACTCACTGTGTATGAGAAGGTCATCATCATATGTTGTATTTAACTTTTCTCACTCTTGAATGGATTAGGATAAGTTCATATGAGATATATTGTACCCTCGTCTTACTCTAACAGTACAAAGTGAGGGTCTGGAGCAAGTTTAAGTTGGCTGTTGTTGTGATAATGAACATCAAAGATAATACAACTGAGTCGTACCTTTGATGAGGTAACCTTTCGCTAAAATGGTTGGCTTAACTATTTTTAAAGAAACATGGTCTCATAATGTTTTTCATTTTGTGAAGTAGATACAGTTGTATATAGAGTTTTATGTTTTTATTCTGGTAATAAGTAGAGTGATGTTAATACAGTACAATACTGGTGAGCCCATATATGACCTCTGTTTATGGGTCTGCTTTTACTGTTGAAATGATGTCTTGGCTCCTCAGTACTGTACAAGTATATTATTGAGACAAAAACTTTATTTATCATTATCTTGAGGAAACACTTCATTGTGTACTTCTAATTATTCCATGAAAATTCTGAAAGGTTACTGAGCTTAATTTATAAGTTATAAGTGCAGTACTGGTAACTGTATCACTGCACCTTACAAGTTCCACACCAGAATTGACCACACTGTAGTCTTATTAACTGTTTCTCTGTTAGTAAATTACTGCTACTGCCCTCAGTACACTTTGGATATCAACTTATTAAATGTTCAGACTGAAGTGAATGTTAACTGATTTAATCTGATCATTCTGCTTCATTTTAGTAAAAAAAAAATTGCGTATCTTTTGGAAACATAATTTGATACGTCCCAGCGCACAAGCCTCACGTAGTCACTTAAGTACTGTATACCTTTTAATTACAGTACTGTACTGTCAAGTACTGTGAGGGCTTATAAGACATTTATTCCAGTATATATATTGAGTGAGGCAGAGCTTCTGTACTATACTGTCATTTCTTGTAGAGGAAGATAATAGAGTTGTGGTGGGCTGTGTTGGTCCAAAAATTTGTAGTCGCTGACTTGAGTTTTCCTTATGGTGCAATTTTTCTCTGTGGAGTCTTGAGAGGTTAATAGTGAAGTATACTAAGGTAAAGACTTCAGTTGGTTTAATAGATACACTGCCAAGTCTCTCAATGAATTTGGCAATACCTTGTAAATCTTGGATATTTTACTTTATAATGTCTGTTGTTATTTAGATTATGCATAATTTATCAAGCTGACATCAAAGCAGGGTAATGTGTGTCTACTGGGCCCTCACTTCAAGTCCATCGTAAGATGCAATATAAATTTCAAGAGACAACTGACTTCCCTCAATATCAAGTGTCTAAACAGGATCTCAGGACACCTCTGCAATGATTGATGTGACATTTATTGTCTCTTTGATCAGAAAGTGTACGGTAGATGTTAAACATACTGAACGGTCACATGGTGGTGAGGTGGTCCTGCTCACAGAGTTGCTTCTGAAAGGAATAACTCTGGGTGGAGAAATTCATGTGTTAACATACAACAGAAATTTCTTAGCAGATATTAGTCAACAGTTGTGTAGAGCGATGCAAGGAAGGAAAATGCTGTCTGCCTCGATGCCCATTTGTGGAGTGGAAGAGCTTATGCCACAATGCACTGCCTGCTTGCTAATTCATCTCATTTATGCTTATTCTTAAGAATGCAAGTACTGTACAGTATTAGCCAGTCGCTAGCTTGTGTGGCAATGAAACTGTTTCTTATACAGTATACACATGTATCTACAGTTACCATTGTGTCTTTAACGGTAATAATGAAAATGGTTGAGGATCAAAATGCAGTACTGTATTTGGTAAAGGTTTAGCATGTAAGTTGGTGATTTGACTGTGGTAAACAGCATCCAAGATATATCAGTAAAACCCCATTAATTCAAAACACTCACCTTCATTGGTGAGAGAATTTCCCCATATATTAAAGAAAAAGAAATTTTCATCATCTCCATTTTACAGCCATTATCCATGTTTATGTGAATTAACCATGAATGCCTGATGGCAGCTCTCCATACTGTACTGCAAGGTCTCATTACTGTTACCCTGATATATCACTAAGAGAATCTCCCCCACTGCCTTGTAAATCATAAAGTTTAAGATTTAAAAAGATAAATCAGATACACTCCCATCAAAGTGACTTCCGAGCTAGAGAAATGGCAGCAGTCTCTACCCATTAACCTCTTCAGACAGTGTGAAGGGTAGTGGGTTAGGTTTAGAAGTACTGTATGAGAAATATGGAGATGAGAATTTAGACATTTGAGTTAGATATGTGGAGGGAAGAAATTAATTTTAGATCTATGTTGTAACAAACGGGTGAGGTCAATGCTGTGTGTTGTCACCACTTAAGGGGTTGAAAGTGGGTTTTGAATAACAAATTTATTACTGTTTATGTACAGTCCAAGCCACAGTCTGCTTGAACTTTTATTTACATAAAAAAGTTTTATCAGTTTGAAAAATACAGTACGTACTGTATGTAAAAAAACCACCCCCAAAATTCTACCACTAATTAAAATTTTTGCTTAGATTATTACCAAACACCGTGTGACAACAGTTGAGTGCAGATGTTTCCAGGATTTTAAATGAAGAATTTTAAAACATTAAACTTGAGATTATTTTGGATATACAGTACAGTAAGTTTAATACTATACATAAAGTACAGTACATATTAACTAAGTAACTGTGGTACAAGTGTGTCATTAACTGCACTTTACATATGACTTACACAAACATACTGGTGGATAAATAATTTGAGTAGACCTAACAGGGAATGGTCGATGATCTCTACTGTACTACAAGTTTATGTACGTTTTTATTACTTCACGATATGAATGTTTATGTAATTATTCTGTATTTTTTAATTTAAATTTTTTTAAATTAAAATGGAAAATTATGTCTTCCTTACTATCATCATGTTACCATAAATATACTCATATATTTACTTAGTTTTAGAAGCAATAAAAATTTAACTTGTGAAATTCATGATTGTGTGAGAAGACAGTGTTTTGCCTTCCTGTTATTGTAATGCTTTACCATTTGGGGTGCAACACACTCACTCACTCACCAATAAACATGACATGCCATGTATGTAGCCAGAATACTGAAGCCTCGTGTTAGTGACGTAACATGCATGTCTCGGTGTTAGTCACGACCTCAACTAAAACAAGCAAACCTGTCCTTAAAGTTCTCCTCTCTGTGGTTGTATGTTTAGCTGTAATTCAGGTTAAAGAATTAATTTACTATATTCATAAAATGTGTCATTAAAAGTCTCTAGCTACTTTTTCCAGTTTTCTCAATGTTAATGGATTTTACAAATTTAAAATAAAAGTTGCAATTCACTAACAAATCTGAGTGTAATGGTGACATTTGCATTATTATTATTATTATTACTATATAAGACAAGAGCCATACTACACTTCTCACACATTTTACCATCATTGTATTGTCACAGGTTCAAGCCATAGTAGACCATCACCACCCCACAGGCGAGCACTCAGCAAGCAAGGTGCGCTTCAAGGAGGATGAGCCTGCACTAGACTCTGATGCAGAAGCAGAGATGGTAAGATCTTGGTGTCATTTGGTTTTTACATTATAACTTGATGAATAGTGATGTTTGCCTGTCCAAAGTCAATTAATTTTTCTCATTTCTTCATTGTTTCAAGACTACAGCTCACACATGTTTTTTGGAATACAGTACACATAACATAGACAGTGCAGAGTAGGAAATCAGATAAGTATAAGCATGCTTTTGAATGTATGTGATATTGTTCAGAATTTTGAAGGAAGATTAAATTACAGAATCCATGAATATATTCAGAAATGAGTTTGGAGGATATGAGATTGAAGATGATGTGGCTTCTTCATCCACTGTAGCCATGGCCCAACATGGTGTGGACATGATAAACCTTGATAGTGGTTGAATCTTGAAACTTGTCAGGGATGTTGATCCTCCAAAACCTCACATGAATTTATAACTGACATGATCTAGTTACTTCAAGCTGTTGGAGGCATTCATTTTTTATTTAGCTACGTGAATACAGTACTTGGTTGTGTCTAAGTTTAAAGAAGTGTAACTAAATGAGTTAAAACAGAGAGTGCATTATTTCATGATTGGAAGTGTGTTGACTATTTCAAGGATAGTATAGAATGGCTATCCCTAAAGAAGTATAATTTTAATTTTAAACTGTAATACATATATTAGTCTGGTTCAAAATATACTACAGTTGGGCATTGATGCGGTGGAGGTCGTCTTTACTAATAAAAGCCGTACTTTCAGAGTGGAGCATCTGAGGACACAGAGAAGAAGACCAGCAAAAATGAAAGCTTCAAGAAACTGCTCACCATCAAGCCGTAAGTCTCTAACTCTCCATCTGCATTATACAATTTTAAATTAAAACAACATTAGTGCCAGGATAAATTAAACTTCATTATGATCAGTGGATTAGTCCCAGCTAAGTAATTAGGGTTTACCTGGCTTTTCAACCCATAGTTCACTAAATACTGGAATGCCTTAGTTTGTCAGTTAAATGGAGGTGTCATTGTGGGGCAGTCACATCAACATGATGTTGCCACCAGTACAGTAAGGTCTTGTATTTCGCGAGTAATAAAGACTGAAAAAATTGCGCGAAATTCAAATTCGCAAAATTCAAATACATAAACTAATGGGAAAAATAACAATATAGACTGACCACTCTACATTAACCTCTGATTTTCCCATTTATAACCTCCAAATGATACATATTTTACCTTTATTGACCTGATTGTGCTTTCCGGAAATTAGTTTTTAGGCCTTCCTCAAGTAATTTAATCACCCGCTGCTTATCCTGCATCAAGTACTTGGCAAACTTAACTCCCTTATGATAGTCCCGTTTCTCCTTTTCCTTATTTGACCGCTTAGGTGGGTCTGTCCCACCCCCACCAGCACCAGTAGGACCCACAGTAGAGGTAGAGGCCATTATCTTGACAGGTGGTAGCACCACCCAAAAAAGCACACAATAACAGCCCGGGCGGTCGCTAGGATGGCGCAGGCTACAACGCGATAGTTACATTCTTGTAAACCTCTTTTACGTTCACCACTGGCAATTCGATAACCAGAACGCTTCTTGAAAACATTTTTCTTGCCTTGTCTTTCCGTATTCATCGTTAACACAACAAAATTGGAGAAAATAGCGAAAATCATGGAGCAATCGACAAAAACCGCACGATTCAACTGATCACGTAATGTAAACAAAGAGCGCTGGTGTAAACCGTTATTAGTCCTCACTGCGAAACATTCTTTTTACTTATTCTTTTCATACAGTATTTATGGGTAACAGCTAAATTTGCCTCCCTAAAAACGAAATTTACAGAGTACCTCTCAAAAAACACTTCACAAACAAAAGACACGAATTATTTCAACATGTGATGTCGAACGTGAACTGTAAACATTGCATAACCCTGCGCAGCGCTTAAAACGTTGAGGATGGAATCGTGTTATAGCCAACATTCGTATGCAAAAAATCGCGTTTTACAAACAGCGTTCCCCTATTCATCAACGCATTGACAAAACACGCATTGTAGCAGAAATAACTAACTGGTATGAGGGCTGTGACGTCATTCAAGACGGTGGCCAGCATTCAGCTTGCTGGATCTCGCGAAATTCACGATATTTTACACCAAATATAAGACTTAGTTACATTAGGTAGTGCTCGGGAAATTAAAAAACCTGAAATGAAATCGCGCAAAATATGAGATCTTACTGTACTGTAATATTTGTACTCTTCTCTGCTACCTTCATGAAAAGAATAGTGCATGTTGTAGTAAATGTTTTGTGAAATATATAGTAAAACAGTACAGGTACTGTACATTATTGTTTAATTTCTCTATGCCTTTTTTTTTTTACTTTATTTAAAAAATATTTACTACCACATGCACTATTCTTTTCATGAAGGTAGCAGAGAAGAGTACAAATATTACAGTATTGTAGTGATAAAGAACCATCCAGCCTTTTAAACTGTGTCAGGACCGTCCATCAGCCCCGTGCCATAATCATATCTTAGTTATGCTACAAGTCTTTACAGCTTCTTAAGGTTAATAGTGATGTATTTCATTACTCATACAGTCTTCATACATGAATTTAAATGTATATTATTTGCAGGGATGAGGCAAATGTACGACGAATGCACACTGCTGTTAAATTGAATGAAGTGATTGTGAACAAGTCTCACAATGCACAACTTGTCATCATTAACCTTCCTGGACCCCCCAAGACGTCAAGACCAGAATCAGAGAGTAACTACATGGAATTTTTGGAAGTTTTAACAGAAGGACTGGAGAGAGTGTTGATGGTGAGAGGTGGAGGTCGGGAAGTCATCACCATTTATTCATGAGTCAGTATTCAGTATATATATGTAATAGTTACTCTCTCTGTGGTGTCCAGCTGGTTCACAGGAGACCAGGATACTGAAGGAAGGTTTACAATGTCCGTAATCATGTGTAAAATACAGGATAAGAAACTGGGTGATGAACAGTAAATACATCATTTTCAATATCTCCTTTGTCTCCAAAAACATTTTACTCTATTATAGTTAATAATTTTTGTGAGATGTAGGCAGCAAATGCTTTTTTTAGTAATGTGTTGTTTAACAACAATAATGAATATTTATGGCAGCAAATGCTCTCTTGGTAATGTGTTGTTTTAATAACACAAGTCTGGAAATTTATGGTGCATTCTTGTGGTTTTCATAGTTAAAGTTAGGATGTAAGCAGTGGTCTCAAGACCAACAGTCAAGTTCCCTTAGTAGTCTTTGTACTAATATTAAGGAGACCTGAAAGGACTGTACAGTAGCTCTGATTGAAAGATTAGACAAAGAGAGAGATTTATATGAAATGGTTAATCTTATAGGGATATATGCTGTGTAATTTGATTTTTTTTTACTACAGTATTTTCAAGAAATGTAAAGACTGGATATTTATATTATATTTTATGATGCTTATTAGCTTTTCTTACTGTTTAAGTTTTGTTTTTCTTTTACACAATAGTGTTGGAAGGCACCTAATTATAATACTCGTTATGTCAACAAGTCCAGCACCCATACAAATAATATCGTGGGCATTTAAGCTTTACCTCCATTGAAATTTGAGCTGTAATGAAGGGAAATTGTAAACATATTTTTTTAAGCTTCGTCGCCTTTTTTTCCAAGTTTTGATACAGTTGAAGTTTAGGTGTCCATAAGAACACTCAGGAGTCAGGCTTTTATTAAACTATTTGGAATTTAGTATTTTGATAATTATTGTTTTTTCAGACTTGATGATGGTAATGAATGGCTGTTGTGGTAACATTTGTTGGTGTAAATCTTTACAGATAAAGACACTTATGGTAGCAGACAACTATCACCACCATCTGCTGCTTACAGTTTTTAAATTACCCCCAAAAAATACATGAAAGTTATAATGTTTCATAATTACTTTGTAATGCTCTTAAGATTCATCTTCAATTTCACCGAAACAAGAATTATGGGATAAATTAAAATTAACAGATGACTCTGCCATATTATTGTGCATCATTTGTTCAGCGGTCACGAACATCCTCAAGTGTAGGGCGAGAGACAACGTTCACATTGGCTTATTAATATTACTTGCTTACAGTAAAACATTTTAAACAGCTGAAGCACTACAGCACCAATATTATACAATGAATTGTTTTTCCATACAAGCCTTTTCCTGCTGTGGTAGAGGGTGACTAGGCAGCAGCTTATCTCCTGACTCTTCTCACCCAGCAGATACTGGTCTTGCCATGTATCACATACACTACATATATATAACACACGTTACATACATATATAACACACACATTACATATATATATATTTATAACAAACAGTTACAAACATCACTAACACACAGATGTACAAACACCATTATACTGTATACAGCTGGATAATTTGACTATCATAGAAATGAAGGATTTGTCTTTTCTCACACTTCAAGAAATAAAAACATACATCAGAATAATATACAATAGTATTCATTAATAAAGATCAGAATAGAATCGTATTTTAAGATAAATAACTGGGAGACAGCAGTAGCTATGTTTAAAGCCAAGTCAAACTAGAAAACGTGCGGCCCAAGACCAAAACATCAGTGATAAAAGGAGACCAATGGAGAGGTATATTTTGTACGCCCCAATATTCCCGTGTCGTGCTTCCATGAGTGACCAGCAACAAGTGATCTACCACCCACTCTCTCAACTTTTCAAATCAATATTGTTTTGGTGGCAAATATTTGTACATACAATAGAACCAAGTGTTTAAATTTAAAATATTTGAAGTAAATAAAAGATGTGAAGAGGAAGATGATACATAAACTTTATTCCCTCTGCCTTCTGCTCTTGTATTTTAAGTTCTGTGAAGATTTGGTCTACAGACGTCTCCTTGTTTTTAATATTTTATATCTTACAGATTGCAGCTCAGAGATTTTTTTGTGATCTGGTATGGCAGTCAGATACAGTAGGCAAAATCAAAGAAAATATCAAAGGATTAGTTATGGATGTGTAAAGCAATATGTTAGACTAGAATAAATCAGTTAAATTTAAGATATCATATACAGAATTTAAATTTAATGGAAGTTCCATAAAATGTAATATAATTTGTATTAAGTTCATTATACAGTATAATTTAATAATATACTTTGGAGGGTTCTGGCTCAGAGGGCAGAGTTGGGAACAGTTAATAAAGACCAAGGCACTTGACCAACACTCAGAGGCATGTACAGTATATTACACACCACCACAACTGTAATCTCTCTCGTTCACTTAAATCAGGAACAACAGTAAGGATACAATAATTTTTTCCACGTGAAAGAGAACCACCGCAGCTGAACATTTTTACGGCAGTTATGGAGTAAACACGAAGGAAGACGTGTATCTTCCCTTGACTGTGGGATAAAGATTACAAGAGTTCCATAAAACAATGTACAGTGTCTCTATAAAAGTGTTCCTGGTGCATCAGGTCGAGCACAAACACGAGTAACTATATCATTTACATGCTTATAGACGTACATGCTATATTAAATCAATCCTCTTGTTAACATTGGGTTTACTAACGCCAAGAGAAAAATTCTAACCTAATCTCCGATGGATCTACAGTAGAGTAATTTTCTACAGTATTTTGAAATTTGTAACTGATATTGACCTCAAACTGTGCCATAATTTGGTGTAATTAATAACATAACCAAGAAATGCATGAATTTATACTCTTAGTTTGGCTGGGATTACACTATGGACTATTTCCTGAAATTTTGTAAAGAGTACTGTACTGTAGACTGAAATTGTTAACACTAGCCAGTAACTGTACATTCATTACATAGGGCCTTTGTATTACACTGGCTAATTACTATGGGTATTATTAATGTTGTTTAACCAAAGTTGTGATCATAATACATCTAAATAGGCTGTGGATTATTTGGTATCATTAATCATGTAAAAAAAAATCATCTTCGTACTGACTCCATCAAATAACACTAATACAATATATCACAATCTCATGAGGTGTACTGTGTATACTTGAGGCAACATATGACTGTATCACATAACTTGGTAGACATGAGATACAACAACATAGAAAGTCATTATGAACACTAAAGACACAGTAACTTACATCCTAAATTTACAAATAAGATTGGTACGTAAATTTTTGTCAACCTGATTACTTTTAACAACTTGAAGTAATGGTTTATTATTCAGTACTTGGTTTAGTAGCAGAACACAAGAATGTTGCATACTTCTGACCAATTTTTAGTAAGGTAACAAGCACAGGTAATCTCCCACAGGTATAAGGAGTTAAAAATAATACCAGCTGTAATCTCTTCATACATGCATACCACACACAGATGTATAGTACATAAACTACAATGCCTTTATTATAACAAAAGTGCAAAGTTCAACAAAATATTCAAGATGTTGTAACGTCCTCACAACAACTCCTAATAGAGCCAGTATCCATCAAATTTAATTCTTTCTCTAATTTCCATGTACCGACAAATTATAATATCGTCAAGTTTACTCCAATTACGTATTTGTTATTGAAATGTAACAATTTTCAACGTTTATATTTGTATACTTTGTCTAAATTGATAATTACAATTTTCTTAACAATTTAAGGACCACTTAGTGAATGAGCTTCCATCCCAGTGACAGATTCAAAAACATTTTGCTCATATTATTTCTCACCGAGGTGTGTGGAATGTGTATTGATGTTAATCATCAAGTGTTTGTTCTTATAGGAATCAATTATAACAAGGCAATTATGATTTTCAGGTTGTACTTGCTTAAGAGTCTGTTTGAGATATTGCGAGAGAGAACTCTACCCTTACATTAGGTGGCGCTCGTAGAGATACTTTGTCGTACGAGAGAACGAGTTACTTTTCTATAGCCACCGGAAGTGTGAAAGGTTTTATGGCAACTTTATGGTGATGAGAGAAGTAGTACTACACTGCTTGTTGTGAGTAAATGGACAATCAGGCTTCACCAATTTTGGTTTTGATATGTCATTTGAGTAGATGACCTCTTATATACTAATTGTTTTTAGTAAATCCAGGGATGTGTCCTGAACTAAATAAAAATAATTATCTTTGGTGTTCATGTTTTGTAGCTGTAGAGATAGCTGTCCATTGATTCTGTTATTTTTTAATTATAATGGTGAGCCACATTTAAGCGCACCAACCAAGGCTCAATATTTCTGATGTTACATTGATGTTTCTCCTTTCAAAATTCATTGAAACAAGTGAACACCTAAAGATATTTGGGAACACTTCCCTGGATGGCACGACAATGTGACCTCAAGCATGAGTTTTGTTATCTGCATCGGTAATATTTTCTTGTCATCATTTAAGAGAGAGAGAGACACACTAATACATGATTCAGTACACAATGCATCACATAAATCTTACGTCTCATCATAAAACGGTAATACTTAAAACTACTGTACAGTACTATTATTTTTCAACTAACAACACAACATGTAGGTAATAAAGCCTATGTATGAGGTGATAATTTAAAAAATTTCTTGTATATGTATGATACTGTCCATAGACAACTGTTGGAAGTTTTTTGAAGAATACTATTTGTTGTTGGTACAAGTTAAATTACATTGAATATGTATTAGATTTTGATGAGCAAGTGTTAAAATGACTGGGGAAAGGAGAAGAATATGGTTAGTTTAAGTTGAATATTCAACTGGCTCAACTGTAGTCTGTGCAAACTCCTGAATGGGATTAGTACTGTTCCTAGGTACAGTTAGGTAGAATTTGATCTTTACTTCAATGGGATAGGTAATGCAGGACATAATCAAGTAAAACTGTATCATATATGGAAATGAATGATCGATCAGATCATATATTACAGTACATATGAGGACTCTTGTATTTATTTGTAATTTATTATATGTACTCCCATTAATTTCCATATTTAAAAATATATATTTATAAAATTCAATACTCCTCCAGCTCAAATAGACTGTTTTAGGAACACATAAGGCTATTGGTGGGAGTACCGGTACTTAGTAATTTATATCAGAATCAGTCCAATATGTCATTGTATTGCCCTCAACACAGCTGTTGCCAGATCCTCATCAACACACACTGGTACTTGTATTAATCACAATGGATAACTTTCCTCCAGAGGCTACACATTCAGGACAACTTATTGCTAACATTGTTTTACATGTATGTTAACACTACAGTAAAACCCTTTGCTAATTCACATTAACTCGGGCAGTCTTACGAGTCCCCCAGAATATATGAATTAACACCAGAGTAACTTACAGATAATTAACAATAATACTAAATAAGGCTCAACCTTCAGGTGATATTTTTATTACATAATAAACATGTGTCACATACAAGTAAATATTAAAGCACAGTACTATACAGGTATTAGTTAAAATGATTCTTGACAGGAACAAAATGGTTGCCAATACAGTACAGCAAACCTTTGTAATTTACATATGAAAGTTCCATCACTGTTGACAGAAAAACCCTGTTATCAGACCCTCACGGACCCTGAGTTGGTTACGGTACTTGGAAGTTTCCAGTATATACAACCACCAACACAGTACAGTATCAAAGTTGTTAAGCATTTATTGGTATTTTTTTACGTGTATTTGGCATAGACTGTATACTGCACATGCAAGTAGTTTTTGTTAAGTATAATTATCACATTTTTTATTATTCTTCAGTAAAAAATAATTGACACATTTTTATTAAGGTCACGAGACAATCGTGAAAAATTACACAAGTACTGGTATATTAATATTAATCCCATTCTTAGATATTAAAAAAAAAAAAGAATTCCTATTTCTAATTATGGATTCATGGGGTTTTACTGTAGTGTATAAGCTGCCTCTGAAACAAACTAAAAAAACAACTATAAAAATGAAACGTTTACTTGATGTGAACATATCATTGAAACTTGGCCTTATAACAGTTGCAAGTTATCCATTTAATTATGCAGAACAGTTAAAATATTTCTGAACAGCCAATGAGATTTCTAAGGGCCACATTGATGAGACATACACCAAACAATGTGCTTGGACTAACGCAACCACCAATTAACTAGTGTCAAATCACCATCATTATGTTATGTTCTCCAGTTAGTATCTGGATACCTCATCATTTAAAGAAAATGTGTCTGAATAGAGAAGATAGAATAAAAACAATGAATTTGTTCACATACAGTATGTTGACCTTGAAGTTCTGTATGAGTGAACTGTGTGATATATTTGTCTCAAAACCTTAGGGTGAGGATAATGAGCTTGTGGCCAGTATTATTGATAATGTCTGGTCAGAACACCCATAGAAGTAACTATGAAGGCTTTAACTGGTTATGTCAAGTGTAATGTGAGGCAGTGTGTGTGTGTGGTTGTTGTGCAGAACGAAAGGGAACCTCAGATGTATGAGGCTGATAAAATATCATGACTTACTACTGCTAGTGATAGACATATGGCTGGAGATTGTTTGGTGTTTCACATTTCACTATTAAGCAGCTCAAAAAAAATCCTTAAAATAAAACTATTATACAAATGAATAAATGAACTATATACCTTCACATCTAACGATTTCATTACTTATCTAAATATACTATCTACATTTACTGTATTCTGACAGGTGATATAAAAATTCCTTTCCAAACTTGACATTGTCACATATTGTAGTGTTAAAGAGACTTGGCAGTCATCATTGGCACCACAAAACAATTCATCATTGTAATATAAAGGAATCAAAAGTGTTAACAAAAATAGGAGAGAGGGAATCAAGATTCAGCAATGTTTTCTTGAGTTACAACATCCTAATAATACAGATGTTCTGAATCTCATGTGTAAACACTGTAGTACTGTAAATCTAGATACAGGGACACCTTGAACTAGGGTGAGCTGCCCTTCTTAAAGTGACCTATTTTGTTTTTCTAATACATAACTTACACACTTCTCTAGTTTGATCTTATAACTACACACTGCTTAGCAAAGTATAATTTATCAGGTATTTGTTTGTCCTTTTAATTCCATTCATACTTTCTTGTCATTCTCAGCATTAATTTCACTATCTTAATTATATATTCATCAAAATTACCTCTGTCTTGGCATTCAGAAATATTTGATAATTTATTCATCCATTACTGAAAACCAAGTAGAGGTGCTCTCAGAAACTGTACTAAATCTGTTACCACAAAACACTGAAGATAAATGGTGCGAGTGTGTAGACCTATGCCAATGTGGGGGTGGAAAACAGGTACTGTATATATATAGAGAGACACAGTATAAGGGTGAGTTATACAGTTTGTTGTTCCTAATATGCTACAAGCTGGTTACTTGTCATGTTTAGGCCTTGTATTAAGTTGTCTCTTATGTATAGAAGGCCATCACCCAGTACAAGAAAATCTGAGACACCATCTGTTTCACTATGTAATCTCTTTGTTAAATTCTAGTGCTGTGAGTCATATAAGGTCATCTGGAACTAATATGTATTATTTTGTGTAACTATTTTATTTCTAGACCATGAATAAAGAATAAGTCATATGTCTGAACTTACTAGCAGTAGTTTTTGTGTAATTCTGTGGCAGTTGGTACTGATAGTATACTTTGAAGTGTATTCTAATTCTATCTAGAATATTTATTTTTAGATACCAGATAAAGTTAGCTATTATCAAATGAAATAACTTATCCTTAATCATTGTATTTATCAACATTTCATCTCTCATTTATACACCACCATGTTTTTATTATTGTAACTTGTTCTGTGCAGACCTACAACACTGAGGCTTGGTCAGTGCTTCAACATGCTCAATTCTGGAGTCCTAATTCTGAAGTTTGGGGAGATGAGACCATTCAATGTCACAATACAGAGACTGAAGAGAAGGTTAAGGGACATACAGAGTGTATCATTTATACTTGTTATCAACCCACATCTTTTTCTTATCAATAAAAACTCATAATATGAACAACATAATTTAGAACACACTTTCCTCCTGATTGCAATTTTATGACGTTACTTTAAAGATAAAATTACAACAAAAATCAAATTAGCTACAGAGTGTAAGAGTTTCTAGACTAAAGGAGTCTGGCTGAGCCTTTACAGTGTAAGAGAATTTATTTCTTCAAACAACTCTTACATATATAGTCTTATGATATTGAGTAAAGTGCCTAATCTCTTTAAATTAATTAGTTTCCCCTTCCTTATTACAATAATTAATTACAGACAATTTAGATTCTTTGAACCCCATTTGACAAAGGATTTTATAAAGGCACTTTGAACCATAACACCTGCAACACAGTATACATTAGTTGGCTGGGCACTTAACTCTACAAAAGCCCAGTTCATGTTCAATAAAGGCTGAAAGTATATCTTAATACATATAACAATACATTTAGCATTAAACCACAAAAGATATTCTTGTCACTTTGCTCACTGCTTATCAAACTGTATCAAATAATTCTTTTAAAAGTTCAGTTGATGTCAGATTCATTTTTTGTGTATGAAAAATATCACTCAAGCTCAAGGTGATTTTCTTTTTCTTCTCACACAAAGAAATTAAACTAATGTTATCTACACACACACACATTACCCTGGTATTAAACATTGTGCCATCTAAATATATACACAAAATGTTCATCCTTAATCTATAAGGAAATAATGGAGATTCTTCAACCCAACATCATTATTGTGCACTCCATGCAATAAAAATATTTGCAGTGTTGTTATGCATGGATGTTGCTTCAGTGCTCAATATTCTTCTATCTATCCATAACTAAAGAATGAACACTAGTGTACTAAGCTTTGGCCAAGCCTCTGAGGGTTGTCTTATGGTCTGTGATGTCATCCGTGAGAAGAAATTAATAGTCATCCACATTTCATAAAAAATAACTCATCAGTCTTAATATTTCTCATCCTGTAAAGCTTGTGATTCACTAGTTATATTCCTTGTAAATGACTACGTATATTAATCAAAAGAGCAAATTATTTTGTTGCATATAATATAATACTGTACAAGAACAACCAGATGGTACTAACACTTGGTCTTATGTACTTAAATCTTTAGCACATGACACTGGGAACGAGGTATTGAAGTAATTTGACTAATTTATAATAAAATTTACATGCAACAAAAATAGATTCCTCATTGTTGACTCTTAGGCTGTAATTAGCAACCTTGTAGTGTCATTACCTTGTGAACATTAAAAATGCATCTCTATCAAAGTTCTGGCACTGTACTGGCAGTTTATCCCCCCCGCCCCGCCCCCAAAACAAAAATCTTCCACGTTAGAAGCAGAGTTCCCTGCAGAGTCCATTGATTACTACCATATATCTCTTGCTGGAGACTTAACATCAATGCTCTTAATACTTGACAAAGAATTCTGCATGTTTCTTTGGCCATCGTGAAAGTGAAGCTATCATCTTTGTAATACTGAATAAGTATAAAGTTGCTAAAATGTAAAAAAAAAAAAAAAAAAAATATAAAATTATACTTGTATACAGTATAGTATAATATGACTAGCCCCTGATACCATCTTTCAAAGAGAAACTTTACTTTTAGACATGCTTACACAAGAGCACTCAATTCCTTAGGGGGAAAAAAAATTATGAAATCCCCTAAAGTTCATAAAATCTAATTGCGGTTTAACCTTTGATGGATATGCATATTCAACGTCCAACACAGTACAGTAATTACAACCCTTCACTAATGCCACATTTGTTGTGCCCCTTTTTACACCTGACTGGGCTCGTCTATTCACTTTCATGTTTTATGGCCAAACTGTATTAAATGTAGAAACATTTTTGCCATAATGTACATGAAACCTAATATGACAAGGTCGGTGAGTGGTGTCTAGAACTCCTGATGAACGCCAAATATTTCCTAGGGCTCACTTATGATCAGTACAGAACAAGCTAACTACTGAAGCTTTATGGTTGAAGACTTCTCCAACTTAACTCAATATTGTTGATTTGGAATAATATATATATATATATATATATATATATATATATATATATATATATATATATATATATATATATATATATATATATATATATATATATATATATATATATATATATATATATATATAAATGTGTGTCAATCTTGTGATATATTAAACTGAGAAAAATAAGTTATTTCATTATAAAACAGCGTCTCACTCCTGCAGGGGAGACAAGTACTGTACAGTTGAAGAGTCTTCACACCAACCTTCAATAGGACTAATGCCACTCCTTTTGCAACCATACCATTGTTAACCCAAAATATAATTCAGATATGAGAGATGTTAGGATAGCAAACTTTCAGTCACAAACAAAAGCAATGGAACAAGATGATTCTCTTCCTGATGGCATAAGGGGCAGCACACTGACCTTCAAGAGTGGTATCATCTTGTGATTATTTTTGGCCCCATGTATTGTCTCAAGAAAGTATAGTGAAAGCACAAATTGAAGATTATTATGGTCTTGTTTTGTTGGTAGGATAAAAGGCTTCATTTAATCTATGGAATTTGTCAATTTGCTCTTAAAAGTCTAGTACAGTACTGTGTGTTTTATTACTTACCATTACATGAGCCAAGTTCTGCTTGCTTCTTCTTGTATGTGTACTTGCACACTGGCTGTAAGAAAATTTTATACTTAGTTTTAACTAATGTGCACCATTCTATACTAGAATATACAAATTATTATTAATTTATGATGTAAATACATCATTACAATTTATGATTTAATCTGTAATGCAGCTTTGAACTGATTCCATAAATCTTTATTTAGCTACATGACAAAAACCTGAAAATTTGGATTATTCATCTTGGAAATTTTACAAGATTACAAATTTTGACTACTGATAAATATCAATTTTCCTAAAGTAAACTGTACAGTACCACCTCTGGTACAGTACTGCACAGTACATTATATCATCTGTGATACTGTTAAAAATTCCAATTATATTAGAGACTGAGACAAGGACTTAATGAGCAGTTTCAAGAAATTATCATTAAGGTTGAGCTTGACTAGTGTTTCTGTAAGCTCATCTTAATGAAACTCTTTATCAGTAGTACAGCACAGTATTGTTCACAGCGTGCAAGACTATAAATGTTGTCTTCTGTCTTACCACAAAATGAAGCCAATTTGTTGAATATAGATATTTCTAGTAGAATTTAATTTTGTTCTGTGATTATTTAAAAAAGTTGGTTGTTCAGTGATGTGTATGTGCCAGTAGATTTACACAGTGAAAGATATTACTTTAACCATTTACTTTATACAGTATATTTGTCAGACAATGGGCAGTGTCATTATTCTTTTAATTATTTGGGTAGACCATTGGTTTGTTAACCTCATTACAAATTACTGAAATGAAAATTATCCTACTGTAGTATCTCTTATGATTGAGGCCCAATGTACTTGTTTTTCTTTACTGTCCTTTCACTGGCTTTTTAGGTGTAAAGAGCTCTACGTTTCTGTGTTGAGAGTATAGTAAATGGCTGTTAGTAAACACCTCTTTCACTAACCTCATATACACCCAAAGTCAATAGCTTAAACACAAGCAGTGGTAACACACTGGTCTGTGGCTTGACCAACATCGGTGTATCTACAGTTAGCTAACTACAAAATCCATCATTAAACAATACGCTGACCAATCCATGTCCAGCCCTATGATTTAGACACGTTTCAAGTAGAAATTCCAATTACAGGTATCTGTCAGGAATTGTGCGACAGGTACCAAGATTTTATTTACAATATAGAGAGACATTCAAATAAAAATCTATAAAATGGATCGATCTCATTCAGTAAGCAATGGGAACTTATAACCCTTAATAACTAGAAGTTTTATGTTCATGTGCTGCAGAACATGACACAATGTTACAGGTATCATTTATAATGTACGGTACAGAACAACTTACAACCATAACTATACCTGTTCACTGGTTTTAGAATACTGTATCACATTCAATAGGGATCAAGAACTTGGAACCTATGATTGAAGCCTTACAGAATGACAAGCTCCAGGCATGGTTACCGGAATGGACACTGAAATTCATTGTTTCAAATGCAAAATGATGTTCATGTTGTAATAGCAATAAGGAAGGGCACCTTTTACCGGCAGAGAGAATAAATCTGGAGGTTTATGGTGTCGCTGAATTAAAGTTCTTGGACCACAGTGAGGTGAACCTTGCTAATAAACTACTGTACAGAAGTTGAAATAATAGAGACCCTATACATACCTAGACTGTCTGTCTCTAATTAGAATTTTCAAAAGATGAAGCCCTGAGACACAGCTCCACCATCAAGAGCATAATACTGCAGTCAGTTTAATGCGATGTTATACATAGAAGGGTGTTCCTGAAGCTGACCGAGATGGGTCGCTCTGAGGCCCACTGGATTGCTTTTGCTATGGCCTCAAGGTGATGCTATTCAACACTTCACAAGTTACAATGTAGGTGACCTTGTAACTGACTTACTATTACAAACTACTATGCTAACAACATTGCAAATCACCCATAGTACTGTATTCAAAATCAGGGTCGGCTGATTTAAACCAAATGGTTAAAATGGATTAAAAACTTTTAATCTGCCTTTTTGTGGGGGGGGGGGGGTTTAATTTTTTTCTTCCGTTTTTACAGTATTACTGTACACTACTTACAGATGGTTTTAATGATTTATAAGAGATTTGGAGAAGCATATGATAGGGTGAACAGAAAAGCATTATGGGAGGTATTACAAGTGTAAGGAGTGGGAGGAAGGTTATTAAATGCAGTAAAAGCAGGGGTTAATCCAGGAATATCAAAAGGGTCTAAGAAGTTTTGGGTGGGGAAACATGAGTGCAGCGACTATGCCCCTCAGAAATATTTTGGAAAACTGACCAATGTCATGGGCATTTTGAAGTAATTTTTAAGTCGTGTGCACTTGATATTAGGAGATATTCTGAAATCAATAGTAATTACTTTTTACTATACAAATACACCCGAGTACAATACTGCATTAAAGAAAAAGTATGACAAATTTCTGATGAAAAGGGGAGTCTGGACCCCCAAGGCCCCCCTGGATCTGCCCTTGGAGCTGTGTTGGGTTAAGTTAGGTTAAAGGCAGCGTCACACTGGACACTCCTCCAAACGTGTTGCCCGCTGACCTGACTGCCCAGCAAGCAGTAGGATTTCAGCCATTGCTAGAAATGGACAATGGTTTGGCTGGCAGGGTTAGTGGTCAAATGAGCTTCATATTAGGTGTTGAATGTTCAAGTAAATATTGAAATAAATCATGAAACAATAATAATTTAAAATATAACCCATAAAACTGTGACATATTTCTATTTATTCATCACTTTAAAACTTTTAGTTTTATTAAATCATTATTCAGGGTCTTCTTTGACCAGCCAGCTGCCGCCACTTTTAAAGAAACTTCCTGATGCTCCCATTGTCTTTTCTTTAGCTTATCCACACGCCTCACTTGCTTCAGCAATTGAAGAACTATAGCACATTCCTGCAAGGCATCAACTGTAGTAAGGGGACCCATGGTGAACCTCTAGATGCTTTGTGTTTGTTTTCATTACATAGGGCAGAGGAGTCAACAAACCATCCCAGTGTGCCGCTGCCTTCAGTTAGCATTTGGATGTTAATTAAAGGTGATATAGGGTTTATTACTACAGTACTGGACTTACTGTATGCCATTATTATACCAGTAGCAAAAAGAAAGTGAAATACTGTATCGTTAGGTTAAGTAAGATAAGGTTAGTTTTTTGTATATTTTTACCCCACAATTCCCCTCTACTGTACTGTATTTCAAAGCCATACTTACCTCTGGAGACTCCTAAATGGAGGTACTGGGGTCACAGCTCCGACACAACAAACCCTCTTTACCCCACGTCTCAGTTTCAATTCCAGACTTAACCAACACTGGCACATTTATAGGAACTTAAATATCCAAAAGCCAGTGCCATAGTACTGTACTGTACACGGGTGTAGCTCCTGGGAGGGATTGGGGACTTCCCTATGCAACCCCCCCCCCCCATTACAATTCACAGAAGAAAAATTTAAGTCCCGTTAAGTCGCTTGTGGATTTACTTCATTGTTAAAAAGGTCAGATTATAACTCAGTTTATAAAGTAAGAAACAATCTAAATGTGTATTTTATTCTGATTACGTTCGGAGGCGCATTTCTACAAGTGACGTCTCTGAACCTTCAAGCTACACCTCCAGTAACATCATACCCAATAACTGTTACTAACTTACTAGTGCGAAACTGAATAGAGACCGACCTGCTAGTGAGGTGACCAGGTGCCAAGAAAATAAAATAAAGTGCCATACCCGAGGAGGACTTAGAGAGCTGTGAGTGTTAGCTGTGGCGACCATTTAAATGTTTTTTTTTTAAGTTCACCTTTGTATTAAAATTTTTGTTCCTGAAAATTTAAAGAAAAAAATAACATTAATATTATTGTATACAACCTATAAGATACCGCTAAATAATTGTAATTTAGTTAAGTTTGTGTTGTGGTCTTCGAGGAGGAACTAGTGACCGGTCTCGAGGTGGACAATGTGGTGAGGCGAAATATTTACATTATATTAACTATATTCTCAATACTTCACTCTTACATCTTACTTTAAAGGTTTGTTGAATATTATGGAGATTTTTTCATGCAATTGACTTTAGTATTTGGTGTAAATGAAGTGCCTGTGTTTATTATTTACAAGCATCTTATCTCCTCCATAGTCCATTTTCTCATTATTTTGCCGAGGGTTGTGTTAATTATCAGTACTGTTCTTGTTATAATTTCTGTAGGTAGAGTCTTTCAGAGGTCTGTCATTCTGGGTGAAGAAGTATTTACACGTCTTTCTACCGTCTCGTGTGACTCGGGTTAACTGGGACCTGTAAAATTAGCAGTAAAGGTTTTATTTCTAACCTAACCTAACCAACTTAACCTAAATAATATAATACTGTAATGTTTTGGTGAAAGCTTAAGTTTACGTAGAGCTTAAATTTAGGAAGGTTAGTTTTTTTATGCACGAAAATTTATATAATGTAGCAATATTTAATACTTTTGAAAGTTGTCAGCCTTACCATATGTTAACATCAAGGTTTTATATCTTTTAAATACAAGACAACAGAAGATAACTTTTTATGCCTCAAGAATATCCCATAAGAGGTGGAGGATTTGCATTACCCTGTATTTGTGATTTGTTTTTCTCTTAACTCTTACATAAGACAGTGGCTATTTGTCTGCTCGTGGACCTTTACATCCCTCAGTTCTCTAGCATTTGTGTTGATTGATGCTGGTCTTGTGCATTACTGAATTTGGTCACTTGCAAACCTAACCTAACCATATTTCCAAGTGACCACATTCATTTACAACTACTGTACTTACTTATTCAATGTTACTTTCTTCATTCTTGAATTATTGGAAAGAATAAAATATCATTTGAAGTACAAGCATATGAAGAAAATACAACAGCAGTACCATACAGATGGGAGTTGTCTTTACCTGCTATAAATAAGAACTAAGAATGGAGGAAACTGCAGCAAGCTTACTGGCCCATACTAGGCAGCCCCGTTTATATCCAACCCATATTGCACGTATATCTGCCCAACCTGTATTTGAAGCTATGGTAATTGGAAACATTGTAGCTCATGGTCCGGCCACCTGGTACTGTGGTATTGCCCTCTATGGTCACATCTTGTGAGGTCATGTTATCTACCTTCCATCAGGTCATGTAATTAACACCAAAATTCAAGACTCCTCTCCCCTGCTGTCTTTTCAAACCTTCAATATTTGCTCTATGAAAACTGGCACTTCCTTGGAATTTTCCCTGAGACTGACTTTTAAGTGTCAGGTTGAATATCACTTCCTTGTGATCACTTTTTGCTGTTTCTAGTCTTGTCCAGTTTCTTGTAGGTGTAAAATTATTACTGTAGCTACTGTACTTACTGCATGTACAGTATTTCACTTTTTATGTTTTATATTGATACATATACACCACTATTAAGAAAATGTTTTGTAGGCTTCAGATATCTGGATTTTTTTTACGTCAGCCTTTACAATGGTAGACTATGGGAAAATGTGTTTCAATTTACAAAATATTTTTTTAGAAATATTTGTTCTAGAATGAATCCTTTCATACATCAGGGTAGGCTTGTAATAGTAAATACTATACAGTACTGTACCGAGAAACATTACACTCATCAGTACACTATACTGTACTTAAAACAAATATTTAGTTATACACTTTTCAAATAACTGAACTGTAATGTACTGTAAATGCTTATCCAGTTCCAAGCTGCAGCAAATAACATGTCATTATTTTCTGTGATCCATAGGTAGCCACTGTACTTGAGACTAGCTAAACAATGGATAAAGATCCCTCTTTCTCTGGAGTACATGAGAGAAGAAAGAAGTCGACAGAGAAATTTAGGGGTGGTAAAGGCAAGGTACTGGAATGTCTTGAGTTATGTATGGTGATATGAAGGCTGTGTGTACGTATAGGAGTCATACTTCATACCATCTGTTAAGTCAGTTACTGTATGTATTTTACTCCTGTTCCTTGTATCAAGCTGAGCTGTGTGTAGTGCTCACTTAGTACACGTGTAGGTGATCATGTCTGGGGGAGTATAGAAATACAATATCCTAAAAACATATTCATTTTACCATAAACTCCCGATTCTCTAAATCAAAATTTAGGTGTTTGAGGAATCAACAAAACAAAGAATCACTTCAATCCTACATGAGCGCCTCATCCAGGGCCCAACCATTTAGATATAATGGGTGAGAAGCCTTCATTGCCCTGGGGCAGCTCCCATAAGCCCCTACAATGATGCCCAGCAAATACCAAATATGGGGTATTTAAATTGGGCCCATGAGAAATCCAGTACAGTATATGCATCAGTTGTGAGACATGTCTGCCGGGGGTTAAAGACAAGTCCCAACATACAGTAATACTCTTAATCATGGCTCGATAAAGTCACAATCTCATAAGTTAAAGAAATTGCCTGACAGAATCTACATATTACAGATGCCATCATCCTGAGGGAATCCCCATCCATATTCCTCATTTACTCAGAAACACATTTGTACTTTCACATGTGTAGACACACGCATCAAAAATATCTCACCATGTTTGTAATATCATTGAATGTTTACATTAATTGATAAATTGGACACTGAAGCGTGTTTTACAAAAATCTTGAACATTTAAGGGGTTATTGTAGATGTTTAAACAGTTTTTGTGGGTGCATACAGGATTTTGTGGCTGTCATGTTGGATGCAACTGCCTGCTGTGTAACCATGGCTGGCTGTAGTCCTGCTTCCATTTACAGCACCAGATGTTAGATGATTTACTCTACATATACAGTATACTGTATTTGTAAGATGTGTTAGTTTACTACAGTATTTTTATTTTAGTCCAGAAGAAATCCCAAGAATGAGGGCAACATTATGCGAGCAGAAGTACAGAGGTACAAAGACCGAGAGAAGGTAAATATCCTGTGGTTTATGAACAATTTAAGTGAGGTAATTAATAGAAAATTTTTTAATGCTCTATTAGTATCACTTAACTGGTCACAGGACAAGTTAACCCTTCAGGTCTTGGCATTGTCATCATTTACCGGTAGTTTATAGTTTATTCCAGATTTTACAACAAATATTTTTAATTCCAACAAATTCTGCTCATACAGCTCACTCTCCTAAATTGTCTAGCTACATGAATAGTATTTATTGTTGTTTCTGGTGAGTAAAGTGCCAAGACCTGACAGCATCCCACTTCTCACCTTGTAAAAATTTGTACCCAAACGTTTTTTTTCTTCTATTTTTAAGCTGTCTATTTTTTATGGCTAAATCTTTAGTGTGTTGTACAGTATCCCACTTACAGGACCCACTCACCATCCCCCCATTATGTTCCCTTATCTTGAGACCAGGTGATGTCTGGGCTGTTTGTGAAAATTACGCAGTAGTCATTCACTCCATCAGACCCTCACCTTTCACCTCAGTCATCATGGAGTGTGTTGAAGGCAAATAGTTACAGTATTGTATTCAAATGCCTTGGGCGACACCAATTCCACACTAACACCCAATGTGGTTTCTCTTCCACTCATTCCATAACATGCATTTCATCTCCCAATTCATAATTCTGATTATACTCTTGACAACTTATGATGACTCTTCTTTTGTTGACATGTCCAGACAACTTCCCATTAACCCTCTCATGGTGTCTTGATGCAGATTCCATCGCTAAGCACTCCTGTGCTGGCCTGACCCCATCCTGTTCAGCCATATCTCACACTGAGAGCACCCCTACAGTATGCTGGAACAGTGGACTGGTCCCATCAATCACCTAAGATCCTCCCATCTCTAAGGGTGCAATTTGAGTGTGGATCTCTACATAATGTTTACTAAAAATGGAAAAACCGTTCCTGTTCCTGGCGTAACCTGCGTCATAAGACTGTGACGGAGTGAGACACCATGGCCAGGAGTACCAAAGGGTTAATGTTGGAGTTTTCATGGTACACGTTTTCTTACTCTCTTCACATTAATAACTGTTCATTCCTGTCAATTAAGCATATCCCTTGGCTGATGACACCTGCCTTTATAGTTAATCCTAGCTTTCTAATACAGTACAGTACCCACACACAGTTAGGTCTTACTTTACTGTACTTACCAGTACTGTACTTCATCCTCTTTGCTGCTGCTCGGCTCTCTAGCCAGTTGGGGGGTCAGTCATATACCTGTTACACTCTATTGGCAAGTACAGTACAGTACAGTACTGGGCACACAGTACAGTACTGTACTTGTTAAGACACACTTACTGTCTCTCACAAAAAAGATCATTTTTAGTCTTGACTTATCAGTCAATAACACCCTCATTTATATCAGCCACCAACCCCAACACTGGACAAGTAAGGTCATAACAAGAATTCACTGACTACCTGAATGGCTAGTAAACTGATAAGTAGTGGAAATGATAAATAAAAAAAGGTATCCAATTTTACTTCTGCCAGTCTGTCAGCTATTTAGAGAAGGGGACTTACTGTGTAAGCTTTAGAGAAGGGGACTTACTGTGTAAGCTTTAGAGAAGGGGACTTACTGTGTAAGCTTTAGAGAAGGGGACTTACTGTGTTAGCTTTAGAGAAGGGGACTTACTGTGTAAGCTTTAGAGAAGGGGACTTACTGTGTAAGCTTTAGATAAGGGGACTTACTGTATAAGCTTTAGAGAAGGGGACTTACTGTGTAAGCTTTAGAGAAGGGGACTTACTGTGTAAGCTTTAGAGAAGGGGACTTACTGTGTAAGCTTTAGAGAAGGGGACTTACTGTGTAAGCTTTAGAGAAGGGGACTTACTGTGTAAGATTTAGAGAAGGACTTACTGTGTAAGTAGAGAAGGGGACTTACTGTGTAAGCTTATGTTTCTCATTAGATGATATAACTTTCAAATGAGTTTAGGAGTGATGTGATTGGTCAGCAGAGACCATGGGACAACAGGAACTCTTCAAATGTCCACTGATGGGAAAACCCTGTCAGTCCTGCTTCATGCCCTTATTGCTTCTTTTAGCTAAACCCAACAGTTTTCATGATATATTGAACAGTTTTCTTCCGCTGACTAGACCACCACTAATTGTGGAGGCTGCTTGCTTAGGTTAGGAATGTCAAAAGGAAATTGAGTCTAGATTATCCCTTGAAACATTATTCAATTTATATTTTGATATGTTTCATTCATCTTACAGAGTATGCAGAATGAGGACAGTTCCACAGTTTCTAGCAGAAGGGTGACGGTTAGTATGCTTCCTATATCTGAACCTACATGCAGTATATTGGGACCAAGAAAGAGTGAATGTTACTGACTGAGCCAAAGCCTGTTACTTATCATTTAAGCCTCACTGCAATAGTACTGTATAGTGGTAAGGTCTTGTAAGTGAGGAGGAGGGAGGGGGAGCAGAAATGGAATTGTAGGTATATTGTTTGCAATATTGGTTATCTTAGGTCTTGTGTGTGTGTGGAATAGGGGCTAAAAAGTGCTCTGTTTTAGGGGACATTTGTTCACCTACTAGCATCTCTACAGAAACTAGCATCACCCTATGTGGAATTATTATTATCTATATACAGTAGTTCTCTTACTTTTTAGGTTACAATGCATCTTATATTGCTATTTGATTGTGATTTTCTTATAAATGAAATTCTACGGGGACACCACATTTAAGATTTTATTTGGCTACCACCAGACGATTCTATTTAGCTCAGAGGGGAACCTGCACATAATGAGTTAATACTCCATCACATGAAAAACTTTATTGTTAAAGATATCTACAGAGCATGAATGGTTATTTCCCTTTGTTTTTAATTCCAGATTCGTCAGGGAATCTATGCACATGGCTGTAGTTCAGGAGCTGTACGTAGAGGTGAGTAGTTTCTCAGTAATATTAGTTACCAGTTTAAGGGACTTTTTAAAATTTATTAATAGTATGAGGTTCTGTGTAGAGGTTGACTGAGGTGGTTTAGGCATGGGGAGAGAATGGAGGAAATAAATGAGTTTGAATGGTGAGGTGAGGAGAGCCAGTGGTAAGCCAAGAATGACTTAAGGAAATGTAAGAAATGCCCTCAGAGATAAGAACCAAACAAGAGAAACTGCAAGTGAGTGAACAGCATGAAGGTCTACCATCAGGTCATCAGGGTAGTTTACAGGAGTTTTCAAGAATGCGATCCTCATGAAGGTCAAGGCTCTTCAGTATATCATTTTGTAAGTTTTAGGGTAGCTTAATAATTGTAATTCTGTCTTATAGCCATATTGCACTGTCAATTAAATGGGATGAAACAAAGGTGTGTTAATATGTTTGAGCCAAGAGCTACATTTCATATTAGATACATTTCACTTGCAGAGGTTGGGTTAAGTAGAGAGACCAAAGCTCGAGCAGAAGCCAACCTGTCACGCATCCTTGAACTGGCCAGCCACGGACCTTGTGATAAAGTAACTAATGATTCCACGTTGGTCACTGTATCTCCTCACCGTTCTTTTCTCAAGAAGAAGCCTGCAAGTAATAGTTCGACTCATAATGAAGTCGGTAAGCATGTCATAGTGTGTCCTATTTATTACCATGAAACCTCACTAATCTGGATCCCATTGGTCTGGATTCTGGTTGATCTGGACTCAGCATGGTTTGACCTCTTGACCAAATGGCATCAGTGTGTGTAATCCTCAGTGCAGAGGAAGTGTCTTACAAACTTTTTCCACCCTATATTATTTTGAAAAAAAAAAAAAAATATACAGTACAGTAGTAAAATATTCATGAAGTAAAACTAAATAGAACAATTGTAGAATAATATATGTACTGTATTCATTAGATGACTGGAATAAAGCAAAGGGGCAGCAGTTATATATTCCACAGTGGGAAAACTGAGGGAGGTGCACCAATGACTTCCAGATAACACACACCCAGGCTGGTCTCTCTACTTTTCTGAGGCTGTATAGTACTATATTTCCTCACACATCAGTTCCTTGTAACAGGTCTGTCTCACCTTTACCTTCATCATTCACTTCCTAATATTTTCCACTCTTTCAGTTCTACAAATACTTCTTCGTTATTTAACTCACATTTAACTCATCCATCCGTGCTAAAGCTTCCACTTGCTGTTTTTTGTTGTGGTGTGGAAGCTGTGTTTGGACCTCGGGGCGTAAAAAATACGATAGTGACTAGTTGCACCACGTTCCTGGCTTAGGGTAGTGGCAGGGTTATGAAAATATTGAAGTGTATTATACTGTATAGCCAAAATGAAAAATATAGTTAGATATCATCTGTTTTGAACCCTGTAATAGAGGTGGTAGGGCGAGTGAGGAGGTAAGTTGAATCTTCTCTCCTTTAGTTTGTAATGAGACCAGTTTACTGATGCCGAGGTAACCGTATTTTGTGATGTAGTACTGTCCATCTTGTCTGTCTCTTGTTAACAGTTATCTCTATATATGTTTACATAAGTTTCAGAGACATGGTAATGTATTTACTATTAACTAATGCAGTACAGTGGGTCCCTGGGCTACTAACTGGTTCCATTCCTGAGGACATTCGTAAGCTGGATTTGTACATAGGTCGGAACACATGCTATATACCGTACTTACACAACAATGTTTAAAATCCCACTATATCATAGCCTAAGTCCTTATATACATCTAAAATAACATAATTTAAGACAAAAGAAGAAATAGAATGACAAAATACAGTAAATGAAAGTAAAAAAAATAAGTCAACAGGTAAATAAAATACCGTACTATAAATTTCAAGTTTAATCCCGCTCTTATCAGCGGGTGTTCGTAAGTCGGGGACCTCCTGTACAGTATATGTAAGCATATTTAGTACTATAAATTGAGAATGTTGTCTTTAAATCATATTAAATTTGTTAAATATTTTCAGTTTCTCCTGGGATAAGAAAAGAGGAGAACGCCAGTAATGTAAGGTTGTCATCACCAGGAACAGACAGTGTTAAGGCAGTCAGTAGTTCCCAGTCAAAGGTGATTATTTACAAACAAGCTCTTCAAGTTTTATGTGTAAAAAAGCAAAGTATATGAGGATTTGGATTTTGCTTACTTTTCTACTTCAGGATAATTTATAAGTGTTATATGATCTGAGAGAATTACTCCCCATTTAAAACAGAAAATTTAACACAATGGGAAAATTTGGTGAAGTGTATTTAGTTAGGCCACTTATTATGGGGTGAGGTGGATCAAAGAGCAGATGCTGATATCATTTTGTATGTTCGCACATTGTTTTGTTCACATGTTTGTTTGTGTGCATGAATTTTGTTTGATCATGCAGTCAAGGGGAAGGAACTGCATGTAGTTGGGGTCAGAGCTGGAAGTGTGAACCCTATGTAGAAGAGCAAGTGAGGTGCTGAAGACATTGAGCTGTAGCACCAAAAGTCACACTATGTTGAGTATTACTTTTATTACTTAAACACTATACCATATGGCCAGAGGGTGCTAGGCAGTTCTGGAATGGGATATTGTGGTAGAAGTCAGAGTATGTTACACACTACAGTATTTGACCAGAAACTTGAACTAGAACAAGAGCATTGTTGATCTTTGTACTTTACACTAAACTGTTGCTAATTTGATATCATTGGGGTCTGATTCGTTTAAATTAGTGAGGGTTCAGTATACTTCCTTGTTAAGAGGTTAGAGAATAGGATTGTTTGATTTAATTATATAATAGTTATGGCCTATAATTAGTTATATACATGTTGTTGGTGTATTACAGAGGCACAAAACTAGTCATGATAAACACCAAACAGACTTACCTACTGTGACGACAAGAGAGACTACGAGAAAAGAATTGTCCCGTGAAAGAAGAACAAATGAAGAAGGTATTTCCTATTACAGAGATACAGTACAGTACTTATATTTTTTGTACAGTATTTACATCTATAAACGCTTCCAGTAGTGTACAGTATATGACAGTTTCTTCCTCAAAGTAGTGTACTGTTCCTCCCTTTATGCTTTTTAGTCAGACCTCTTTGATTGTCCTCAGCCACACCTTAAAGATAAACTGTTTAGCCTCAACTGTGTGGCTTCATAAAGTAAATAAGGTGATTCTCTCTTCTTTTGTAGAGGTAGAACATTATAGTTGAGGTGCTGTCAGTTCACTGCATAGCATATGATATCCTTTATTCTGTTCCTCACTAGTTTGGAATACTCAAGTCACTTGTAGATGACTGAAGTTCATAAAACTGCGAGGGCAAACTTTTTTGGAGTAAGTTTTGTGAACTCGTGAAACAATCAGCCAGAGTGTTGTGACATCACCAAGTGTGAGCTCATTCAAGGCCAGACTTGACCAACACTGGAGCAGGTTCTAATATATTCAAGAGCCAGTTCATTCATGCCCAGTATTTGCCAACAGTGCATAACAGAGACGTGACCGACCGCCCAAGCGACCAACGAGCCGATCCGTGGCGAAGAGAATAAAAGTAAAAGTAAATTACTACTGTGTTCACCATGTGGTGTAAAAACAAGTCCTATACCACCCTCACCTTCCTACTGAAAACATCTACCGTACTGCTTAGGGTGGTACCGTGTATACACTCACGTTCATCGGCCGCAGTATTATGTGAACATTTGCACGTGTGGTACTGTACACCTGTACCACATAACAAGATTTTAATACTTAATAAATTAAACAAACCAGCAGCTTCCTCCATTGTTTGTTGGGATTCTCACCTAACTGTTGGGATTTCATTCCTAAACTTAATATAGATTTAAGAGAACAATACAGTACAGTATAATTTTCATATTTGTTTCTTTGTTTCATTCTTACCTAAAAAAGCCCAATTTGAAACCTGAAATTTTGAGCGTAAGGGATTTATGTGGATCTAAAATTGGTATTACTGAACAGTAGTTGATTTTGTATTTAATTGCAGAAAGCCAGAATATGAAGCACCCAGAGAAACCTGAAACTAAAGAGAATGTTTGTTCCCCAGAGAAAAAGGTAAGGTCTCTGAAAAAAATCTGGCATCACTTACAGTTATTGTTTGTAGAGAAAAAGTTTCTGCTCCATTGCAGTGAACAGTACAGTATGGTAGTGTTCAGAATTTAGTATGTTCTGCTTCTCATCAATTGTTTGTCATGTAGATTTATTTTACCAGATGCAGTAAATACTTGAAAAATATTTTCCATAACTTTGAGGTCCTGGAACATAATCTTGATGGTGTGTTTTTTGCAGAGAATGTGGCATGAATCAGCAGCAGCTGCTGTAAGAGCTTCTCTTGAAGAAAAATCTAACATATTTGGCAAAGCTAAAAGTAAGAAAATTGGTTGTTTTTGTATTTTATTGTTGTCTAGTGGAAAGGATACTACCCTGTATCATTATTTCATGAAATATCTTTATAGTAACCAGTAGTTTTTTCCTCGGGGTTGTGGTAATGGTTTCTCCTGCCGTATAGGTGACTGTTTGTATCAGAGGAGGATCCAGAGATGTAATTGCAGGGAGGAACAAGCCCTATGAGGGATCCAGGATCATGCTCCCCAGAAGACAAATTCTTATTGTTGGAAGAAAACTTTCCTAAGTTCATTGGCAATCTTTTACAAGGTTGTTTCATGGTAGATATTCCATCATGGCATCTCTTATAATGCTCTCTAGTACTTTACATACTATACTGGTCAGGCTCACTGGTTTATGATTATTTGTGGAGTGACGATAATCCATGCTTGAATATAGACTATAAGCCATTTTCCAAGCATTTGCTGAACAGGATCTTAAGGAATGAAAAATTCAATATGAAACTTACAATCTTTTTTCTTCATGTGTGTTGTTGTTGTTGATTCTGACCAGCAAGCACCAGTGTAGGAAAGAGCTTACAAAATAGTATTAAAATGGACTAAGGGAAGTGCTCTGTTAAATGCTAGCACATTGTACACACTGACAAAGCCTATCAGCATCAGAGGTACAATACAGTAGTTAAGTATTTGGATGCCTTATTCAAGTAAAGAATTCACTTGGTGGGCTGATGCATATCTTGACTTAGTTATTAAATTATGTGGTTTTTCTATGGACAGCAAAGTTACTTAATCAAGAATTAGAGCTCTAACACACCAATGTCCCTCATGATTCCCAAACCATGGCTTCTGAGGTCCAACCATTCAGTCCTGGCTAGTCCATAATCTGGTCATGGTTCGTTCCTCAATGCAGTCACCTCGGCCTGGACCAGAAAAGAGTATTTCCTGCTTCAGTCCTCCATATATGGCTGGTAGTCCCTCTAGTTCCTCAACATAACCAGTTAACCTGTACAATGTTTTCAATTTATTTTTTTCTTTTACAGAGTATCATTATATGGTTCTTGAGGAAATACAAAACAAATTTGAAGAATGGTATGTATACTATATATATATATATTATGTTTTCTTTGTGTGTGGAAGGTTTAGATAAAGATTTTCTTCTTTGAAATACATGAATCAACTTTTTTGAAAAAGTGGAACAAATTTTACTGAATTAGTTTGTGTTCATGTGTTTTGTTTTGTTCTTTTTTATTATCTTTTCTGTTTTATTGATATTCTTATTTAATTCTCTTTCTCTCTCTTTATTATTGTATTTAATGTATTTAGCCATCATACATACAGTGCACTTAAGTACAGGTATTGTGCCACACTCAGTTTTAGACCTTAATCTTGGTCATATACACAGTAAAAATAAGTACCTTACCATTTTTTTATGAAACAATTTGACACAATGAATGAATGATTATGACGACCCCACTGAGACAACACGAGTCATATGATCACAAAATTCATCCGACTCATATGGGAAGATAATTTTTTTCACTGTGTCTTGTACCATTAACTCCTCCCCTCCTACACCTCTTTGTCATACCTGTTCTGATAATTTACTCTGCAGGACAAAACATGTAATTATTAGATTTTTTTTTGAGTATTTTTATTTTAATGTAGAGTATAATGCACTTTTTTATTTCATACCTTTATCATTGAAGTTACAGTAATGTTCTAAATCCCTTGAGATCAAAGTACTGTAGTTAAGAAGGATGCTGTAATTACTGGCACTATCTTCCCCTTAACACAGGTTCCCATAGTTACCTTATTTAGTCTTTGTGTTGTACTTATTATAGAATTATATATTGATCCTATCTAAAGATCAACAATACTTAATCATTTTTTTTCATCCAGTGATTTTAAAGTCAAGTTCAAGTGATATCAGAATTCCTTAGTTATCATTTTAATATTTCAGTGCCGAATATAGGACTGCTTTATCTGCAAGTTTGGATTCATCTCTAGATATTCAAGAAGTCAAGAAAGGCAGAATGTGCAGTGTTACAAAAACATCAGAAACAGGTATGTCATTCTAACTTTACTGCAGCATTTAGGTATTGGATTTTAAAATGATTGAGTCATTCTTGGTAGTACAGTAATTGGGTGGATGTGATAACCCTTGAGAGCATTACTGAATGATACAGTAAGGGGCGATGTCAAGGTAATACTGTATCAGGTTCCACAGTTGATATGATCGTGTTTTTGGAATCTCTTTATTCTTGACAATTTCTTTGACTTCGCGCATCTCGTCTATGACTTCTTTTACATAGTTTTCTCTTTCTATACATATTTTTTATCCATCAAGTTCCTTCCCCCAGTTATGAAGATCCATCTATCCCCAAATAATTCACACACTCCTGTTCATTAATTGTATATCTTTGTTACCTTTCTCAACTATTTTCATCAGTTACTTTTCTTTAGTCACCATCAAGTACCCAGGTATTTTTTTTCCTAATACATTCTGTTTGCACTTTCTTAATAATAAACCTACCTCTAATTTGTTTATATTCATTCTTATCTAAAGTTCACAGGTATTCCTTTGGCACCCTTGAATCTGTCATCTATTCAACTATTTTAACACTGTTCCATCCCGCATCCTAAATATTTAAGTGGTGATTCCTTCCATTCTTGGTGCTACCCATTTATCAGCTTACTAATGATCTGTGTCACCTTCTCCCTCATTACTTTTCTTCTTTTGCTTTGACATTATTCACTTTACTGTTTTCTGATAAGGATAATTATGCCTCTCATCTGAAATTTAGTAGTTGATCAGAATATTTTCCACGTTTCCTCTTTGCCTTTTCTCTTCTTCTATGCAATATAGCAGAACAACTCTAGTACACACACACACACACACCTTTAGGCCTGACTTTTTAGTGAACATATGAATTTTATTTTATTTTCAAAGTGAGGAGTTATGTATATCGTGGGTGCAGTAGACCTTTAGACCACCAATCCAAAATATCAGGTACGTACAATACCGGGAACTGTGGGGTTGTTTGGTGTGTGGCTACTCAGTTTGGTAGTTGGGTCAAAACAGGCTTGATACACAACTGAATTCCAGTTCTTGTTAAGTATTTGTTGGAGCTTTGCTGTAAGATTCTTAGCTGTAATATGTATTTTTGTAATAATAATTGTTATTTCTTTTATCAGATGATCAAAATAGAGGCCAGGTTGATATGCAAGTATTAAATACCATGAGAACTCCACCATCCACCGAATACTTGAAAAGAAATCAAGAATTGGAATTGCCACATCAACATAAAGAATTAGCATTAAATGAGACAATGTGTCCAGGCACAACCATCATTAATCCCAGGGCACTCTTGAGACGTTATGAGAAGAAGCTGGAAGAAGGCAACACACACAAGCACTCAAGTGAGAGGACAGGCTTACCTGGTGTTGGTTATCAGAGTGAATGTGTACATGATTCAAAGGATGTTCCTCTGGAGACTGAAGATGTTTCTACTTCCAAGTCAAAAACTAATACCATAACTCGTAGAGGTACAAGAAAACTTTATCCGGTTGACGCAAAAGCTGATACAACACAAGAAATATTGTCTTCTATATATCATGCAAAGAAAATAGATCATCCTAATATGCAGGGTAATGATACCCCAACATCTAACTCTGGGTATCATTACGAATGTCCTAAAACAGTAGTAGTTGATGCCCTTAATTATCTAGAGAGGTGTGAACACAATTCTAGTAACCATCAGAGAATGGCTTCCAGTCAAAGTACAAACAAAAGGTTATTGGATTATTCATTTAGGAAAGGTAACATTCCCCAGCGCGAGGCAGACATTGATCCCCTAATGACAGCTCACTCATCTCTGGACAGCGTATTTGATGATTCTATTAGAAGCAAAACTGACTTCATCCATAAAGGAAAGCATCCTGTTAGAAGAAAAGGCAATAGAGAAAGCTCACACTCATTTTACAGTGAGAGAAATGGAAATCAAAATAAAGATGGAACCAGTTGTTCGCTCAGAAGATCACGACAAGGTGTTAGAGATGTTGCTTATGGCCGGCCAGAACCTCTCGTGGCTAATACTAGAGAGGAAGGATATAAATTAATCACTGAGAATCCATTTTCATTACATCCACAGTCGAGATCAAAATCTCCAAGAGGTTCTCTGCCTTCATCTGGTTTCACAGTTTCAAACTCTAGTGTACCTGCACTTCCTTCAGATTACAAGTCATTTCCTTTAGCTCATCACTCTGTTTCACGGGGACACTCATCACATCCACTGATCGACTCATCCAGTACAACAGAGCCAGCACATAATCGGCTAGATGATCTGGATAAGCCACAGTATTGCGCGAGAGACCAGATATTCTGCAGCCTTAGTCAGGGAGACGACTTACCATTACCCCTAATGAATCCACATACCGCACACAATATTCAGCATGCAGTCACCTCTAATGAAGGAACCTTTCCAGTATGTTCTTCAGAAAAGCGTTTAGCTTGGCAGAAAAGACTCCAAGCTTTACCATACGTATCTCCTAACCCACCATCACTTACAGACCATCCCACAAAGGCTCCATTAACCAGACATGTGGGATGCAGCAGCAGGCAGTCTAATACCAGTGAACAGTCAAAAGCCCAAATGTGCCAACCATACCTCAGAAGTAGCTGCATCATGGGCCAGAATTCCTATAGTTTATCATCACTACCTGAAGAGAGGCTTCACTCACAGTATCCAAGATTTCCTGAGAGTTTACAAAAAGATCAAGTCTTAAATAGTGATACTGAAAGGACCCAACACCGGGACACATTACCAAGACCACACCAATACCAGAAATCAAATGTATATTCATCCGTTGGTGTTCCTCAGAGTTATAACTGCTGGTAAGTGAGATGCAAACTTTTTCTTAAGATAGAAAAGTGAACATACAAATAGAGGAATGATCCCCCCCCCCTTTTTTGTCTTCCATCATCAGTGTGTTAATGTGAGGAATTTAGGATATGTTTTACGACCAATAATGAATAATAACTCTCCAGTTGCAGCAGTTATTCGGGTACCAGGACACCTAATCAAAATCCTCACGATGCATTCAGAAGTCGCTCTTGTCATTTTCATCCTTATCGTCAAGGTAAGTCTACTATAACGAATAAAGATCATTTTTGTGTTAGGGGGCTCGACAACTTGTGCTCTTCAACTGAATATAATTTTATAACTTTTTCTCAAACACCTGATTAGCATAATTTTCCTTACTGATACTAAATTCTCTTACCATACAAGATACTTTTGTTGTTTCATTAATTTCCACAGGACTTTCTTGTAGCAGTATTTAGTCTATTTCCAATTTTGCTTCTGCAGTATTTACCAGCTACTAGCTCTTATCAAAATTCTTTGGATAAATTGAGTTAGGGAGGAAGGCTCCTTCTTGTGAGGGGAGATGTTTCATATTACAGTAATAAAATGTGTGACATTACAAATAGCTAATGATGTCCCTCACTACCAAACACCACAGGTTTCCCAGTCCCCGGTTTCCTCCTGTACTAACACTGGATAAACCGCCCAAACGGCTAGTAAGTTGATAAGTGGCCAATATGATAAAAAAATAAAAACACTGTACATTATTTTTTTAGTTTTTAATATTTGTTTGCTAATGTATTTTATTTTATTTTAACTTTTAAATTTTTTTTATATTACATAAGTAGGGCACAAATGGGTTAATGTTTGAAATTAGTGTGAACAATGTCTACTTGAAAGGATTTCTGAATATTTTGTTTTAGTTCCAGAGAGTTACGTTCAAGTGAAGGACTGGGTGGACGCAACCAGTAATGTAGATGACCAGCTCTCACAGATACACCACCCCTGTGCTCATGGACGCCTGCAGGTATAGAGTAAATGTAATTTTATACAGTGACCCCTCCGTTAACGAACTCAATCCGTTCCAGAAGGTCGTTCGTTAACCGAAAAGTTCGTTAACCGAAACCATTGTTTCAATGGGTTTTTGGGTAATTGGTTCCAGCTCACCGAAAATTTCCTAAATTCAACAAAAATGGTAGAAAAGTTCACTTACTTTGAGGTGTGTATGTAGAAGGCTCCTGGATGATGATGATGATGATGATGGGATTTAGAATGGGGGTGGAGGAGAAGGAAAAAGAGAAGGCATTGGGGTGGAAGAGAAGTCACCCCATGGCGCCATTTCACCCATAAAATTTTAGCTCTCTTGGTGTAATTCAAGATTATTTTCTTTAAATCAACACTGCACTGCATTATATATTGTCAATATGTAAAATATATTTCAAAATGACCAATAATTTGCTTGGAAACACAGAAAAAAAGCGTTTAGTTGAAGAGAGTCTCAAGCAAGATGTTACCTCCAGTGAAAACAGAGAGAGACTAACTCCTGTTTGCTGTGTTAAGAGGCTGGATGCCGCGCATTAAACTAGTCACTTTACCTTCAGTTATGTTCAATAATTGTTAAAATGACTAAAAATTTAATATTAAACTTTTAAAATTATTGAATAGTATAAACTTCTTGATATTTACTAAAATAGTAAGGAATTTAAGCCCTAGAACCGATTAATGTATTGGCGGACTGATACTAAAGCTGGTTGCCCGGTCAGTGCAAGCGAAAACATGTTGAGGTCGGTTCGTAAGAACTTCGTTAAACGAATTTTTTTTCGTTAACCGAATTGAAGATCCTTATGGAAGGCAGTTCGTTAATCGAAATTACGTTAACCGAGGTGTTCGTTAAACGAGGGGTCACTGTATATCCAGTAATCCTTTTATATCATTGAGCAGCCCTATCCCTTAACTACCTTATGTTGGCCTCTACAAGGTTTAGATTAAAAGTTTGTTAAGTACTGTGCTGGTATTATGAAATGGAATCATAAACAGACAAAATTAAATTTTACTCTACAGTACTGTATTCAGTAATGTACTGTACTGTAGCTGTCAACCAAAAATTGTAGGACCAAGAGGCTTCTGTAAAATGAAAAATTAAGAAATGTGGATACAATCATGAACATGTGCCCAAGGAAAGCATGTAAGGTAATAAACCAGAGTACTGGTACCATAAGGTGGGGTGACTTTGGACAGTGTTTGAGGTTTTTTCAGCTGCTGATTAAGTTTCAAGTGTAAAAACATACAGTATGTTAAGTACACTTTTGGTGCATGAATTAATGGTCTATCCATATAGTCGAGTGTCCATACCTGGAGCTGGCGGACGCCCACTCCACAAGGGGTCACAGCTCAAGGTCGAAGATGCCATAAGCCCAGAAAACTGTGAAGGCAGACTTTTTCGAAATGAGAATTGCAAACTTTTGAAACAACCTGCCAGAGAGTGTTGTGATGGCACCGACTGTAAGCTCTTTCAGGACCAGACTTGACCAGCACTGGAGAAGGTTCAGATACATTCAGGAGCCAGTGCATGCCCAGTACTTGCCAACACTGTGTAACAGAGACGTGACCGACCACCCAAACGGCTAATGAGCCAATCAGTGGTGAAGAGGATAAAAATAAAAAAGTAAAAGTAACTATGAGCTGTCACCTCTTCAACTATATTTTCCGAATCTTGTCCAAAGTCGCCCCATCTTACAGTACTTGTGTCAGGTTGGTTATATTATTAGTTAATGCAAATACTTGTACACTATCTTATTTCATTATTACTTAACACTCACAATGTTATAAAGTTTACAAATTTTCCTACAATCACCCCATATAATCAAAGGTAACTCCTCAAACTCACATGAAGACAAGTGGACTCATCACTCAAACAGAGCCAGTTGCCTGATTGTGCAATGTCTATCTTCTACTCTCATGTAATATGTGGAAAATAAAATAAAATATTCTTTATTTTTAGATTTCATATTCAGTATAGATTATTATGAAGCTAATATCCTTTAACATTTACACAGGTTGCAGAAAACTCCTCCTCTGCAATGCCAACGTCCTTTGACATTAAATGCTCTTCAGAACCCTGGCATTATATACACAAACATTGCTGATGGTGTCGTGTTATAATTGTCATATCAAAGAAATGTGTCATTGGAAGTCAGATGCCAGAGTTAAGAAGTGTTGTAGCTGTATTTGTAGTTCATCGTCTTCATACAGTGGGGTATGCTATAACGAACGGATCCTACTACGAATATTCCTATAACGAACGGTTTTACCTATAAAATTGATAATGCTATAACGAACGAAACTCCTACAACAAACATTATAAATTTTTTATTTTTTTTTTTACTAATTTATTGTTTCTGTATTACAAGAATTAATGATATTCTTTATTTCAAGGGTTTAGAGGCATATTTATGCACTTTTTTACAATTTTACAATTTAATATATTTTTCAGTGTTAAGTGGTTGTATTTGGGGGCCTGGAACGGATTAATCCTATAACGAACAAGGTTCTAGAACCAATTAGATTCGTTATAGCATACCCCACTGTATTGGTACGGTACATCCACCAACAGTCTTATTGTTTGTTATTAACTATTAAGCTTATGTAACTTTTGTTTACATTAAAGAGCTTTATACGACAAAAAGAGGGCTACAACTTTTTGTATACTGTATGTTAAGGAACTACCTCTAATTTTATATATATATATAATATATATATATATATATTGTTGTTAGTTCCAGGCTTTTTGTAGAGTCAAACATTTCATAATTTGACGGAAGATTTTGGTCATTTTGTAAATTAAATTTACGCATATTTGTGTATATAGAAACATTAAATGCACCTTAAGATAATTAATTAGCAGTTTATTTGTATTCTTCCAGAAAGAAGACAGTTACTATTAGTATACTTTCAATACCTAAATGATGTGTTAAACTGTGCCTATGAAATATATTACTATTTTTACTTTTATCCTCTTCACCACTGATCGGCTCGCTAGCGTCCCGGGCAATCCGTCACGTCTCTGTCACGCACTGTTGGCAGGTACTGGGCATGCACCGGCTCCTGAATATACCTGAACCCGCTCCAGTGTTGGTCAAGTCTTGTCTTGAAAGAGCTCACACTCGGTGCCATCACAACATTTTCTGGTAGATTGTTCCAAGAGTTCACAACTCTCATTCCGAAAAAGTTTGCCTTCACAGTTTTCTGGACTTGTGGCTTCTTCAATCTTGAGCTGTGACCCCTTGTGGGGTGAACGTCCGCCAGCTCCAAGTAAGGACACTCAACTGAGTAGTGCCCCCTGAGATGCTTACCTCAACTAGGTCTCCCTTGCCCGTCTATAGTATAAACTAGGCAAGTTCAGGCGCTCCAATCTCTCAGGGTAGCTGAGGTGCTTAAGTGCAGGCACCAGTCTGGTGGCCCTCCTTTGAACATTTTCAACCTACTGACATTAATCACCACACACTGCTTGCGGTCATGTAGAAAGTCTTCTATCCGCTCTAGGACATTTCCCCGAATTCCGTACCCTTCCAATTTGATTTTCAGCCTTTCATGAGGTACACTGTCGAAATTTTAATAAATTTATGCATTTGAGCTTAATTGTGAATGCTTACAAGGGAAAAGGTGATGCACTTGAACGTGGAAAGTACAAGTGCCTGAAGTTATGTAATGTTATCAAAGTTGTGAAATAGTTGTAAAGAAATTGAAAGGGAAGAGTGAACATAATTCAAATATATTTTGAGATCATGTCAAATAGGGACTACAGAGGTATTTATGGCCAGGCAACTACAAGAGAAATATGTAGAGAAGGAAAGAAAGTGTTTGTAGGGTAGAATTGATTAAGTATGACTGATGTAACAATGGTTAAGAAATAAACTCAAAATGGACTGCCTAAAACCTACTGATCATATGAGGTGTTGGAAGCAGTAAGGGCGAGCTAACAAAATGTGGGAATGTTATTACCCTGTACATTTTTCACGGACATGTTCATGGTGCATTACCCCAAACCGACAAAAATGGCCAAATTTAATTAAAATTTGCATGAGTTATGAACCAAAATATTGGGAAAAATCTAATTTTTTTTTTTTTTTTAACATTGTTTTTGTCAGCTCGCCCTTGTTACTCGCAACGCCTCATATAAGAATGCTTTGTAAATTTTCTGGTTATAAATCTGAGTATAACTTGCATGCTGTAATGAATTAAACCAACAGATTCAATACAATAAATAAAATAGATCTATAAATGGTGTTAGAAAACTACAGTACAATACAGTACAGTACAGTACTTTATATTCGTCCAAGGTTAATCTACTGTTTCATCGACGTTCAGCTGCCAGGAACTAAAGTTGGTTTCTGGTAATTATATAGTATCAGAAAATGTGTGTGTGTGTGTGTGTGTGTTGTGATAGTTGCATGGCGACTGACTGACTTGGTCGTCTTCCTCAAGCGGACAGCTCCCAACCATCAAACAAAATAACATATAGCCACAGAATTCCTTCAATACAGTATAGTAACTACAAATAATTGTAAATAATAAAATAAATAATAAGAGATAACCAACAACAATACAGTATAGTAACTACAAATAATTGTAAATAATAAAATAAATAATAAGAGATAACCAACAACAATACAGTATAGTAATATCCCCGTCAGCTGGAATAATTGGAGCAGAACTGCTACTGGAATGAGAGACGACTTTCCCTTGACGAAGATGTTATAAGGTATTACAGTACTGTACTGCACTATAAAAACTAAGGTCTTCAAACACGTATCCTGTACTATATTAGTAATTACACCAGTCGTCTTCAATTAAAAATTATGTAGGATAGAGCTCTGTTAGATGTAATTCCAGTAGCTAAAAGAACAAATGTTTGCCGATGACGCCAAGTTATTTCGGGAAATCAAGAACCAAGCGGACTGTGAAGAGCTGCAGAAGGACCTCTGTGGGCTCCAAGAATGATTGAAGAAATGGCTGCTGAGATTCAATGTCACGAAGTGTAAGAGGATGCACCTGGGGCGTGCCAACGGTAAGGAGGCGTATCATATGTCCCAACGGGATGAAGAAACTGCACTATTTGAGACTGAATGTGAGAAGGACCTAGGTGTGTATGTTGACAATGAACTGAAGTTCTCGGGCCATTGCGAGAAGAATGTATCAGGCAAATAAATTATTGGGTCTTGTAAGAAGGTCGTTCAGATATCTAAACGGTCCGTCCCTCGTAACGATCTTCAGGAGTGAAGTGCTTCCCCATCTGGTGTACTGTCACCCCGTCTGATCCCCGAGATATGCTAGGGACTGTCATTTGGTTGAAAATGTTCAAAGGAGGGCCACCAGACTGGTGCCTGCCCTTCGGCACCTCAGCTACCCTGAGAGATTGGAGCGCCTGAACTTGCCTAGCTTATACTACAGACGGGCAAGGGGGACCTAGTTGAGGTTTATAAGCATCTCTTTATTCAAGACATCTTCAGGTGCTCCGTTGTTTCCCTTTTCCCGTGTGATTTTATCAAGATTTATCTTATCCACGTTTTCATTGTGGATCTACATGAAATATATATATATATATATATATATATATATATATATATATATATATATATATATATATATATATATATATATATATATATATATATATGGACGGTACTCTGCGTTTTCAGGTACATTCAGGAGCCATTACTTGGCAACAGTGCGTACCAGCCGTGACCGACCGCCCAAGCCGAGTCTATTAGTGGAGAGAATAACACAATACCCATGATGCTTCAATAACCTCCCAGGTGGTAGTAACTCCGTGTTTGGTAGCTGCTTATCTACCGTCTACCTATGGACACTCGACCGAGTAATGCCTAATGTGTGGTAAAGAAAAAATTATTTAACCATATATGTGTTGTCCTAAACGTTTTAGCTATATAAAACAATAGATCCTGTACTGTACCTTGAGACGTAACACTATTATGAAAAAGGTTTGGCAACACTGCACCAGGATACAGTGTGGTGATGGCGTGAGTCTTACACCTCCCAGGATAACAACAACCACCACCAGGATACAGTGAGGTGATGGCGTGAGTCTTACACCTCCCAGGATAACAACAACCACCACCAGGATACAGTGAGGTGATGGCGTGAGTCTTACACCTCCCAGGATAACAACAACCACCACCAGGATACAGTGAGGTGATGGCGTGAGTCTTACACCTCCCAGGACAACAACCACCACCAGGATACAGTGAGGTGATGGCGTGAGTCTTACACCTCCCAGGAGAACAACAACCACCACCAGGATACAGTGAGGTGATGGCGTGAGTCTTACACCTCCCAGGAGAACAACAACCACCACCAGGATACAGTGAGGTGATGGCGTGAGTCTTACACCTCCCAGGATAACAACAACCACCACCAGGATACAGTGAGGTGATGGCGTGAGTCTTACACCTCCCAGGAGACAACAACCACCACCAGGATACAGTGAGGTGATGGCGTGAGTCTTACACCTCCCAGGATAACAACAACCACCACCAGGATACAGTGAGGTGATGGCGTGAGTCTTACACCTCCCAGGATAACAACAACCACCACCAGGATACAGTGAGGTGATGGCGTGAGTCTTACACCTCCCAGGAGAACAACAACCACCACCAGGATACAGTGAGGTGATGGCGTGAGTCTTACACCTCCCAGGAGAACAACAACCACCACCAGGATACAGCCTGTGGTGATGGCGTGAGTCTTACACCTCCCAGGATAACAACAACCACCACCAGGATACAGTGAGGTGATGGCGTGAGTCTTACACCTCCCAGGATAACAACAACCACCACCAGGATACAGTGAGGTGATGGCGTGAGTCTTACATCTCCCAGGATAACAACAACCACCACCAGGATACAAGAGTAAGCTGGACGGCTACATTATGATAAACCCTTTATTGAGGTGAGAACGATGACTTGAAAATGTATAGTAGTAGTTGGGTAAGACTCAGTAGCTTGAAGGTTGTCGAGTAGTAGCTGACTGTTCAGGTTAAACTCTGCAGTCTTATGGGTCCGACTAATTACCCAAATGTAGCCGCAATGAAGTCAAATAATGGTCCTACATGAATAAATCGGGTTACCAATCACTTCTCGACTAGTATTTGGTGTCACAAATTTAAAAAAAATTGGAAAACGTAATTTAATTTGAGTTAATAGATCGAGTGCATGTACCTAACCTAACCTAACCTCGACTAGTATTTGGTGTCACGAAGTCACAAAAAATTGGTAAACTTAATTTAATCTTAGTTAATAGATCAAGTGCCTGTACCTAACCTAACCTAATCTAACCTAACCTAACACAACACAACTCAGATTAAATTTAGTTTACCAATTTTTTTTACTTTATGACACCAAATAATAATCGAGAAGTGATTCACAGCCCGAATTACGCTTGTACGACCATCATTTGAGTTCATTGAGGCTACATTTGGGTAATTACTCGCTCCCTCGGTACATGCATGCGATCTATTAACTCAGATGAAAGTAAGTTTTCCAATTTTTTGTGACTTTGTGACACCAAATACTAGTCGAGAAGTGATTGGTAACCCGATTTATTCATGTAGGACCATTATTTGACTTCATTGCGGCTATATTTTGCTACATTTGGGTAATTATTCGGACAGCAGTCTTATTGTTATTTTTAACGTAGTGGATATTTGCCGGGACCTGCTCAGTTCCTACTAAAGCTATTTTGGTCTATAATATAGGATTAACCCTCGAGCGAAATTGTTCGAAAACAATTATAAAAACGCCGGACTTTTATTGTTATATTATATTGGACACTTGGTAGTGTGTGGAAATATGTTATAAAATGGATGTATATAAGATAAACGCTATAAACTCTATTAACATTTGTGGGTATGAAGAACAGACCCAACCAACCAAACCTACCTACCTAATCTTACCTAACTTCCCCGGTATATTAAACAGAAAGAACTTACAATGATAGGCCCGCTGCTATGGGTCAATAGGCCTGCTGCAGTTTCCTCCATTCTTATGTTCTTATATGGTGAAATTTGAGGCATTTTCTGGGCATGAGATGATACGGCCGCATTGGCGCTGTGCAGCCCTGACGGATTAGTCCTATATATTAACCGCTATTTTTCCGTGAGTGCACTCTGATTGGCTAAGTACTCTCTGTTTAATATGGTGGGGGTCCCCAGCTAGAAGGTTAGGTAGGTTTCTTTGGTTGATTAGGTCAGGTTCTTTTAGGATCTGGTGAATATCGCCTCTTTTATAATGATATGGGGGTTATGATAAGTTTCCATGCACAACAGAAATATGATTAGGTATGTTTACAGCGACGGTTAAATGAATGCCAAATGCCGCCAGTCACGGTTAAATATAGTTCTTGCATTGTTCAGCGGAAATGGACGATTTGCCAATCAGAGCACACTCATTGTTCAATAATGTTAGTAGGAACTTCGCCTATATTTTAATGAGAACGTGCAGAGAAGTTGCCAACACCTAAAAGACTAAAAATAATTATTCTATAACATTTCTGTCGGAAGTTTATATTTTTTGGGTATTTTAACTGATAAAATTACCCACAATACAGTATTAGTTGTTCAAAGTGGGCTGCATTTTGGAGTAGAAGGAAAATGTGGTCCTAAAATGAATATTAACAATAATTTCTTTTGGTAACACTGGAGTACAGGTGCTCACCTGAACCAATAACTTGAGAACATTTCTCTATAGAAGAAGAGGTAATGGTGGAGGAGACGGTTAGCATCAGAAGGACTTTAAGGAATTGCACCAAATTTTCAGGATGTTGTTTGGATGATAATAAAATAATTAAGAAAATTGAAGCGACAATTCATATAACCTAACCAAGCCTAACGTAACTTCCTAATGCATTCCAGTTTTTATTTGAGTAATTATTCGTTTTAGCACACCCTCGATTTTTTTCACGAGGTGTTTGATTTCTGTTGTACTCGGACATGGGAAATGCGTCTTTTTTTAAAAGAAGATGCAATTCATCTTTGATAATAAATGGCTGTTATCCATAAAAAACGAAGGTGAGATCTGAACTGAATACATCCAAAACCAAACATCTCGACACCTAACTTTCACTAAATTAACCTACCTTGACCTAACCCCTGTGGGGGGGGCTCTCACCCCTGCAGTGGGACAAGAAATGGCGGATGGAGATTTATTGATCTAATTTCTTAGGCGTTCCTCACTTGTTTGATTTTTCTGAAAGAGAAACATTTCCAAGAGGTTTCAAGGGTTGAGAATGTATATACGAGGTAGAAATTGCCTATAAGTAAGTGCTTCTATGGGATTTGAAGATGTGCTAAACAGAATAATAACCTTATTTTCTTACTATCATTCAAACAACATCTCTAAAAAATCAATCAATTCACTCCAATATAAATGGTAGTAAACACACCCGATGAGATCATCGTTCATTTCTTGAAGTGTAAACCAAGACCTCGGATGATAAGAACTAAAATACGGTTGCCACAGGAGATCCTACAGTGGCATAATTACGGTAGATAATTTGTTTCTTCGCCTACAAAGCAAGAGACGTGAAATTACAGCCCTGCCCACTGACAAGTACTGTACTGTAATTTATGATCGAAGGTTAGGCTAAAAAGAACAAAAATACTCCAATGCTGTGCTTCGATTTTATTACTCAGTGTCATCCAAAAAACATCTTGAAAATTTGGTGCAGTTCCAAAAAGTCGTTCTGGTACTAACCATCTCCTACACCTTTAATGAAGGCAAATGTTTCCTAGCCTCATGGTAAGGTCCAAAAAGTTAATGAGGATTTTTTTTTTAATATTAGGAACTGTTGGAAAAATTAGCTGCAGTCGCATTGCTCCTTAGTTTAGATTTACTTTTACTTTTTTGGTCCCTTCATAGACAGGAATTTTTGGGGGTGATGATAAAAACAAGGATGTGAGTTATCTATCAAGCAGCCTCACAAAACATGTCGGTGCTACTATAGCGAGTGGTCTACAGTACAAAGATATAGTGCTGGAGTTAACTGGAGTGTGGGTGTTGGGTTGAATAGAAAGAGTGTCAAAAAGGAAATTTATTATACCAGTTCCTGACCGCAGTACTGAGACACATATACCACTTATTCAACATTATGTGAGACCAGGTACAGTATCATTATTCATACTGACCTTTGCAAGTCTTACAATACCTTGAATAAATGTAGTTATTCTCACCAAACTTAATCACAGTGAGAACTTTGTTGACGCATCAACTGGTGTGCATACACAAAATAGTGAACGTCTTTGGAATTACATTAAAAGTTGGGTTCTTCGTGCTGGGAACAAAAAAGAATTCTGACCCCAAGACTCGGTTGTTTATGCTGTAATTAACGTTCCGCCTTGGTGTTTGCTAATTATGCCTGTACAGTATTTCTCTTCTTTTCCGATTTAATGGAATATTACTACTGGTTACCGTCATTTTATTTGGTTTATTTTAGACATGATAAAGGTATAAAATGTGGCTGTGTGTGTGTGTGTGTGTGGGTGGGTGGTGGGGTCTCTAGGTGTTTTGATAATGGAGTCTTGTATGTATAGTACGATGATATTTAACCTTGGAGGAGTGGTGGAATATATCTACACAAGCAAAATGAGAAACATGTACTGGAGGTGTGTGGCATCTCCGGTGCTTGGTGGCTCAAGCTGTGCAGTCACGTGTTTCTGCTGTGTATTGATACGCTGGGCCACTCTGATTCGTTTGACCTGTTGCGTTGTGTGGTAGCGTCCCACTCACACATTTTATGCATACACTATCACAAAGTTTTGCAGTTACTAAAACATTGGCGTTGGTCTATGTTTACAGAAAGTGAATTTTTACACGCAATGTGATTCGATATTCTATGTTTATGTTAACTTTATTAAAGGTGCTTGAGTGATAAAATGTGTTTGTAGTATTCTTTTGCAATGTTTTTATGGTATTATAGTTATTTTATTGCATTGCAGTACAGTAGAAAAAATATGTGGCGAAAGTTGTCGTCTGGGAATGCAAACACCCCCCCCCCCCTAATTTCATTGATTCCTACTGGGAAAATGCCCTGACATTCACAATGACTATGTCAGGGTAAGGTTTATTTTTTTATGGGCATTTACTTCAAATTAATATGTTATCAGTATGAGACCATATGCATTATAGGTACACCACTAGACACGGAGAGTGTGTACAGTACAGAATAATGACATTGTTGGAACTGCATTAATGACCTAAGGGAATACTGATACTGTAATTAAGAGTATGCTAAATGAATAGTTAATACTTGCAAATATTAAGTAAACAACAACATAACAATTGCCCTTCTCATCCATGCTTGGTGTCACCTTTGTTTAAAATATCTGTCACTGTCACTATTATAGGAATTACATACCTATTTCAATGTGTACTGTACGGTATATCATCTTGAGAGAGTGGCCTCAGCCTAGTTCACACACCACCCTCATAAGGTGGCTGCCTCACACCCACTTCACACAAATAACACTCCCTGCTATGCACATACTGTATATCTTGAAACATCACCATTACACTATACTAATGACTATGGTAAGGGAGGATAATTCACAACTAATTCAAGAAACATCCAGAATGTAGCAACACTAAAGTCAGACGAGGAGTGTACAGTCATGGATGCCAACAGAAAAAACTTGGGGTTGTCACATTTGGCATTTCATTACTGGGCAAGGGAGGAGAAGGCGCACACCACTGTTGCTAAACCACATGTCCAATTTTCAACGCACTCTGATTTTCGGGGAGTATTTTTGTCCGGTGATGCTGAACGGCATCCAGGTTGAAGAAACTGAGTTTTGGTTCGACAAATGACAGTGTCCAGGAAATGTATTTATGTATTTATATTGAGTGATAACTATGAAATAAGTTGTACTCTCTCTTGAAAAAAATACTTGCCATAATTAAATACTATACAGGTAGAGTAGTTCTAAATTATATCTTAGATATTTTTATTATTATATCTGTACTGTAACGTAAAATATTGGTTCTCTTTACAGTGTGCAGTAGTGCAAGAGATGGAGGAAGAGTGAGCGTCACAACAACATATTGCAGTTGTTATGGTATTGCTGCACTTTACTTTACAAAGAAAAAACAGTGAATTGAAATCTGAGATGAGGCCTGATGCCTTTATCCACAACCATCATCACAGTGCATGAAAAAATTATTCCAGTACAGTATTGGCATTTGTGTGTTGAAGGGTAGCTTTGTGGATGAGATGAAGAACAAGTTAGTCGCAGAAAAAATTTAAATTTCAAAATGTACTGAAGTTGTAATACTCAGCTTACAAATTTGAGAACCTTTTTATAGAAAATGGAAAACAAAGGATGTGAAAAGTCAAAGCCCTCTGTGACCTTAGAGCTCAGGAGCTTGAAGTATGTGAAGGGCATTTGTTCATCCCTTTCTCAACCTGGACCAGTTGTCTTAGGTGTTGACAAACAGGTGAAGAAGAAAACTGCATCCATTCATACCACACCAAGCAACAAAACCTCTGTCAAGTCATCCCCAGCAGAACCCGTTAAGAGGGGAAATGAAAACTTAACTTTCTATGAGCGTCACAGTGAAGAACTTAAACAAAAGATTTTTTGTTACACATGTGAATGCACAGTAACAGGAAAGGATATTGTAACACACCTTTATTTTGGTAATTTGAAATGTAAAGATTGTCACGACGCTATATTTACTAATTGTAAATCTTTCCTTGCCAAATATGATAAAACTGGAATCTGTAAGAAGACTGATAAGCCTCACAACTTTTCTGTTTGGAAGGAAAATCCTGTTGTTTATTTAGAGCATAATGTTAGGAAACAATTGGCTATAAATAAGTATTGCAGCAAAACAGGAAATTGTTCCTTAGACATTGACAGGAGGACACTCATCAAAAATTATGTAAAGTCACTGCTTTTCTTAAAAGCATTGATCCCTTGGGGACACGCCCTTCGTCAATTCCAGAATTTAATTGATGAACAAAGAGAAGTAGTAACATTGCCATTTGAGAATGTTGGTGTGCCTTTTAAGCAAAAAGAAAGTAGCTGTAGCAAAGACAACTGTTTTAAAGTTGGAGAACAGTGTGGTAAGGGAATAACACCAGGAAAATTCACACAAGTATTGGAAAACAATTCTAGAGGAGAGGGCAATACTAAGAAGGTAAATGGATTTTATAGTTTTCAAAGGAAATGGAAGGAACCTCTTTCAAAAAACACTGAAGCTTTGCTTCAAGCAAAACTAAATGGTTCCTCTGAACCGATAAGGCTGAAAAAAGTAAAACAAATGAAAGGACACAATACTGTAGTTAGTAGTAAAGTATTGGGCAAAAAGTTTTTGGCTGAAATAGCACAAAATAAAAACACTGCATTGAAATATAAACATGTGAAGAAGTCATTAGAATCAACAAAACATTCCAGCAATATTGAAAAGGGTGTGACCAAAACAAACGTCCCTATTAGCAAAAAGGAGGATGCTTGTTTAGATAATATTAAGGGACCAACGGTGAACATGTCTGTGGAGAAAAAAATACCAGAAACTTCTGAAAAAATTAAAATCAACAAACGAACCCTTAAAAAAAAATGTGAAAGAACTGCTAAGCGCTTGAAGACCAGTCATGGGGTGGTCTGTTTATCACCAGATAAGTTTAAACCCCCCAAGAAGTTTAAAAATGATAGGTACCTGGTTATGAACTGTCAAAGTGATGAATGGCCAGATGAGTGTCCCAATTGTTACTCTGCCTTGCATCTCTCCATGGTGACTGTTAATTGTACTACATCTCTCGTGGACATTGTTTGTCGTAGTTGCTCTCTCACTATATATATATTAATGGATTCGAAATTTCGTCATATTCTGAAAAAGAACTGTCGGCCTTTGACTATTGGACCCAGTTAATCTTTTTTTTTAGTTTACATTGGATATATTATACTGTATTTTATAAATTACCAGTACCTACTTTACCTATGAAGAGGAAAGGGAACTCTTTTAGGTGGCTAACTGTACTTATAAAGAGGGAATGGAACTCTTTTAGGTGGCTGTATTATAACTACAGTAACTTATTTCCTTTTTCTACTTACTACCTGCACCTGACTCTTGAGTTTTAGAGCACGAATACGTCTCTTACTCTGTCACCATGACCAGGTTCTGTTATCACCACTTACGGAGCACGAGTACGTCTCTTACTCTGTCACCATGACCAGGTTCTGTTATCACCACTTACGGAGCACGAGTACGTCTCTTACTCTGTCACCATGACCAGGTTCTGTTATCACCACTTACGGAGCACGAGTACGTCTCTTACTCTGTCACCATGACCAGGTTCTGTTATCACCACTTACGGAGCACGAGTACGTCTCTTACTCTGTCACCATGACCAGGTTCTGTTATCACCACTTACGGAGCACGAGTACGTCTCTTACTCTGTCACCATGACCAGGTTCTGTTATCACCACTTACGGAGCACGAGTACGTCTCTTACTCTGTCACCATGACCAGGTTCTTTTATCACCACTTTCGGAGCACGAGTACGTCTCTTACTCTGTCACCATGACCAGGTTCTGTTATCACCACTTACGGAGCACGAGTACGTCTCTTACTCTGTCACCATGACCAGGTTCTGTTATCACCACTTACGGAGCACGAGTACGTCTCTTACTCTGTCACCATGACCAGGTTCTGTTATCACCACTTACGGAGCACGAGTACGTCTCTTACTCTGTCACCATGACCAGGTTCTGTTATCACCACTTATGCCCTTTTTTCCCTGTAATTTCTTCCTGAACTAAGACGGTATCACCCACTTGTAAGTTTATACTCTTACAATGTCATTTTTGTCTGGCCTGTGACTAATGTTGGAAAATACAGTATTATCGCTGTCACCTTTTCCAAAATCAGGTTACTCGTAAAACCTTGTGAATAAATTTTAATCTCAATCTATGGTCTCCGTTAACTTACTACCTGTAGGTCACAGTCATTGCCAGGCTTCACATAATTGTCTCTTTCATTTAATAGTTTGTCAATTTGAAGGAAAAAATGAGGCGCTCCAAAAGATAGATTACTTTATTATCATCAACTACTAACACAACATCTCTTGACTAACTTACAAAGAGACTCAGTTCAATCATTGTCTCCCATGGATCAACTCTTGGTTTGTTAAAGGAGATTCATTTCTATACTTTTGTCAAATTACAGTATGTTCCAACTTTTGATCATCTGTCTTGAGTTGTTTGTTAGTTACTACCGGCGAGTTCCTCCATCAGAGTGCACTAGTCTTGGAAAACCTCTAGTTGTGATTAATCTCTTGGGTGTAATGAGGGAACTTTTCGTGTCGACTCTCAGCCAGATCGAGTTTAGTTTCCCTGCTTGTGAAACCGTAAAAAGTAATTCCAAAGGCTCTCAGTTATGTCCTGCGTTTGACACTATCCTCAGTTTGAAATGGTCCAGATGAAACCACAGATGTATTATAAGGAGGAGGTGGACGGTGGAATTTTTGGTGCAGTACCCTACAATTTTTTCATCCCATTTTCTACAAACAAATTCTTCCCTTTGATTTAATTATGCACACTTGTTACCCCAAATTTGGATTGTAACTAAACTAAAGTAACTTCATGTTCATCTTGCTCAATATTGTGGAGGTGGTGAATGTGGATTCTTGTAATTTGACAATCAGCAGGAAGAACTGATTGATTCTAGTTCCAGTTATCCTTTAGACAGTTAGCTAATCTCTGACCAACTATAGAAATACCATTCTCAGTAGACTGTTGACAAAATTTCTGCCCACCCTTTAATAGACTTGCGTACCACCTTAATCAACATCCGTCCTGTGCCTCTCTCTGCTAATTCAAGACATGGTTCCTAGTATCCTCCTCTGAATGACTTTCCCCGGCAAGCTGTCATTACTGTAACAGTGATCTTCATTAGTTTATTAGGACTCTTGAATCTCCTGGTATATAGACCCATGGTATACGAGTTTGTCATGTAAATAAACAGTGAAGCTTCTATATAACGGACTAGTACATGGAGAGGAAATTCCGTTATGTGGAGGGTCTATTGATGTGGGAATAACGGATTACACATGTAGAGAGGAGTCTATTATATGGAGCTAAAGTACACCTCGTGAATACACCTGATATATCGGGGAATTCTTTTATCATGTCACTAACTACCGGGTAATTGGCCACATCTCGGTAAGGTATTCTCTGTCAAGTTGAGTCAGAATTCAGCTCATACGGAGATGATCTAGTCAGATGATATATGGTAGGGACTGACCATTAGTCATTGGAATCTCTCTTAAATCAGGCAAGGTATCTTTTGGAAGCTCAAGAATAACAAAACTGTTAAACTCATGAGAGAACAAATCTTGTGGTGGAAGCTATCTGTACAGTGAAAACAGATAATGATGAAAAAGCTCAGAAGACTTTAGATATTACAATTCAGCTAAAGTAAAAGCAACTCTGGGAATTTTCTTATACAGTAGCAGTGTTATATCTATTATGTATATGTATACTGTAGTCTTTTTAACTTGGATGAAGACTTGTGTGATGGTATAATTTTACCTGAATACTGTAAAGAAGAGTTGTAAGATGCTAATACACTTTGGATGAGTTACATTAATATATTCAGACATACTGTAGTAGACAACTGTACAGTACTACACATTGTTGAAATAAGATTACTTTACTTAGCCTTAAGTTTTCAGACCCAATTTATATACTGTACGGTACAGTACAGTACTGTTTTTCTTGTAATTTTTATACCAAAAGACTATGGCCATTGGCCACCCAGTAAATAACATACCATGCTGTATAAGAAAGTAAAACCTACTGTACTGTATATCCAACGTTGTCTTTCATGAATGTAATTAGGTTAAGTTTTTATCATCTTTTTTTATGGGATTCATAACATTGTAAATACTGTGTAGTAGCAATATTTTCTTGTGCGGTTTCACACACACCTCAAATGATTTACAGGGATTGTTGTATTTAATTATAGTGGGGACTGGTTTAGTAGAGTATACTGTGCAAGATCTCTACACTGCTGCCTCTTAGAGAAGCTGGGGGCTATATAATATCTTCTGCTGGCAATATAACCATATGATTAGGTGATATGTTTTCGGTGGTGGTGACCAGTACCCATCAATGTGTCCCTTGTTTGGCATACTGTATGTCATCCCATCTAGTCTGGGCTGGTCTATTGAGATTACTGTACGCTGGAAACTCGGTTGATTAATAACATCCAAAAGAGAGCCACCAAACTGATGCCCTGCACTTTAGCACCCCAGGTATCAGCCCTGCACTGCAGCACCCCAGGTATCAATAGAGATTAGAACACCTGTAGCTGCCTAGTATCCCAGTTCCTGACTAAACTTTCATCAGTATCTTGTTAAATTGTAACCTTACACCCCCACCCACCTCTCCTAGTTCAAAGGGAAAAAGTACCATAGGTTGAAACATAAGAAGTACTGTACTGTATTGTGTAGCCTTCCATTAAATAAGGAAATATTACAGTACAGGATGTTGCCTGGTTGCAAAAGGTTAAAACATAGTCATTCCCATTGTACCAAATACAATACAAAGTGTGTGTGTGTGTGTGTGTGAGAATTTTTAAACAATTGAGGAAGTATGCTGTTGTGTGTTTTTTTTTCAACAATACATTTTATATGCAGTACTGTATTCTGAAATCATGTTGACAGTTCAGGGATTTTTACTTCAATATGTTATGTAGTATATCTGTAACAACTTTGAGTTTTTAATTGTTTGTGGCACCTTATTTGGATCTTTATAAAGCTCCTCCCCGACTTACGACCTGCCTCAGTCGTATCAAAATTGTGTCAAATTACATATTTTCGAGTCCCAATGTCAGTACACAGAAAATTTTTGTTTGTAATTCACTTTAAAATGGCTGGCAAGCTTAAAATTGAGAGTTTTGTGGTGTTGAGAAGAAAAAGAGACACCCATTTAAGCATTTTCGACTTACAGCCTGGATTTGGGTCCCTAACCCAGTCTTAAGTTGGAGAATAGCTGTATAGTACTGCATTGTATTATAATCAGGAATGTTACAAAGACAAATTTAAAGTCTTGACAGCTATAAAATAAACACAAAGTGGAAAATATTTGTTTAATTTCCTTATTTTGTTTGTACTTTTGCCTGTAAATGTATTTGATCTTTTAATAATTTTATTCTTATTATTTTAACCTGGCCTTTTGCCTTACCATCAGTGTCATGGGAGAGGAGGAGTGTTTTGCAAAGTGGTACAAGAGAAAGTTGTTATATCTTCAATGTATTGATATTAATGCACTTAGCCTTAGCTATTGAAGTACAGTAGATAAAAAGGGAAGCAATAACAAAATGGTGGCAGGAAGGTGTGTACTCGTGTGTGAAGGTAGATTACCTTTTTCCCCGATGTCTTTTCATCCAGTTTTTGCGTGATATATTTTTAACCCCTTAGGTAGTGGCTTAATTCATCGTATTTAAGGGGTCAAGTCACCATACTCGAGGGATCAGACCATCATACTCCAGGGATATGAGGGCTGGTAACCATATTAAATATTTTTAATCTGCCTTAACAGTCTTCCCAGATGTAGTACTGTATTGTATCTCTTCAATAATATGTTTAATACTTTTTGATGGATTGTGTATGGAGATTTATTAGTTAAACTTTTATTTTTTGCGTGGTATAATATTTTCTGGGTTTCAATACAGTACTCTCACGCTTACTCACGGGGGGGTTCACTGTTCATGGCCAAGCTGCAATAATACATTTGCATCACGTGAAGATAAACACCCCCAGGTCTCATCTTATTTCAACTGATGATTAAATGCCCGAATCCTACTTGATGGGGGTAAGGTTAGGTTAACAATTGGTTAATCTTGGGGTGAAATAATCTGGGGGCTAATCTTGAGGTGATCCATAGATTTGACAAAATTTGTGTCCCCTTCATAAGTGCATTATAGGGGCTCGTCATATAAACCTTCCACAAATCACTACATTGAGATATATGATTAAATACTGTTTTTCATTGATTCCATAGTATGTTTACTGTTGCGAGTTTCCTTCTGTCAAATGTAAACAAACACAGGGTTGCCATACTTCACCTGACATACCCCTGTAAATGCACTAGTGAAGGGGAAACTATACACATTAGTACTTGGTAAGGGAGGGAAGCCGGTGATGGTGATAAGCTGGGTGTCTTGGTACAATACCTTAGTTTCCCATTGCAGTCTTCAGTTATTATTTTATTTCAATATATTCTTGATGGTATCTTTTTTTTTTCAGTTGTCATTAATTACTGTAACTATGTCCTCAGATGTTCCTGTAAAATATTTCTTCTTCTGTTTGCTTTGTCAGCTGAACCTCCTCATTGTATAACTTCAGTAACTTGGTATGTTAACTGTTTTAACCTTTGTGTAGATGTGTACCTTATGTGCCATGATTAACCGAGCTGAAATGATCTGTGTAATGTACCTTATGTGGCACTAACCGAGCTGAAATGATCTGCGTAATGTACCTTATGTGGCACTAACCGAGCTGAAATGATCTGCGTAATGTACCTTATGTGGCACTAACCGAGCTGAAATGATCTGCGTAATGTACCTTATGTGGCACTAACCGAGCTGAAATGATCTGTGTAATGTACCTTATGTGGCACTAACCGAGCTGAAATGCTCAATAAATTCATTATATCCGTGCTACAAGTTGCTGCTTATAACATACTTAGAAGAATTTGCTGTGTGTGTGTGTGTGATCCCAGTACAAGAATAACAGATGGTACAGACATAAGGTGATGGATAATATAAAGTGTTGCTAGAGATTCTGGGTCAAATATCAAGGTTTTAAGAGTTATGTTGAAGGTCTGGTCAATGGAAAGTGGCCAAGTGTTAAATGATTACAGAGAAAAGGACAAAATCATTATTCGAGTAGCTTAATTTATATCTATTATAATACATATTTGTGGGGGGTTAATTTTTGTTTTGTTTTTCTACAAATTTTGAGCAAAAGATATCCAAGAACACAAGTTTTAAGTCAGATTTTTTTTACATTAGTTTGCCCAAAGTCTTGTTTTTCAATATTCTCATGTACCGGTAAATACAATATAAGAATTGCTATACTGTATTATCATTGAAATGTTAAATGTACAGTTCAGTATGGATAATATCCACAAATAAAGTAAATTATTTATTTTACTCTTACAAACTTGAATTTACAAGGAAAAATATGTCAGTACAATAAATTGCCCCAAAGTATAATCTAGTACATGTTATCAGTTATGCATTTGTGTTTACAAGTCATAATTGAGAATCATATTTTTCAAGAGCTTATTCTGAATTTCGCTGCAGCTGTCCCTTGTGCCTTTATATTGTTACAGCTGCTTCTTGTGTCTAAATACTGTCCTTCAGCTGTTCCCTGGAACTCCATACTGTGCAGCAGCTGTTCCTATGGCTTCATACTGTGCAGCAGCTGTTCCTATGGCTTCATACTGTGCAGCAGCTGTTCCTATGGCTTCATATTGTGCAGCAGCTGTTCCTATGGCTTCATACTGTGCAGCAGCTGTTCCTATGGCTTCAGACTTTGCTACAGCTGTTCCTGGTGGCTTCATACAGTATTGCCCCGCCTAACGCGGTTTCACTTAACGCGTTTTATCATATACGCGGTGCCTCGCCAGAGCTGAACTTTCACTTAACGCGGAATTTTTTCATATAAAACGGAAGGAGTTCTTCACCCGCCACCCACCACAGCCGGCCCAAGTCAGTGATAGTGATAATTATAGTGAGGATATGGACTTATATGGCCTTTGAGGGGTTTGACAAAGAGGCCCTGCAAGCCTCTGTGGTGGATAGTGATACAATTGATACAAGTGATACAGGTGAGGGCCAATAATCTGCCCTCTGCCTTGGAACCAACCCCCCATCCCCGTGTGCCCAGCCATCTTTTCTACTAATGCAAGTGTTAAAAAACCTAATATTATTGATATTTCTCTTAATTATTAATTGTGTGTGCATACCATCATAAAGTTAAGATAAAATTTTTACTACAACATAGTTGTGTGTCGTCAAAAAGTGGAGTTTGGGGGTCGGGCCAGTCTCTATTAGAATTAATCCCATATGTTCTGTTGTTCACTTAACGCGGTTTTCACTTAACGCAGTACCCTGTGGGTTCAATTGACCGCGTTAAGCGGGGTACTACTGTACTTGGCTACAAGTGTTCCTGGTGGCTTCATCTGGCACAATAAAGATGGTGAGGTTACACTTGCCACAGAGGAGAGTGACGAGGAGTGTCACACAGTTAATAGATATCATAGTATGGTTGAAGCGACAGTAACAGTCAGGGCACTCCTCCGGGCACAGCTCCTGTGGGTAGTTCACCACCAGGTATCGTCCGTCCTTCACATCATGCAGAGGCAGAGGGATTCCGATGTCAGTTGTCTTTTTACTCTTCTTGGTTGGCTTTGGGGAGTGGGACTTCTTTGGTGCCTTCTGTAGGTTTTGAAATATTTTTTCTCTTGTATCTGAATCCTCAACAGTCATCTCCTTCACCTTTTTATTAGGATAAGCCTCCTCTATTGTCTCATTTTCACCTGAAGAGTTTCTCCTCTGCACTGTGAGGCAGCCCGACTCATCTTGCACAACAATATATTCAATGTCAGCAGCAACGTCGAGCAAGTCACAGGGTACTGTGATGTTTGAGTTATTGGTATTTTGGTGATATGGTGGGTTTTGTGTGGCTGGTGCTGATAATGCTGCATCATTGTAATTCTCTGGGGCCTGAAGGAAATGGAAGACCTCTGCATTTGTTGAATGTTGAGAGAAAGACTGTGCAGTTGTTGCTAGTTGATGATCTCCGTACTGTAACGTTACTTCTGTTTGTGTTACACCTGATGGATGACCACCTGTTTGTATTATTGCTTTTGAATTACTCGATTCATGCTGTAAGATTACCTCCGAGTTACAAACCTCCTCCTCTTCAAACAACCTCCTCCTATTATGAACCCTATGGACTAATTGGGTGTGACTTTGGTCTCCTTTTACCAATATATCATTCCTATAATCAACACGAATAATATTTCCAACGAGAGGTTCCATTTGCATACTTCCTGGTTCGTGTGTCGTGGCATTCTCTTTATCCACACAACGTTTATGTTCTTGTCTCTCGTTAACATTTCCGTTCTTCCTCATCCTTTTGTTGGGAAGCTCTTGAGGATTATTCATATCTGTGGAGTTTACAGCTGTAGTTAAGCTAAACTCTTTTAACTCTACAATTTTAGTTTGGTTCTTCTTCATGTACTGAGACTGTCTTTGTTTTATCTCTCTTTCTGCTGCATTTTGGAAAAACCTATGACACTGTTTAATGGCAAACGTCCATGGAAATATATTTTCAAGGACTTTGAGTTTCCTCATATACAACCACATTGCCAACTTAATATTGTTAACAGTTGGTGGACCTTTAATGTTATCATAAATTCCATGCAAGATTAGAGATGCATTTATGTGATGTTTTAGATATGTAATAGGGCACGCTAGCCAGTTAGTAAAGCAATGGGGCCTCCGATTTTTTTTATCGCAAAATGGTTTCTTTGCCTTCATGTGGCGAAACTTTTTACAGGTCCGTATGATATCACGACAAGAGCAACACTGAAGATAGCCGAAAAACAGATGACCCGAAAAGTGGGCTTCACGTACATTTACATGACATGAATGACACAAAGCTGTCACACTTTTTGTAGTATTTTTAGTTCTTTCAAGATGTTTATTTGAATTGCCTGCATTCATAATAGAGACATGGTCGGTATGAGTAGTGTTCAAGTTGTCCATATTTTGATACAGCATAAAGATATCGATGTTGTCAGACTCGTGGTTGTCCACTTCAGCAGCCCTCTTGTTTACATCTGATAGTCTGTTCTGCATTTCTCCAACCTCACCTTCCTCAAGCTGTGGGGTTCTTTCTAGCGTCAAGCAGATGTCTTCAGCCCTGCTCAAGCTTTCTGGTGGATTTATTTGATATGGCAATGTTATTCCTGGACTTTCCGTAAGGTCTACAACCGGAGGCAGAGTATGTTGTAAGGTTTCCTCAGGACTCTGCCTAAGGTTATGAGGAGGGCTGTTTTGATGTTGTAAGCTTCGTGCTGACCTATACCAGAGATCTTGAAATTCAGACGGAAACTGTGCAGCATCCCTGTGTATCATGTGGTTAGGTTTAATATGGTTCACCGCTTGTCCAGATACACTATGTCCCGACCTCTGATCTGGTATTTGTGCTGACTTTCTCATAGGCTGAAAATTCTGGTGCCTATAGGGTGGTTGTTCATAAGACACTTGACGTGCCATCTGCTGAAGAGCCTGTATAGCTCCATATTGCTGTAATTGATGATGTTGTTGTGATAAGAATGTCTGGTATGGATACAGAGATGGGGGACAACTCCTCTGTTTCTTGTGCCTTTTACCTGGTTTTTGTTGTTGCATTATTGTGTGTGGGTGATTCTGGTAATATGCTTGCACCGACTGTTGTTGTGACAAACTCTTGCCTTGTGACTGGTGCCACTGCAAACTTTGCACATGCGGTTGTACGCGTAGTTGTTGTAAATCCATTTGATGCTGATTTTGTGATAAAACTGCCATTTCTCTCTGGTATCCTTGTTGTTCTGGTGATAGTAAGTTCATGGTGTGTGTTCCCTGTGAGTGTTCAACTGTGTTGTGATGTTGCAATGGAAGTTGTTGGCCCCATGCTGGTTGCTGTGGATATGGTGGTTCTTTCTGCCAGTGACAGTGTGCAAGAGGAGGACATGCCTGGATATGCTGCTCCTCCAACACAATTTCTTGTTTTGATGATATTAATGTGTCATGGAGATCGCTCTGATTAGTTACATCATTTGTCAGAGCCAACTGGGAGTGAGCCACCTGCTGAACAACATGTGAGGGAGATGGTGGTGACAAATGCTGCTCATTGCACTCCATTACTAATAGCTTTAAATACTCCTATTGGAGTTATGTATACAGTACTATGGTGGGAGTTGTGTATATTTCTGATAAAGCCGTAGAAACTCTTTTTGACAGACTTGGAAACCTTTGCTGGTAGTAAACAGACCTACCGGGTCACTCACTGTCCAAGAGGACTGCGAGGCCGGTCTTGTGTTCTCTGTCGTCTTCACAACTCCAAGTATGACCAATCACTGTCAGCTGCATAGATCATACACTTTCAAGCCAGTCAATTTCTTGGTCACCTTGAAGACGTCCTTAAGTTCCAGAGAGGAGGTGGTGATCTGTGTGTTCCTGACTGTGAGGGATCATCACTAGAGTCTTGATTGTAGGAGTTCGGTCATCATCTTGTCCTCTGGTGATCCTCCAGTAAATCGCCTGGAAAACAATAATAAATATTCAATAAAACACAAAATCCACTGTCATGGGTTACGTTAGGCTTACCCACGCAACCAACTCCAAAGTTTGTTTTACTAGAGATAAGGCACCCGGCGAGCCATGACAGGCATAGTTTTTCCATTAGTGGTATGTTAGCCAGTCTATAGGGGGAGGCCAGTGAATAATAACACTAATAAAAATAAAGAACCATAAAGAAACATAAAAGAAAATAAGATCAAAGTGAGAAACAATATAATTTATGTATGTTGTGTTGTCAATAGTAGGAGAAACAATTGAGACCCTGCAATTGTTTGTAAATGAGGCAGAAAGTTCAACCTGGGACTTGGTCACAATTTTCGTGATGCCATATGGTAGCAGGGTCTACCATTAGATAATATATTATGCTTCCAATATCTTCCCAGGCGGTAGTATCTCCGTTTGGTAGCTGCCTACTACCATGGTTGGCATGATGTAGTGTCGTGTAGTATGCACTAGCGTAGCTAGGGGGGTCCGCCCCGGGCATCTTTTGGGTCTGCTCATCACCCATACACACACAACCTGTAACCTGTTGAGGATTAAGGAAACAATTTCAAACAAGTACGCCAGTGAGCTCATGTGGTGTGGGTCAGGTGTTAGGTCAGACACTTTTTTACTTTTTTCCCTATCCTATATGTCGTTTTTGCTTTTTGTTTAACTGTTACTTATAAAGTTTAAGTATGTTTGGTGTGTATTTAAAGCATACTATATTTGAGTATGTGAAAGTACAGTAATATTATAATGGTACACAAACTATTTAATATATATATATATATATATATATATATATATATATATATATATATATATATATATTTAAGAGTGAGTCACTGTGCAATATGTATTTTTTGTGGGGGCACGGGGGGTGGGGGGCACACACACACTAGCTACGCCACTGGTAGTATGGTGTATTGATAAGTGTGGTGGAGTGTCGTGTAGTGAGGGAAAGAGGGGTGAGGAAACTCAACATAATCACAATAGTCACTAGGATAAACACGGAACAAAAGAACATCACTTATATGTTCTGTCTCGGTCACACTACTTGTGTTCAGATACAAATAAAAGCCATGAAAATCATATAATATTCTTAAAACTGTATTATATAAGAGAAGTATTATGATTAATATTGGTATAAATTAACAATATCAATGGTCGTAGATAACTGGGTCGTCGCCTCACACAGCTAGGGTAGCGACTTCTGTATTAGGATATTTAATGTTAAGGTAATAAAGTGGCCGTGAAGGTGTGGCTATTGGGGGAGGCTGGAGGCCATTTCATAAAAAAAAGGTGTAAGGAAGATATCCAGTGTAGCCCATACATGAAAACATTCACTCATGGATATCCAGTTTGGCACCGGCACTATCCTTAAGCAATCACCAAACATAACATGCAGCTTAAGGATCATGTAAAGATGAGGCACCCCGACATATTTCACATGATGATTTAAACACCCAAATATTAACACATCCCCCCCCCCCTTTTCATGTATCGTTAGGGTGTTTAATTAACGGGTAAGTAAACTGGTGTCCAATCTTCATGTGGTCAGTATATCCACACTAAAAGATGAGCTCGGGGTCGACTGCTGCACGCCTTCCTTCCCCCTCACGTGGGATCATAAGGGAGAATTTCGCGTGGCACAGGGGGACGCTTGGCTGGTTACTGATGGCCAGTTGGGCCGGATTAACCCAAAGACTAATAAGGCCCTCGAGTTTATGCCTTAATTTGTTTCTTTAACTTTAAGTCTGTCAACTTCATAAAGCGGTTACCTAAATTCATTTTATGTCTATTAAGGCTCTTTATTATACATTTCAATTTGTTTGACGATTTAACGAATTATTTAGAATACATAATTATAAGGTAGTACCTTATATAGGCCCCTCCCTATTATCAGCCTTGGGCCTCTCACAACCTTAATCCGCGCTGATGGCTGTATTTTAGGTAAGACTGGTTCACTATAAACACGGCCATATCTCTTAATGAATAGGCGTCCTCGTGGGTGGGTGGCCTGGCGGTGTATATTATAAGGCATCCAGACAAACCCCCTTCAGTTAAAGTGCAAAATAGGAAAAAAACTAAGTTAAGTTAAAGTGCAAAATAGGTTAGGTTTTTTAGGTCAGAGGAGTGTTCATAAACTGTAAATAATAACGATAAAATAATGATTTAAAAAATTCTTACTACGTTTGTCCGGAGGGGGGGGGGGCTATTGTCCTACAAATATAATTATGTTAGCGTATGTTCTCCGGTGTCTTAGTGTGTGTGTAGGAGACTTTAATAGTGTATAAATGTGTACAGGAGACGTTAATGGTGTGTATGTATATAGGAGACGTTAATAGTGTGTGTAAAGGTGAAATTAATAGTGTAAATGTGTACAGATGTGTGTGTGTGTGTGTGTGTCCACTCATACGATGTCTCACTTCAAAAGGCTGGTTTTCCGGTATCATCGTGGTGTAGATTAATATTACCTTTTCTTTTTTATATTTTTATTTATTTTTACTCTTATCTGTGGTCATAACAACGAAACGCTTGTTCCATGGTTGCGACGTTTACAATCATCTGGCGAGGTCGCGGTGTATGCGGGCGGCGATAACTTTATTATTGATGTAAGGGGGAGCCCAATAAACTAGCCCCCTCGTGGGCAATCTGTATTATTAATTATACAATCGATTTCTATATTATTATATTTAAGACTACTATTATTTAATGCGTTAAGTGAATAAAGGCGCAACTCGAGCACAGATTTCCCCCCCCCCCCCCACCACCACGCACCAACACCCTCACTTGTTCCCAGGGCAGACCAGTGTAACCCTGTAAAAGTGATAAATTTCGGCGGTCAAGAGTGTGCGGTTGTACGCATCTGGGTCGTGTCAGCCTCAAGGGACCACTGACGTGACATTCTACCTTTTTACACCGCCTACCCTGACCGTCCAGGAGGCCACCTCTGACAAGAAACTCTCCTGAGCACTGTGGTAGATCACTGATGAAGGTAAGCATAAACGCTTTTGCCATTCCCCTTGCGGGCCAAATCTGAATCTGTTTTTTGTGTTTATTGGGTACTTTGATGTTTGCGTTTATAGGGTCCTTTGATACTTGTTTTTGCAAGTTTTCAGGGACTGTTAAACACAAATATCAAGGGATTCTATAAACACAAATATCAAGGGGGACTATGCCCACACCTCAATGGGAACGATAGCGGGTGGCAGAGGTCGCGACACCTCCCTGGCTAACGTAAACATACTCGGGTCAGGTCGTAGCCTCACACTAGCCCATGAGAAAGGATTTCAAACTCAAACCTCAAGGAACTTTGTAAATACGACCATCAATTGACTGTAACAAGCATCAATTAACTGTAAACGCAAACATCAATTAACTGTATACACAAGCATCAATTAACTGTAAACGCAAACATCAATTAACTGTATACACAAGCATCAATTAACTGTATACACAAGCATCAATTAACTGTATACACAAACATCAAGGATCTTTGTAAACACCTGACTACATGGGGAGGTGTTGCTGCGCGCGCCAAGGATATGAATTCCACTAAGGCGGCGTCACATTGGCATTCTTTCGTAGATTTTTTTTTTTGGTAAACTTTCAGAAAATCGTCAAACTTTTTTTTCTTGTTCACAGCCACACGCGTTTAGAACCAACTCGCTAGTTTCCCTCGTTCGACAAATGACGAAGAAAGCGCAGCAATTCGACGCCTATTTTGGTGTATGAAGAGACGTGTTCATACTTGGGAAATGATTCTATCTGTTGGCTCCGTCATGTTGTTATCACCTACCTTGGTTGTTATTCCCGTGAGGTAAAAATGTAAACAAATTATATTTTCTTACCTCTTTAAATCACAAAATTAAACGGAATAACGAATAATCTTGGGAAGAAGAGTAATAATTACTTAATTATAATTTTAGCTTCATATCTTAAGAAAAATTAGTTTATTTTTTTTAACTATTTGTAGTATCAATTATAGATCTTGAGTTGCCTCCGGTAAGTTGTCGTACGAGTCGTCAGAGCAGACGACTCGTGAAAAGTCAACAGTAATGAAAAAGTTGAGAATAGAAATGCTAGTATGACGACTCCTAACTTTCGATATTTATCATGTTTATACTTGTTAATGGGAAGTGTGTGTCCCCTAAAAGACTCCTTATCACATACTCCCCCAACTCGGCCTCCCTTGCCTATAACACTACCCCCTTTCCCTCTCCCCCACACACCCTCCACATTGAAAAGCCCGCCATCTCTCGCTTCCCTCCCCTTCACCCTGAGGGAGAGTGGCGGTTTCCCACATCCTGCCCTCTCCCCTCAGTCCCCCCTCCCCCAAGGCAATGAACTTGGATGTTTGAAACAGAATCGTTAAATAAAGCTTCTTAAGTTGGATTTTCTTTGTAAGTGAAGCAAAATTACTCTAGTGTCTTAGTGAAGTATTGAATTACTCTTGATATGGCGCCAAACAAAGAAATAGATAACAGATGAAGCCACAGCAAGAGAAAGGAGAGAGTTTCTTTATTATTGGACCTTAGTAGTACTGGGGTAGTGGTCCGCCAGCCTCGTATAGTGCACGCGTAATGTAATGCTTGTTGATTTATATCCAATAAACTTTCACTTATACTCCTGTAGACATATTACTGATTAGACACGAAGCGTAAGCCCAAACAAAGAACACTCATGGAAATAAGCAGCTGACAGCTTTGTTGACTATCCTTAATCAAGTCATTTATCATTGTTGTTTACCTTACACTGTCTCGGCTCAAGGAAACTGTATACTCTCACGTCTATATGCACCATATATCTATATTGTCTATTTTTGTGTTGAACTGTATAACTGCATAGTTTACAGACATGCTTATCTTATTGTAAACCTGTATGGCAACTTTATTGGTCAATAATAATAATAATATTATTATTTTTATTGGTCAATAATAATAATATTATTATTATTATTAGGGCAACTTTGAAACTATAAGTAGATACATTCGTTTACGACTCATTGAGAATCCCAACCACTATACAGTACCTAAATATAAGAAAAGGAAGACCTGTGGGAGTTATTGAATGTAACGTAGCTTCAGCTGTAGCAAAGTGCTACAGATTTCCATTACCGGCACTGATAAACCCTTGGGGCGAGTTTGACCAGATGCTAGGCGGTTGGCGACTGTTAATACCGAGTCAGCAATTGTGCTTCCAGGAGGGCGCAGTGCCTCACAGATGTAACCCATATGTTTACATTTATTTTAAAATATTAACTAAAGTTAATAAAAAGAAACTCGTAAAGATAAACTGAAGAACATCATATTTTTTTTAGAAAATGAGTGAGAGAGAAAGGGAAGAACAGGAAAGAAAAAAGGGAGAGATGGGAGATGAGGAGAAGCAGAGGACGAGAAAGAGAGACAGACCCCTATCCACTCATTACAGCTTGACTTGTGGTAACACGAGCAGCGCTAGGCCTAGACCCGCCTCACAAAATAAGACACTGACTATAGGCCCTACGGCCTACACTAACACGTGGTGGTAAATTGTAGCTGTACGAAGGGAATAAAATGGCAAACTATAGTACAATGAAGGGGATAAAGTAACAATGGTGGGAATTAAGTAATAATCTGTAATGAATGAAAACTCAAGTTTTAAATTAGACAAATTTAGATTTAGGCGCGAAATAGGTAAACACTGGTTTGGAAACAGAGTAGTGGATGAATGGAACAAGTTACCAAATATCATTAACTCGAATACGCTGAATAGCTTCAAACATAGGTTGGATGCTTGTAAGCCCGGACCTAGGGCCTAGAAAACAGTGCGTTAATGTTCGAAATAAGGCAAACAGAGTATTGGGTTTTATATCTAGAAGTGTAAGTAACAAGAGTGCAGAGGTCTTATTGCAACTATATCTTGCGCTAGTTAGGCCGCACCTCGATTATGCGGTTCAGTTCTGGTGCCCCTATTATAGAATGGATATCAATTCACTAGAGTCGGTGCAGCGAAGAATGACAAAAATGATTCCGGGACTTAGAAACCTTCCATATCAGGATAGGTTAAAGAAACTTAACTTGCATTCCCTAGAAAAACGAAGAGTGCGGGGAGATATGATAGAAGTATTTAAGTGGGTGAAAGGAATCAATAAAGGAGATATGGATAAAGTTCTTATAATATCCAAGCAGGATAGGACTCGGAGCAACGGATTCAAGTTGGATAAGTTTAGGTTTAGGAGGGAGATAGGAAGAAACTGGTTCACAAATAGGGTGGTGGACGAGTGGAACAAGCTTAGCAACTTTGTAGTAAGTGCGGGAACTCTGAAAAGTTTCAAAAGGAGGCTAGATAGATTCATGGATGATAGAGAGTGGTAGTAACTCGACAGGAGCTGCCATGCACAGGCCAACCGGCCTATTGCAGACTCCTTATTTTCTTATGTTCTTATGAGCAATAGGGGTTGGGTGTAAACGGGACTGCCCAGTATGGGCCAATAGGCCCGCTGCAGTTTCCTCCATTCTTGTGTTCGTGTGTAGTATAATTGTAAAGTGAGGAAAGTTTGGTAGCGTGGCCGATTAGTTATTATTTACTGTAGAATATATTCTTTGGGGAAAACTCCAAACACCAACTCTAAGTGCAGCTATTTATTAGTTAACTCAATGGTATGGGCACATTAATAAATCATTATATCGAAGTTACTAGACAATGACTCGGACACAAACATGAAATGGATACACTTCCCACCCTAAGTAACTCGCCCTTGGATCGCTCAGATAATTAATGACTCGCTTGTGACCTGAGGGAGGTCCAGCGGCTGGGGAAGGTCTGCAGGTGTTGCCGAGCTCTCTCCTGCCAGCTAGAGGCTCGGTGCTGCGACCTCGACTAGTGCGTGACTCCGTCCTCTGGGAAGGAGCTGTCGGCCCCTTCCCGGTTCTAATAATAATGCTTCGTGGAAAGAGATGCAGGCTCCTAATATCGGAGGTCACAAGCCGGAATATGTCGTCACTAATCTAGGTGTCTGGTCAGGTGACAGGTGTACTGGCTGGGGGGTAGCTTCTTGAGTAACATGGTCATGTCGCCGGGTTAGCTAGTGACGGCGGTGAGAATCCTGGTTATTTGTGACAGTGACCACTCTTGGGTCAGGTCTTAATCTCAATTTAATTACGAAGGCTGGGTCAACTTTCAAGGGTGTACACACCTGCGCTTCCGGTCACTGTTGTATGTGCTGTAAGCTATGGTCTGATAAACAATTAATGCATGACGAAGAGAATAAAGTAACAAAACGTAACAACAAATTAATACATTGTCACGATACGTTTGATTCACTGTTGACACTTTTCGTGGTCTTATGAGGGAAGTTTATAATTAGTATTTATTATTATTTGGTGGGGGGGGGGGGGAACTTTCTTCACATGCCCTCCATCCACGTTTGTTTACATTTAGGGTAGGAGGGGAGATGACCGCGGGGTGGGTGCCAGATGTACGATGGTAAGCGTAGTGGGTGGCAGATGTCCTATGTTGTTGAGTTAATCTTGACATCTTCAGGCTACAACGGACCCCTTGTAACCAACCTCCTGGAATCTGTCTGTCTACAGGTCAGGTCATTGTGACCTCAAGGTGTTAATTCAGGTATCCCTTCTTGACCAGGATTTAAGTGTCACACTGGGTGAAAAATTTATCAACAGCAAAAAGCAGGGTTAAAAAATCTACAGTGGCTTCATGTTTACCAAGCGTGTACAGTAACTAACAAGACCCAATTGTGGTGGGAATGTGTTATAAGGTCAGGTCAGGATAAGTCAAGAAAATCGTTGTTGGAGCTTCCAATAACTTGCTTAGAGCGGAAGGGAAAACAGGCAAGTGTTAAATTGGCCTATACCAATTCCCTCCCCTGAACCCCTCCTCCCCACCGGAATATCAAGTTCTCGCCAGAAGCTACAATTTCATTTAGGAAAGGAATGGAACCAGTGTTGAACAGAGGTGAACAGTGCTTCAGTCAGTGAGAACAACTCAACAGTAACAGCAGAGTCGCACCCAAGTTAAACTTCACACAGTGAGGTCCCAGGTACCCACTGATAACTGCTCCTAGACCCAACAACAACCAGCGATGTGTTAATCCGTCTACGATAGGAAGGCCTGGGACCACACCTCACTCATACCATGTGAGGTCCCTCATAACACCTTCTGTGAGGGAAATACTACACCACGTCAGGCCCCTCATAACACCATCTGTGAGGGAATTACTACACCACGTCAGGCCCCTCATAACACCATCTGTGAGGGAATTACTACACCACGTCAGGCCCCTCATAACACCATCTGTGAGGGAATTACTACACCACGTCAGGCCCCTCATAACACCATCTGTGAGGGAATTACTACACCACGTCAGGCCCCTCATAACACCATCTGTGAGGGAATTACACCACGTCAGGCCCTTCAACACCATCTGTGAGGGAATTACTACACCACGTGAGGTCCCTCCTAACACCACCTGGGAGGGAGTTACTACACTACGTGTTTGCTGTTCAACACCTAAATTAATCTGTATGTTCACTGTATGTTCCTTTACCTTTCTCTAATGAAGGCTTTTGTTAAACCACCAATGTATGACAAGACTAATCCCGGGCATTAGGAACATTGAGTACAGACAGGTTAAAGCATCTTAATTTGCACTTCCTCGAGAGACGTAGTGAGGGGCGACCTGATAGAGGTGTATAAGTGGAAGTCAGGGCTAAACAAAGGGGACATTACAAAGGTACTCAAACTATCCAACCAGGAGCGAACTCGTAACAATGGTTTTAAATTAGACAAATTTAGATTTAGGCGTGAAATAGGTAAACACTGGTTTGGAAACAGAGTAGTGGATGAATGGAACAAGTTACCAAATATCATCATTAACTCGAATACGCTCAATAACTTCAAACACAGGTTGGATGCTTATATGAGCAATGGGGGTTGGGTGTAAACGGGACTGCCCAGTATGGGCCAATAGGCCCGCTGCAGTTTCCTCCATTCTTATGACTCTTCAGGCTTCTACGCCCTTGACTCATGAGACATAAAGGCAAGCATGAACTTGGCATGCTTCCCTGTTGGGCGCTGTAAACGCTTCACCTTACACAAGGATGTTAGGGGAGTGTCCAATAAATAATAATAAAAAACCCCACCATGACCAGCGATGGAACACCAAACTAATCAACACCCGCGACCCGACCATCTTGAAGCCAGTGTTATGGTGACGTTAGCGCCTTGATAACCTCTGCTGACACCTGTTGGCTGGCTGTAAGGGCGCCCAATCGTTGCCTGGAGACAAGGCTCTTCTCTGTTCAACCGTCGCGCGCGTCAGCCAACACAACTCATAACGCCTTGACTACAATATCTGAGTAAACTTCGCAATGAGTGCACGCTGACAAGTTATATTTCCGTGATCATAATTCGGACCAAACTATTCTTATATATTGTTAAATCTCACGAGACGAAACTGATTTAAATACTCCTCCGTGTGTAGTATGTGTATGGACTGGAAGTATACGCCTGTGTGCGGGGTATACTGCACGTGTGTACCAGGACCCGCTCCACTCACCAATGGCCAGTAAACATTATTTCCAGTGATAAAACAAAACGAGAAAATCAAAAGAAACTATAATAATTACTATAATAATTACAAAAACAATATAATAGAGAAAAAGATCATATGTTAGTAGTTAATCAGTAAGGGAAGGGTGTTAGGTACGATGAGTTTTGAATCTAGAGTAAAAGCCTAATTGGCAATGAATGGAGACAGGTTACGGTTTAATACTGACCACAGAATCAAACTTCGTACATTCAGGAGTGATAGGAGACTGCCGTGGGTGTTGAGTCGGTTTTCGACATGGGAAGATAATAATAATAAACGGTTTATTGAATAACCCGAAGGCCCGAAGGCTGAAAATATACATTGGACACAAATGACTTATTACATACATTGGTGGTTTAACAAAGCCTTCATTAGAGAAAGGTGAAGGAACATACAGATAATGTTTACACACGTAGATCATGTGAGCTGAGGTGTTGAACAGCAGACACGTAGTGTAGTAACTCCCTCACAGATGGCGTTATGAGGGGCATCGCGTGGAGTACTAGTTCCCTCACAGGTGGTGTTATGAGGGGCTTGACGTGGTGTAGTAATTCCCTCACAGATGGTGTTGAGGGGCCTGATGTGGTGTAGTAATTCCCTCACAGATGGTGTATGAGGGGTCTGATGTGATGTAATAATTCTCTCACAGATGGTGTAATGAGGGGCATCAAATGGCGTAGTAACTCCCTCACAGATGGTGTTATGAGGGGCATCACGTGGTGTAGTAATTCCCTCATCGATGGTGTTATGAGGGGCATCACGTTGTGTAGTAATTCCCTCACAGGTGGTGTTATGAGGGGCATCACGTTGTGTAGTAATTCCCTCACCGATGGTGTTATGAGGGGCATCACGTGGTGTAGTAATTCCCTCACAGATGGTGTTATAAGGGGCATCACGTGGTGTAGTAATTCCCTCACAGATGGTGTTATGAGGGGCATCACGTGGTGTAGTAATTCCCTCACAGATGGTGTTATGAGGGGCATCACGTGGTGTAGTAATTCCCTCACAGATGGTGTTATGAGGAACCTCGCATGATGCTGTAGCAACACATTCACTAAGTGGTGTCGTAGCATCATGGGGACACCACGTGGTCTGTTGTCGCAGGACTTCACTCACTCAAGTGAGGTGTGGTCCCAGGCCTCTCTGTCGTGGAGCCTCAGGGGAATTATCACTGGGTACCTGGGACCTCACTGTGTGAAGGTTAGCTTGGGTAAGACTCAACTGTAACTGCCGAGTTGTTTTTCACTGACTTAAGCACTGTTCACCACTATTCAACACTTAACCCGTCGGTGGTCAAGGATGAAGCTCCCAGCCGCTGTCCTCACCTCCCTCATTTCTCTTCAGTTTTGTGTACTCCAAGGGGTGAGGGTGGCGTGGCGCCACGTCTTGTATCTCTAACCGCTCCAAATCCGCCTTCACACGGGCCGTTCCTGTGTTCCTCTCACCCACCCTACATTATCGCCTCCCACATCTCTCCGACATGTTCTTACCCTTTACATCCGTCTACCATATTACCTCATTCGCTGTCCCCGTCCACGACCAGCAGCTTCTCTTGGACATAACAAGTGAGTTCTTTACACATACACGCTACACTCGACTTTCTTTGGACCACCTGAAGATTAGATACCCCAGCTCACTAACCTGACTTGAATATTAGACACTCCAGCTTATTTCACCTGAAGATTAATCACCCTAACACTAACCTAACCCCCCCCCTCTTTTAGTATACAAAGCGTCGGAACAAAGATTTATTTGACACTAGACGAGCTATTGACCCTTGGCTGGCCCTGGTTGTAAACAAACCCAGATGACCGCACCGCACCACAAGTGAACTACGTAGGCGGGTCGACCCGACTCTTTCCCACTACATCCCGACATTTACAGGACCCCACTCCCCAGCCATCACCAACGACTAAAATATCCCCCAGCCTAGTCACATGCTTATCTGCTGGCCACTGTAATGACACGGAAATAAACAGCGCTTTCATCACAATCCCTATCTTCCTGTATATATATATATATATATATGCCCCAAGTTAACAACTGTATAACACATCGTTGAGGAATAATCTGAAACGACCGAACAACTCACACATAAGGACAGTATCACAGAGGTGCGAATTTCTGAGGTAGCCACACGGTCAGCCAGGTTCTACACAACAACGCTGCCCGTATTTTATAGTCATGAACCACGGTTAACATTATAATCAACAGTTACGCTAATAATAATAAACTCAATATTATTTCTATCAAGACTATTATTTATCTGAAAGTATTATTACAGTTCTTGGCATGATCAAAGTCTTTTATTCCAACAAATAGAATCTCCATCCCAGGTTAGGTTGGCAATAGGGTGGTTAATCTTTAGGTGAAATAAGCTGGGATGGAGATTCTTCAGGAAGCAGAATAAGCCAGTACACAACAAAGTCAAGAAACACGTATGGGGATATATCAGAGAGAACTGTTAATATGGTTCAGAAAAGGCAAATACCACTGTTTTATGTCACTTTATGAGAAGCCTCCTTTAATACAGAACTATGTTACTAAGGCCCCAAACTGGTGAAGTACAGTATATGAATGATTGAAACACAACACAGTATAGAACAATCCATTAATAATGTCACTGTACCTTTCCAGCGAGTTGATGATCACATGTACTTCCTTTTGTGGTGGTGAGTAATTTCTATAAAGTTCAGTAAATGGATATAAAGGTACAAGGTTCCCGGGAGGAGCGCGGCGGTCCTCTGCACACCGCGCGTGTCAAGCTCGTACTGAACTCTGGTACTCTGCCAGTCTGCTCTCGTGCGTCTTGGACTCCGTGGCGGTGGTTGTCGCCGCTGCTGGCTTCACCTCTGCCCTCTGAGTCAAGTCTTACTCGACACAAACTTAAGAAAATTGCTGACTGAGGTTGTCCTGTCAGGGACTGGCGCCTGCAGTGTCCGGCTGCCAGCGGGGTATTTGCCAGATTTTCTTTCTACAGCATTTTTTTTCGCTTTGGAGCTTCCCAATATTTTGACTGCTACTTGTATCTTAATAGATAACAAATCAGTTAACCAGACGCCATCATTGCACTAAAGAAACGATACCTGCTGTTGGTTATATACTGTACTGTATACAATATTGGACAACAGGTGCAGTTCCTAAACTAACCACCAATCACTTGTTTACCAACTTCTACTGAACCACCAAAAGAGTCATTCAAATGGCGTCCAAATTGCACTGAAACTCTACTATACTATTAGCAGTTTCCAGTTAGGGTGAATATTTAACGAAGTTTTCACAACGTGAGGCATCAATAATAATAATGATAATAATACTAAATATTGAAAATAAAATAAAAGACTAATGCGGTCAGTAGGAGCTCACTTAACCTAACTGATCATAAAACCTGAGTGGTGATCAACCCCTTGCGCAACCTGGGGAAGATTCTTCGTATAATTCATTAATAATAAAACAAATAATGCAGGATTACAATCGGATTGACATGCATATAGACTGCGGGTGTAAACAGTAGGTCGTACAGTACAAGCCTACACAGATCGTGGGAATGTACAGTGCCCAGACAGTGTAAATATCCAACCGTGGTAAACAGAAAGGCAATTTTACCAAGAATAACCGACAAAATTATCAGATGTTTGTATATTCCCGTCTCAGTTTTGTGTTTCACCTGATTGCTAATCGTGGAACAAATAAGGAGCCGCGACTCGCGCACTACACCAAGAATTATCACATTGACTTATATCAGTTCAGTTTCCATAGGTTTGTATGATGAATATCTAAGAAAGTACCCAACTGATTAATTTAACGAAGAAGAAAAAAGACGCTCAAAAATAATCTACAACACATACTGTACACTCTCCATTAATTTATATACGATAAAATAAGAATCTACGTTAATTTTGTCTTTTAATCATTCGTAAGTAAGAACATTTTTAAGAATCTAGATATTACTTTCGGCAATATTTATGTACGAATTATTTTATGGCGATCGTAAGAGTAAATAAATTAGCAAATGGTTTTTTTTAGACGATAAAACTTCAGATGATAAGATGATACTTTGTTTTAGGGATAATATCTTGTCATTTTATTTAGGAACATTAACGCGATTATTGTGTATGAGGTTGTTGTCAGATATGCAAAACAATTTTCTGTATTCAGCATATTTTTAATTGTTAAATATAGTTATTATGTAGTAGGCTCGTATAATCTTGGGGGCTGGGGGCAGGACGTCATCTGTCGGGTCTAGCAGTAGAGGCTGGAAGATGGGCGAGAAGGTGTACAACTTTCATATGAGCAGTTTTTCGTATTTTACCATCAAATAACACCGCCCAAAGGATGTTACTTACCACGTGTGTCAAGAGAAAATTTGTGTTTATCCAGACGTTAGTGAAAAAGTGGTGAATGGCTGTTAGACAAGACCTGCCAAATAACCTGTGTGTGTTTACATCAAGTTAGGTGGAGACATGGCATTACGGTAAGCTTGCATGTTACCATATTCTTTAAACTATGTTAGGTAATCTTATATTTAACACGTGGACCCAGAACTTCCGAAGCATTAGGTACTGCTACATTATATAATTTACATAATTTATCGTTCTTAAAAGGGAGCCCAAACTAACCTAAGTTAAATAAGATAACACTGCTTCAGGTTTCCTCTTCTTAGATTCACGCATTTTCACTTCAAAATTATGGTTTTGAGGCAACAATAAAACCACAGTAACGTCCTCTTAAGTGAGAAGCAGAGAATATTATAAATTAATTTTATTGGAATTAGTTCATTTTACCGCCACACCACCCCGTACTGCGGTGCCCCTCAGGACTCATAGGTCAGTGTGGGTCACAATATTGAGGTGTGGCCGTCGGTCAAGAATGGGTTTCTCAGGTGAGGGTTCACTCGATTTTTTTTTCGTTTTTGTATTTATTTATGGTTATTATTATTATTTATTATTTCATTTGTATTAATTTGCTATTAATTTTATTAATTGTTGTAATAATAAGAGATATTATTATTATTATTATATTTTCGGCCCCAGGCCCCGATGTGGGTCAGTGACCTGTGCCCTGGTGGGCTGATCCCCGTTACATAATTTTGGAGAATAAATGACCTTGTTTTAAGTAGAGTTCTTGGCTATTAAAGGGCAGTCTTATTGTTTATCTTTATTAAAATATACAAACACAAAACCAAAAATTCAAGTTGTGTTTTGGTTACTCATGTATTATAATATTTCATCTAACATGGTACATGTAAATAAAAATTAACATTAATTATTAATCATGCACTATATATATATATATATATATATATATATATATATATATATATATATATATATATATATATATATATATATATATATATATGCAAGTAAATCACTGTAGTTGCGCGTGATCCAGGTATATGTTGATAACCTTGTGGTTATCAGCATATATATATTTCATGTAGATCCACAATGAAAACGTGGATAAGATAAATCTTGATAAAATCACACGGGAAAAGGGAAACAACGGAGCACCATAGCATTCGTCGTGTGATTTTATCAAGATATATATATATATATATAATGGAGGGTTTTAAGGGTAGAAAGTTAGGAGAGAATATTTAGTAGTAATGGTGTAAAGAGAGGAAGTTTGGTAGCGTGGCCGGTCAGTTATTTACACTCATATCATCTTATACGGTCTTAAGGGACACCTTCTCAAACACCTCTTGGATACAAATATTTATTAATTCACTCAATGACATGGACACATTAATATCAATATTATATCGGAGTACTACACATTATGTTACGTTACTCGACACTGACTCTCGGACACACGTGAATGAATGCACTTCCCACAGTAGGTAACTCACATGTAACCTGGCGGAGGCCCAGTGGGTGCTGCTGGACTCTGTCTCGTATGCGAGACTGCTTAGCTGGTGACCGGGTTCTTGTCGGGAAGTCTCCCTCCCGACCTGGGGGGGAGGACGGTCGTGACTGTGTGCGAGTGAACAGAATGACGACTCGAACGGGAGAGAGATGGGTCGGATGAGAATAATGAGAGTGACCCGAATCAGAATAAGAATGACCTCGTGGGCAGGACTGCAGGGCCTTTATATGGGGGCTAAACAGCCGGCGTTAGACCTCTGCCAATTAACACTAATCTGGTTAGATCTGGACAGCTGTTTGCCCAGGTGGGTTGTTATGCCCAGGTGTGTCTTGGCTAGGTGAGGTTGTAGGTCAAGTGACCTGCTAACTCAAGTAATTAGTAGACGAGGTCAGGTCCCTTAGGTCTTGACCCAGGATGTGTCAACCTGGTATGTTGGGGTACCACGAGGCCTGTAGCACTCACTGTTATATGTGTTAATTCTCTCAAAAAGGGAGACAGAGCATCAGCGTCAACTTACCGGCCGATCAGTTTGACGTCAGTAGTGGAGAAATTTCTTGAATCAATTATAGCAGATAGCATCCGATCGCATCTAGAGAAAAGCAAATTAATCTACGACTCTCAACATGGGTTTACAAAGGGAAAATCTTGTCTAACAAATCTGCTGACGTTTTTTAGGAAAGTCTTCGAGGTAGTAGATAATGACGAAAATTACGATGTTCTTTACTTAGACTTTACAAAGCAATTGACAGAGTACCGCATCAGAGACTTCTGAGAAAAATTAAGGCTCATGGTATCGAGGGGAAAGTTATAAATTGGATAAAATCATGGCTCACCGATAGAACGCAGAGGGTCAGCGTAGATGGTGTTAAATCTGAGTGGGGTTGTGTAACCAGTGGGGTCAGTACTAGGCCCACTCTTGTTCATAATCTGCATAAACGATCTAGATACTGGGATCAGCAGTGACATAAGCAAGTTTGCGGATGACACCAAAATAGGGCGGCAGATTAATTCAGGGCAGGATGCAAATGCATTACAGGAGGATCTAAATAAACTGCAGGGGTGGTCTGAAAAATGGCAAATGAAATTCAACACCAGCAAGTGCAGCGTACTTAATATTGGAAGAACAAGTACTTATAATGTATACAGCCTTAACAACATCAACCTAGAGAAGTCGACTTGTGAAAGAAACCTAGGGGTACTTGTAAGCCCGGACCTACAGCCTAGAAAACAGTGCTTTAATGCTCGAAATAATAAAACAGAGTATTGGGTTTTATATCTAGAAGTGTAAGTAACAAGAGTGCAGAGGTCTTATTGCAACTATATCTTGCGCTAGTCAGGACAGCTATATCTTGCACTAGTCAGGCCGCACCTCGAGTATGCGGTTCAGTTCTGGTGCCCCTATTATAGAATGGATATCAATTCACTAGAGTCGGTGCAGCGAAGAATGACGAAAATGATTCCGGGACTTAGAAACCTTCCAGATCAGGATAGGTTAAAGAAACTTAACTTGCATTCCCTAGAAAGACGAAGAGCGCCGGGAGATATGATAGAAGTATTTAAGTTGGTGAAAGGAATCAATAAAGGGGATATAGATAAAGTTCTTATAATATCCGAGCAGGATAGGACTCGGAGCAACGGATTGAAGTTGGATAAGTTTAGGTTTAGGAGGGAGATAGGAAGGAACTGGTTTACAAATAGGGTGGTGGACGAGTGGAACAAGCTTAGCAACTTTGTGGTAAGTGCTGGAACTCTGGAAAGTTTCAAAAGGAGGCTAGATAGATTCATGGATGATAGAGAGTGGTAGTAACTCTCGACAGGAGCTGCCATGCACAGGCCAACCGGCCTATTGCAGACTCCTTATTTTCTTATGCTCTTGTGTTCATTCGTCTTTATTCAAGACATCTTCAGAGGCAACTGGGTTACATGGACAGAGAGAGGCTTAAATATACAGGGTGACCTTATTAAACATGAGGTCAGGTCATAATGGTGTCATACACTAATCCCCACACCAACACATACGTAGAGGAGCTTAAGAGAAGGGGGCGACGTGACTACTCAGGTCAGGTCAAAAATAAGGGACCTACTAAATAACTATCCTACATCTAGCTCCAAGGTTTTCAAAGCATTTTTAACCTTGGGCCACTGACAAATAAATTTATGTAACATAATATCAGTTTTGAACTGACCATCACTAAGGTTTATTGATTTTAATTCCTTAATCAAACTAGCTTCAACCAGAAGTCTTTCTGTGACACAAGATGATTTGAATAATTCTAAGCTTTTTTCCCAAGCAATGGGATAATTATTATTCCTAACGTGAACGAACAGGGCACTGCTTTCAGATGCTGTTCTGATATTGTACTTATGTTGTTTGATTCTGAGCTGCAATATTTTGACTCTGCCCTATCGCAATGAATTTGTCCCGTTAGCTCGGTCCCTTAAATTACTAAATATTACTGTTGTTTTCAAGTATGACTCAACCATTACCAATATGTTAATAAAAAATAGCCCAGGTTTGAATGTAAATGGAAGTGTTTATTGTATTCCATGTAGCAAATGTAATGGTAATTATGTAGGACGGACAGGAAAAACATTGCAACTCAGAATAAAAAAAAATACTCACCACAGAGGACAGTAGCGACATAAGCTACAATGGTGTGTTATACCAAGGAAGGAATAGAGAGAGAAACGTGTACTACATTTAATCAACGTTCTTCCCCTGATTGCTGCGCCATCTCTCGATTTAATTTTACCATCATAGAAAACGTGTTATTGTCTGGGGAACGAGCTTGTCCTTAGCGTAGACTCCTGTTATAAGCCATACACATTTTTATTCTTAGCAGCCATTGCATAAATATACATGATTGTCTGATTATGCATTTATATATTTATTTATTCACGAACAATGAACAGTGCATGAAATAACATAAATAAGGGATTTAGGTGGTAAATATATATAAGTTCAGAAGTACTAAAAAGTGAAAACATTTCCATAATTGTTTACCAAGTATCCAAAAAGTATCCAATTTTTTCTTTAATAAAATGACGAATTTCTTGGTATCTATGACAACAAAGTTAAACTGAAATATAATGGAGTCATTAATAATTTTACTGATTATAAAATGGCTATTCTTGCCTGTAGTCCAAGATTTTGTAAACATGCAGACTACAACGTGACGTCACAGAAGTACTTCATCCTATATCTGGACTACATAAATGACGTCACTGTGCCTTGAGGTATCAGCAAGGGCCAAGTCTGACATTAGTTAATTAATTAATATTAAACTGCTGCGTATATCTGCAGGTATATTCATAAGAAATTGCTGTGAATTAAATTTTATATCTGAAAGAATTATACAGACTTGTGGCGATGGTGGTATAGTGGTGAGCATAGCTGCCTTCCAAGCAGTTGACCCGGGTTCGATTCCCGGCCATCGCAAGTAATTTTATTGATATGCTTAGTTGTGACTGCATCCTCCCACCACCCCCGCCAGCTACAATGTATATTAAATAAAAAGGAACATGATATTAGTTTTGTATCGGTATAAAGAGGACGTGGGAATGATTTTAATGACCGATCTCATAAGCGACAAGTGGTTAACCTAACACCTAGCTTTACGAGAAATGGAATTCCATTTTTGTTGAGGCTTCTAACTTTTATCAATGGACCCAGAAAACGGCACGTTATAGCAAAGGAATATTTTACAGTTAAAGTTAAAAACAAAATTAAACATTGATCTTCACTCAGAAAATTGTCGTATTGATTCAATGAAGTGTTTTGATATAGGGGATATGCATAAACTAATAGATATTTATTAATTAAGGTCCTATTGGTTCATTATAAAGTATATTAATAATGCTGGTATACAAGACTTCTTTTCAACTAAGGATAGGCCAAGAAAGTTGTTAAAAGCTGATTTCTATTGTACAGCAGGTGTGTAAAATATCAGGTTTGTATTGTAAATGACACTACCTAAGAAAGTTAATTTACCTTCACCAAATTTCATCAGAATCATTAGATAAGGTTTATTATTATTATTTTTGGGGTGGATTTGAAAAGTAAACGAATTAGCAAAGCTGTTTGTGGTGATATTTCTAACATGAATACCCTTTGAGAGAGACAATAAGAGAAAACGTTATTACAAATTTGATGGTCAACTAACCCATGTTCGACATTGTTTGCTCATCTTTTATCTTCTTTGATTTGTTTTGATATTGACTAGAGTTATGCACATTTTACGGTATTATACAGGAGAAACGATTATTATTTCCTGAAGTTGGATTTTATAAACTGTAGGGAGCGTTAATGCGCTCTCTTGACCTGCATTGGTTAACTCTACTTGATTTCTCCATATTTTATGCATACAATGTTCTTATGTACTGAATTAATATGAGCTTGCAAGACGATATTTAATGAATGACAGTCCATCGATGTTTCGCTGTATGTGTCAATGAATCTAACGTTTTTCAGTCGAACAGAAATAAAATTTTGTCTGTCATGAGCAAAATTTGCCTGAAACAGTTGAACCGGATGTTTTCAATTATCTGCCATGGTGTAACGTTGTACATGTTGAACCAATATGAACTTCTTGCTTAATGATTTTAGATAATAGTTCTCTTATGTCACTCACTTAACGATACCTCTAAATATTTGTTAAAAGCTAGAAAGAATTCTCAATTTAGTAGTATGAAAATAGTAAATTGAATTTCGGATTTATTTCAATACTTTGTTTTTGTTTTGCAGGAAAATTACCTTAAAAGGAAACACTTATCATAAACATACCTGTAATTGAGGAAAAAAACATTCCTCCCCGGCGGGGAATCGAACCCCGGTCTCCCGCGTGACAGGCGGGGATACTCACCACTATACTACCGAGGAATTGATATGATTACCGTGCTTAGTGTTCCTATTAATATTTATGAGGTAGAACCACACACACACACACACACTTGACATGTTCGTTGGTCATTAAGATAAACAGTTAAGTCACGACACTGGACACCTCCCCCCTCCCCCTCTCACCAAACCCAAATCCAATTACGTTGATGGAATAAAACTGTTTTTATGATGCGTATCCAGCCACAAAGCACGCAATCTTGTATACACACACCGCCAACGACATTACTGTACGTTTGTCCTTCCTGCATACCTCTAAAGTTTATGACGGTTATTGATAATCTTTTTTTTCCCTCGTTTTTTGTTATTTCCTTCTCTCTTCCTTCTCTTTTCTCTCTTCCTCCTCTTCACTTACGCTCATGTACATATTCCATCGTCTTATTTTTATTACTGTTTACATCTTCCTTCTTCTTCTTTGTTATTATCTTTCCTTCTTAAATTCCTCCTTGTTATTCTCTCCTTCCCCCTCTCTCCTTCTTCATCATATTATTCTACTTCTTTATCAATCGGTTTCCGGCAGTCGTCTTGGATTCTTCTTGGATTTTAATGAGATTTTGGGCGAATTTTTTTTTAATATGTTATGAATCATAGAAATTGTTTTGTTTAACCTAATCTATGTAATCTAATTTAACCTAATATAACCTACGCTGACCTGACCTAATTTAACCTGACCTGGCCTAATATATCCTACGCTGACCTGACCTAATTTAACCTGACCTGGCCTAATCTAACCTATCATTTACACCTTGCCTGAAAATTAGACCAATCAGAACTGCCAGCTTAGACGTGGACCAATGAACTGAACTCTGGAGTGTGACGTATGAGAACCCAAACGCCAATCAGCAGGCAAATCGGAGTCACTTCACGATTACGTCACAAACTCACTGTCAGTCAGGCGTCGGCCGTTGTCAGAGGCGGATGGTGCTGCTGTGGTTCTCGAAGTTTAATAAATTGCCTTGTAGCCATGGAGTGGAGGGCTGTGTTTAGTGTGGTGTTGGTGTATCTGCTCAACAGGGCAGTGCTGGTTATAGGTAAGTGCTATGATATTATGGTGTGTGTGTGTGTGTATTATATCATGGTGTGTGTGTGTATTATATCATGGTGTGTGTGTGTATTATATCATGGTGTGTGTGTATTATATCATGGTGTGTGTGTATTATATCATGGTGTGTGTATTATATCATGGTGTGTGTGTATTTTATCATGGTATGTGTGTGTATATATCATGGTGTGTGTGTATTATATCATGGTGTGTGTGTGTATTATATATTATATCATGGTGGTGTGTGTGTATTATATCATGTGTGTGTGTATTATATCATGGTGTGTGTGTATTATATCATGGTGTGTGTGTGTATTATATCATGGTGTGTGTGTATATTATATCATGGTGTGTGTGTATATTATATCATGGTGTGTGTGTATTATATCATGGTGTGTGTGTGTATTATATCATGTGTATTATATGGTGTGTGTGTATTATATCATGGTGTGTGTGTGTATTATATCATGGTGTGTGTGTATTATATCATGGTGTGTGTGTATTATATCATGGTGTGTGTGTGTATTATATCATGGTGTGTGTGTATTATATCATGGTGTGTGTGTGTATTATATCATGGTGTGTGTGTATTATATCATGGTGTGTGTATTATATCATGGTGTGTGTGTGTTATATCATGGTGTGTGTGTGTTATATCATGGTGTGTGTATTATATCATGGTGTGTGTGTGTATTATATCATGGTGTGTGTGTGTGTATTATATCATGTGTGTGTGTGTGTATTATATCATGGTGTGTGTGTATTATATCATGGTGTGTGTGTATTATATCATGGTGTGTGTGTGTATTATATCATGGTGTGTGTGTATTATATCATGGTGTGTGTGTGTATTATATCATGGTGTGTGTGTGTATTATATCATGGTGTGTGTGTATTATATCATGGTGTGTGTCACATGCTCGCCTCGCAAATGAGTGGACCCAGGTTCGATCCCCGGTCAGGGTGAAACTATGGACAAGTTTCTTTACGCCACTTGCCTCCTTCTACCCAGCAGTAATTGGTAACCTGGATGTTAATCGATTTGTGCTCCGGGGTAATGGTTAGCCAGTGCAGTTGGCGAGTTGTCCGGTCTTCTCGGACTATTCCTTGACACTGGGTCATGCAGCTCGTTAACTCAGGATGTGGTTGTTGTGTTGGTGACAGCTTCTACACCTTAAACACTGGGTCATGCAGCTCGTTAACTCAGGGTGTGGTTGTGGTGTTGGTGACAGCTTCTACACCTTAAACACTGGGTCATGCAGCTCGTTAACTCAGGGTGTGGTTGTTCTGTTGGTGACAGCTTCTACACCTTAAACACTGGGTCATGCAGCTCGTTAACTCAGGATGTGGTTGTTGTGTTGGTGACAGCTTCTACACCTTAAACACTGGGTCATGCAGCTCGTTAACTCAGGGTGTGGTTGTTGTGTTGGTGACAGCTTCTACACCTTAAACACTGGGTCATACAGCTCGTTAACTCAGGGTGTGGTTGTGGTGTTGGTGACAGCTTCTACACCTTAAACACTGGGTCATGCAGCTCGTTAACTGAGGATGTGGTTGTTGTGTTGGTGACAGCTTCTACACCTTAAACACTGGGTCATGCAGCTCGTTAACTCGGGGTGTGGTTGTTGTGTTGGTGACAGCTTCTACACCTTAAACACTGGGTCATGCAGCTCGTTAACTCGGGGTGTGGTTGTTGTGTTGGCGACATCTTCTACACCTCAAACAAATTCACGCCTTGGTGGCCTGGCCTTTGAGCCGGCCATCCCCGTTACACACTTGGTATTATGATGGGTCGCTATATGAGGTAGGGGGAGGCTCTACTGTACCTTATTCTGGAAAGGATACTCCCACAGAGGTCAACATCTACATAATATTATCTTTGTCATTAGAAACAAACTCATTGTTACCTGCCGCGGCCTCAAGTTAACTTTTCACTTTTATCCTCTTCACCACTGATCGGCTCGTTAGCCGTTTGGACGATCGGTCACGTCTTTGTTACGCACTGTTGGCAAGTGCTTTCTGGTACATTGTTCCAAGAGTTCACAACTCACTCCGAAAAAGTTTGCCCTCACAACTTTCTGGACTTACGGCTTCTTCAATCTTGAGCTGTGACCCCTTGTGGGGCGAGCGTCCGCCAGCTCCAAGTAAGGACACTCCACTGAGTAGTGCCCCCTTGAGATGCTTATACACCTCAATTAGGTCGCCCCCTTGCCCGTCTGTAGTGTAAGCTAGGCAAGTTCAGGCGCCCCAATCTCTCAAGGTTGTTGAGGTGCCGAAGAGAAGCGACCAGTAGAGAAAATTGTCAAAACTAACTTGTCATAACCGAGACCTGCCAACAGTATGCACCTGAGAAGTGACCAACTGCCTAACCAGCCAGTGAGCTTACAAGTGATAAAGAGGATACCTGTAAATGTAAATAATAAATTTGTAAGCAACATTTAAGTATTTTGTCATTGGAATTTATTTCCCCATATAAAAATACAGTATTATTCTTATGTATCTCTCTCTCTCTCCTCCAGCAACCCCTATGCCCGGGGGGTCCTGCACAGAGGCTGGGACCTTCTCGAGCCACCCAACAGACCCTGCTCAGTACCTGATGTGTTCGAATGGTGCATGGTTAGCCATGCCCTGTGCAGCAACCTTGGTCTGGAACCAAGACACAGCGACCTGCGGCAGAGCAGCAACTAAGAGTGAGTAGATGGGGTGTTAAGGTGGAATGTCAAATGGAGTGAGAGGGATGCCTGATGGAGTGAGAGGGATGCCTGATGGAGTGAGAGGGATGCCTGATGGAGTGAGAGGGATGCCATTTGAGTTGTACAGCACAGTATCAGTCAAATACACGGTAGCTTAAAATGGTTTCATTAGCTCCTTGATCTGTAGAGCTATGTTTGTAAATATCCAAGTGTTATTGTATAGAACTCTTTTATATATCTCTTGAATATAGTTTGAAATTTATACCGTTTTTATTCTCTCTGGGTCGTGAAAACTGGAACAGCCAAGAACGCATTACGTGTCTTCTTCGTGTTCTGTCGTAAACCCCATTCCTCGTAGGGCCCGAAGATCATTGCCATATTCTTTACATATTGAAGTACTCTACTGTATGCTGTACGAGTAATATTCATAGATGTTAGAATGTTGGTGTCTGTTAGAATGTTGGTGCCTGTGTTAGACTATTCCTTGACACTGGGTCATGCAGCTCGATAACTCAGGGTGTGGTTGTTGTGTTGGCGACAGCTTCTACACCTTAAACAAATTCACGCCTTGGTGGCCTTTGAGTCGGCCATCCCCGTTACACACTAGGTATTATGACTCACTATATATATATATATATATATATATATATATATATATATATATATATATATATATATATATATATATATATATATATATATATATATATATATATATATAACCTAACCTAACCTCATCCTCCCAAAATAGTTTTAGGGTGATTTAATCTTCAGGTAAAATAAGCTGGGACGATGATTCTTAAGAACATAAGAAAATAAGGAGTCTGCAATAGGCTGGTTGGCCTGTGCATGGCAGCTCCTGTCGAGAGTTACTATCACTCTCTATCATCCATGAATCTATCTAGCCTCCTTTTGAAACTTTCCAGAGTTCCCGCACTTACTACAAAGTTGCTAAGCTTGTTCCACTCGTCCACCACCCTATTTGTGAACCAGTTTCTTCCTATCTCCCTCCTAAACCTAAACTTATCCAACTTGAATCCGTTGCTCCGAGTCCTATCCTGCTCGGATATTATAAGAACTTTATCTATATCCCCTTTATTGATTCCTTTCACCCACTTAAATACTTCTATCATATCTCCCCGCACTCTTCGTCTTTCTAGGGAATGCAAGTTAAGTTTCTTTAGCCTATCCTGATATGGAAGGTTTCTAACTCCCGGAATCATTTTTGTCATTCTTCGCTGCACCGACTCTAGTGAATTTATATCCATTCTATAATAGGGGCACCAGAACTGAACCGCATAATCGAGGTGCGGCCTGACTAGCGCAAGATATAGTTGCAATAAGACCTCTGCACTCTTGTTACTTACACTTCTAGATATAAAACCCAATATTCTGTTTGCCTTATTTCGAACATTAACGCACTGTTTTCTAGGCCGTAGGTCCGGGCTTACAAGTACCCCTAGGTCTCTTTCACAAGTCGACTTCTCTAGGTTGATGTTGTTAAGGCTGTATACATTATAAGTACTTGTTCTTCCAATATTAAGTACGCTGCACTTGCTGGTGTTGAATTTCATTTGCCATTTTTCAGACCACCCCTGCAGGTTATTTAGGTCCTCCTGTAATGCATTTGCGTCCTGCCCTGAATTAATTTGCCGCCCTATTTTGGTGTCATCCGCAAACTTGCTTATGTCACTGCTGATCTCAGTATCTAGATAGTTTATGTAGATTATTAACAAGAGTGGGCCTAGTACTGACCCCTGGGGAACCCCACTGGTTACACGGCCCCACTCAGATTTAACACCATCTATGCTGACCCTCTGCGTTCTATTGGTGAGCCATGATTTTATCCAATTTATAACTTTCCCCTCGATACCATGAGCCTTAATTTTTCTCAGAAGCCTCTGATGCGGTACTCTGTCAAAAGCTTTGCTAAAGTCTAAATAAATAACATCGTAATTTTCGTCATTATCTACTACCTCGAAGACTTTCCTAAAAAACGTTAGCAGATTTGTTAGACAGACCTGCTTGTTTTTGACTCTGACCTCTCTGGCAAACCCCCTTCTGAGTGACAATTTCACGCTCCAGGGATGCAGACACGTCTTTACCCCCTCACGAGACAAGTGTACTCACGAGGTGACCAAATAGGCAACCCCCCCCCCCTTGCACCCCCTGTGCTGCTTACCTGGGTGCAGGTCTGGTATCTGCAGAACTTAAAACAGTATAAATTGACATCCTGCCAACAGTTGAGACGCATTTCTTGGGAGATGGGTCGCTATATGAGGTAGGGGAAGGCTCTACTGTACCTTATTCTAGAAAGGATACTCCCACAGAGGTCAACATCTACATAATATTATCTTTGTCAATAGAAACAAACTCATTGTTACCTGCCGCGGCCTCAAGTTAACTTTTCACTTTTATCCTCTTCACCACTGATCGGCTCGTTAGCCGTTTGGACGATCGGTCACGTCTTTGTTACGCACTGTTGGCAAGTGCTTTCTGGTACATTGTTCCAAGAGTTCACAACTCACTCCGAAAAAGTTTGCCCTCACAGCTTTCTGGACTTACGGCTTCTTCAATCTTGAGCTGTGACCCCTTGTGGGGCGAGCGTCCGCCAGCTCCAAGTAAGGACACTCCACTGAGTAGTGCCCCCTTGAGATGCTTATACACCTCAATTAGGTCGCCCCATTGCCCGTCTGTAGTGTAAGCTAGGCAAGTTCAGGCGCCCCAATCTCTCAAGGTTGTTGAGGTGCCGAAGAGAAGCGACCAGTAGAGAAAATTGTCAAAACTAACTTGTCATAACCGAGACCTGCCAACAGTATGCACCTGAGAAGTGACCAACTGCCTAACCAGCCAGTGAGCTTACAAGTGATAAAGAGGATACCTGTAAATGTAAATAATAAATTTGTAAGCAACATTTAAGTATTTTGTCATTGGAATTTATTTCCCCATATAAAAATACAGTATTATTCTTATGTATCTCTCTCTCTCTCTCCTCCAGCAACCCCTATGCCCGGGGGGTCCTGCACAGAGGCTGGGACCTTCTCGAGCCACCCAACAGACCCTGCTCAGTACCTGATGTGTTCGAATGGTGCATGGTTAGCCATGCCCTGTGCAGCAACCTTGGTCTGGAACCAAGACACAGCGACCTGCGGCAGAGCAGCAACTAAGAGTGAGTAGATGGGGTGTTAAGGTGGAATGTCAAATGGAGTGAGAGGGATGCCTGATGGAGTGAGAGGGATGCCTGATGGAGTGAGAGAGATGCCTGATGGAGTGAGAGGGATGCCTGATGGAGTGAGAGGGATGCCTGATGGAGTGAGAGAGATGCCTGATGGAGTGAGAGGATGCCTGATGGAGTGAGAGGATGCCTGATGGGGAGAGGATGCTGATGGAGGGAGAGAGATGCCTGATGGAGTGAGAGGGATGCCTGATGGAGTGAGAGGGATGCCTGATGGAGTGAGAGAGATGCCTGATGGAGTGAGAGGGATGCCTGATGGAGTGAGAGGGATGCCTGATGGAGTGAGAGAGATGCCTGATGGAGTGAGAGGGATGCCTGATGGAGTGAGAGGGATGCATCTATCTAGCCGCCTTTTGAAACTTTCCAGAGTTCCAGCACTTACTACAAAGTTGCTAAGCTTGTTCCACTCGTCCACCACCCTATTTGTGAACCAGTTCCTTCCTATCTCCCTCCTAAACCTAAACTTATCCAACTTGAATCCGTTGCTCCGAGTCCTATCCTGCTCGGATATTATAAGAACTTTATCTATATCCCCTTTATTGATTCCTTTCACCCACTTAAATACTTCTATCATACCTCCCCGCACTCTTCGTTTTTCTAGGGAATGCAAGTTAAGTTTCTTTAACCTATCCTGATATGGAAGGTTTCTAAGTCCCGGAATCATTTTCGTCATTCTTCGCTGCACCGACTCTAGTGAATTGATATCCATTCTATAATAAGGGCACCAGAACTGAACCGCATACTCGAGGTGCGGCCTGACTAGCGCAAGATATAGTTGCAATAAGACCTCTGCACTCTTATTACTTACCCTTCTAGATATAAAACCCAATACTCTGTTTTCCTTATTTCGAACATTAACGCGCTGTTTTCTAGGCCGTAGGTCCGGGCTTACAAGTACCCCTAGGTCTCTTTCACAAGTCGACTTCTCTAGGTTGATGTTGTTAAGGCTGTATACATTGTCAGTATTTGTTCTTCCAATATTAAGTACATGTACGCTGCACTTGCTGGTGTTGAATTTCATTTGTCATTTTTCAGACCACCCCTGCAGTTTATTTAGATCCTCCTGTAATGCATTTGCATCCTGCCCTGAATTAATCTGCCGCCCTATTTTGGTGTCATCCGCAAACTTGCTTATGTCACTGCTGATCCCAGTATCTAGATCGTTTATGTACATTATGAACAAGAGTGGGCCTAGTACTGACCCCTGGGGAACCCCACTGGTTACACGGCCCAATCAGATTTAACACCATCTACGCTGACCCTCTGCGTTCTATCGGTGAGCCATGATTTTATCCAAGAATGTTGGTGCCTGTGTTAGAATGTTTGTGTCTGTTAGAATGTTGGTGCCTTTGTTAGAATGTTGGTGCTTGTGTTAGAATGTTAGTGTTTGTTAGAATGTTGGTGCCTGTGTTAGAATGTTAGTGTCCGTATGTAATGATTGATTATATTCCTGTATTCCCTACAGCTGAAATGACGACTGCCAAACCTGCCATCACTACCAAAAAAACACCTGCTACTACCACCACCCCCACAACTACTACTATTACTACCACAAAAGAACCCACCACTACCACAAAAGAACCCACCACTACCACAAAAGAACCCACCACACCACAAAAGAACCCACCACCACCACAAAAGAACCCACCACCACCACAAAAGAACCCACCACCACCACAAAAGAACCCACCACCACCACAAAAGAACCCACCACCACCACAAAAGAACCCACCACCACAAAATCACCCACTACTACACAGATTCCTACCACAACCAGCACAAAGGTACCTACCACAACCATTCCAGAAGCCTCTACCACCATTATGGGAAGCTCCACTGCTGGAAGTCTGTCCTCAGTGCCAGGAGCATCGCTGATTGAGGTAGCAGATGGAGCGTGGGTGTGGATATGCGATGACCCCACACACATCTGGGCATCTGGGTTCCCCGTTATCCTCACTTATCCTGATGACCCCAACTGGGAGGACCCTGGATCTTGCATACGTAAGTTAACTCTGTCAGGAGGCCTCGGCATTGCTTGTGTCTGTAGTCGACATTTTTGTGAGTTGTAGAATCCTCGTAGTCTTGTGAAATACTTGTTGTACCTTAATGGTCTTGTAGGTTATTAGTAGCAACCCCTGGATATCAATAAGGTATTTAATCTTGAATGTTTTTATGGCCATTTTTCACACTTGTGTAGGTAAGCTGCAGTTATCTGGTGGCAGCTCTCCATGCTAATCAGGATCTTAACTCTAATATCATTTTGTATAACGTTTCTGGATGTCATAATTGCCTTGTCCTTGGTTCTCCTCCCCTCTACAGACATTAGAGCATTCTCCCCACATGCCAAAACCATCTCTCCTTTCCTCTATGCAAAACTTCGCCAATACAGTGCTGTCACTACCGATCCACCTAGCTCTGAATGCCTTTTCTGAGTTGACAAATATGAAATTCAACTGTCTCTCCTTCCTTAGATATTTTTCTCATATTTGCCTGGCCATAAATATTGTCTCTGTAGTCTCAATCATTCTTTCCACAAGTTGGGAGGGTTGGGGGCTAATCCTCATGTGATCTAAGTAGTATTGTTTCCATAGACGAATTAATACCATCATCACACCCACTGCCCCACCAGCCGCCAAAAGAAACCTAAAACTATAAATTACCAATGTTTCTATCTACACATCCCCATAACAACAACAATTATCTTCACACCCCCATAACAACAACAATTATCTTCACACCCCAATAACAACAACAATTATCCTCACACCCCCATAACAACAACAATTATCTTCACACCCCCCATAACAACAACAATTATCTTCACACCCCCATAACAACAACAATTATCTTCACACCCCCATAACAACAACAATTATCTTCACACCCCCCATAACAACAATTATCTTCACACCCCCCATAACAACAACAATTATCTTCACACCCCCATAACAACAACAATTATCCTCACACCCCCATAACACCAAAATTCATATACTATTTGTGTGCCACTAGTGAACAGTGACACGGAGAACTGCATCTACCCTCCTCGACCGCTGGACCACGCCGGGTTCACCAAGAATCTGACGTTGGGGTCTGCCTACGTCTTTGCGGTGTACTATCAGTGTGAGGCTGGCTGGATGACCTTGTCGGGGATGCATGGTGTCTTAGCGCAGTGCAAGGGAGGAGTGTGGGCCTCTCCTTCAGATATCTGTATTGAATGTAAGTTTGCTTGGTGACACCTGCCTGAGGGAAATAACTGTATTGTGGTTATATTAAGGACTGATAAGATACTTTGTTTTAATAGAAGTTATTGAATGTGATCCTTGTTGATGTCACCTGAAGATTAACCACCCTAACCTAATCTAACCTGCCCAAATCTAATCTGATTCTCTCTCTCTTTTTCTTTCCTTTCTCCTTCTTTTTCTTTCCTTTCTCCTTCTTTTTCTTTCTCCTCGCTACATCTCCTCTTCCACACTTCTTCTTCATTCTTCCCCCTCCGCCCTCTTCCCCTACGCCCTCTTCTCTCCCCTTCCTCTTCCTCCTCCCACTTCCCCCTCCTCCCCTCTTCCCCCCTCCTTCCCTCTTCCTCCTCCAGGCTGTGATCCACCGAGGAACTGCTCGAGATAGCTGCCCTGGGCCTCTGCTGACAGAGGTACACCATTAAGCCCAGCACCACCACTATAACTGTGAAGTCAAACCCATTGGTGCCATCATAACTGAGTCAGAGCCATTGGTGCCATCATAACTGAGTCAGAGCCATTGGTGCCATTATAACTGAGTCAGAGCCATTGGTGCCATCATAACTGAGTCAGAGCCATTGGTGCCATCATAACTGAGTCAGAGCCATTGGTGCCATTATAACTGAGTCAGAGCCATTGGTGCCATTGTAATTGTGAGTCAGAGCCATTGGTGCCATTCTGTTGTTGTTGTTGTTGTTGTTGTTGTTATTATTATTATTATTATTATTATTATTATTATTATTATTATTTAGACTTCCAATTCTCGTAATATATCGGTACTTGTAGAGGCTTGTTTCCGAAAGTACAAATTTCAGTGAACCTCGATGATTGCAGCTTTTATACTGAAGAAATTTTGATTAAAGGGTGCTACTTAATGTGTGTGTGCGTGTGTGTGTGTGCGTGTGTGTACTGCAAGCCCATTACAGTATTAAATTTTTTCCCCGTTCTCGGTGTGTGTACTTGTACTGTGTTTTATCGTGGAGTAGTTCAAGGTTTTCTTTCTCGACTATATTATATATATTTTTTGGCATTATTGTATATATTTATTGTGTGGAGTTTGGAAGAGAGTTAAGTGGTGCACACACGCACTTATGAAGAAACGGGGATGGCTGGTCCAAGGGCCACCTAGGCGTGAGTTTGTTTAAGGTTTAGAAGCTGTCGCCAACACAACAACCACACCCTGAGTTAACGAGTTGCATGACCCAGTGTCAAGGAATAGTCCGAGAAGACCGGACAATTCACCAACTGCACTGGCTAACCATTACCCCGGAACACAATCCACAAATCAATTAACATCCAGGTCCCCAATTATTACTGGGTAGACAGAGGCAAATAGCGTAAAGAAACTTGCCCTTAGTTTCACCCTGCCCGAGGATCGAACCCGGGTCCACCCCCTTGTGAGGCGAGCAGTGTAGTGTATATGCGTGTGTGTGTGTGTGTGTGTGTGTGCGTGTGCGTGCAATGGATTTTAATTAAGTTTAATATTTATTGACAGTCTCTCAGGCAATTTTTAACGCTTTTCCCCACTCGTGTTATGCCCATGACACGAGTGGGGAATATTTCACGTTTTTTAATTTTTTTTTTATTCTTTGTGTGTGAGGTAGGTTGATGGATTGAATGCTAATATTTAGTACACAGTTGTGGCATTGGACGTGGTATATAGATGGATGACATTGATATTTATTCAGATAGATAGATATATAGATAGATTGATATTCAGGAAATTTATCATAGAAAGCTAAATTGACCCGGCATAATACAGACAGTACTTATATACAATGTAAATACACACACTGTACTTGTAGGCTATACAAACAATGACCAACAGTAAATTAATTGAACCAAGGCGAATAGGCGAACGAACCTATTATTATTATTATTATTATTATTATTATTATTATTATTATTATTATTATTATTATTATTATTATTATTATTATTTTATTGTTGTTGTTATTATTTGGTGAAAGGTGTCCGTCCATACTGACAGTGTATCTAAACGAAGACTTAGATGGGGAAAAATTACTTGTGATATGATAATTATTCCTCACATGTTCACCCTCATGGTTTCACCCTTATTTTCCTCATTTAAACCAGAATTAATCTCATCTAGGTACTCAGATTAGTGTTAACAAGCTGACTAAATGTACCTGGGAACCATTACAATTCGTAGCTGATGATTGGTTGTTGAGGGAGCCTTGTTGATTGGTTGTTGAGGGAGCCTTGTTGATTGGTTGTTGAGGGAGCCTTGTTGATTGGTTGTTGAGGGAGCCTTGTTGATTGGTTGTTGAGGGAGCCTTGTTGATTGGTTGTTGAGGGAGCCTTGTGGATTGGTTGTTGAGGGAGCCTTGCTGATTGGTTGTTGAGGGAGCCTTGCTGATTGGTTGTTGAGGGAGCCTTGCTGATTGGTTGTTGAGGGAGTGAGGGAGCCTTCCTTGCTGATTGGTTGCTGATTGTGGAGCCTTGCTGGATTGGTTGTTGAGGGAGCCTCTGCTGATTGGTTGCTGAGGGAGCCTGCCGCTGATTGGCTGCTGAGGAGCCTCGCTGATTGGCTGCTGAGGGAGCTCGCTGATTGGCTGCTGAGGGAGCCTCGCTGATTGGCTGCTGGAGGAGCCTCGCTGATTGGCTGTTGCCTTGGGAGCCTGTTGGGGAGCCTTGCTGATTGGTTGTTGAGGGATTTCATGATTGGCTGCTGAGGGAGCTTCCGCTGATTGCTGCTGAGGGTTTCCCCGCTGATTGGCTGCTGAGGGATTGGCTGCTGAGGAGCCTGATTGGCTGCCAGGAGCTGGCTGCTTTCGAGGGCGTTTCCGCATTGGGCTGCTGAGGGAGCCTCGCTGATTGGCTGCTGAGGCTGCTGAGGGAGCTCTGCTTTGATTGCTGCCGAGGAGCCTCGCTGATTGGCTGCTGAGGCAGCTCGCTGATTGGCTGCTGATTGGCTGCTGAGGGAGCCTCGCTGATTGGCTGCTGAGGGAGCCTCGCTGATTGGCTGCTGAGGAGCCTCGCTGGGCTGCTGAGGAATGCTGATTGGCCTCGCTGATTGGCTGCTGAGGGAGCCTCGCTGATTGGTGCTGAGGGAGCCCCGCTGATTGGCTGCCGAGGCCTGCGCTGAGAGGAGCCTCGCTGATTGGCTGCCGAGGGAGCCTCGCTGATTGGCTGCCTCGCTGATTGGCTGCCTGAGGGAGCCTCGCTGATTGGCTGCCGAGGGAGCCTCGCTGATTGGCTGCCGAGGGAGCCTCGCTGATTGGCTGCCGAGGGGCCTCGCTGATTGGCTGCCGAGGGAGCCTCGCTGATTGGCTGCCGAGGGAGCCTCGCTGATTGGCTGCCGAGGGAGCCGCGCTGATTGGCTGCCGAGGGAGCCGCGCTGATTGGCTGCCGAGGGAGCCGCGCTGATTGGCTGCCGAGGGAGCCGCGCTGATTGGCTGCCGAGGGAGCCTCGCTGATTGGCTGCCGAGGGAGCCTCGCTGATTGGCTGCCGAGGGAGCCTCGCTGATTGGCTGCCGAGGGAGCCTCGCTGATTGGCTGCCGAGGGAGCCTCGCTGATTGGCTGCCGAGGGAGCCTTGCCACGACGTTGAGAAATCTATCACATTTTATACAGTAATTCAATATTTTATAAAAGAATATTCAGTTGTGAGAAGAAATACTGAAGCATCACCTCAATGTACATAAACTGGACTTAGACGGCAGATTCATCATCATTATTTTTACAGTCTTGTTCCATGCCTGTGTCGGAGAACTGGGCATTATATATTGGATTTCCAAATACCCTCTTAGCTGTCCAGTTACGGTCTCTCATCCTAAGGTTATCAAAGATTACCCTACTTACTTTATGGTATATCTTACTGATACCCTGTAATAGTTTCTTGCTCAATAAGCTGACGTTTTACTGACCGAATCACGATATTAATTACTTAGTTGTATGATAGTCTTGGATGGAATTCTATTTATTTTAAGTATTAGTATTGTCAGTTTGAAAATGTTGATGGAAAGATTAACAATAACATGATTGACAATTTGTAAATGAAACTCGCATAAGTTTGTCATGAGGGGGTAAGTTTATCCTGGCAGGGACAAAGTTTATGACAAGAGAGAAAGTACAGTATCGTAGAAAGTTAGGTAAAATGGACCCCGTGAGAAAGCAATTTGGGTGTCTAGTCTTCATGTGATTTACTCATTCTCTTATGATTTCAGGTGACGTGCGACCTGGGCCAGGTAGTGGGGGATGAAGATGGAGGCTGGACTTATATATTGGGACACAAGAGCCAGTCTGAAGATCTCCACCTGACACTTAGTCAATACACTCAAGGTTACAACTTGCCTAAAAACGACAGCTACAGCTATTTCGTGGGTCAGTGGCAAAGTAGTACTGTTGGGCGAGTCTCTCTCTCTGTAGGGCATCTCAAAGGCTGTGTACCATATGGAGGAAAATTAATATTGGTCCCTCTCTATATATCTCTGTATGTTTGTCTCTTTTATTTCAGGTGAGAGAATTATAACAAATTAACAAAGATGGCAGAGAAGTTGTCAATAGAGAGAAGGAGTCTGTTTACTAATTATCGGTCATTAAGCAAAGTAATGTAATCGACAGCACCCCGGGCAAGTTGATGAAAAATTACCTTCCAATATCATTTTCTCAAGCCATCTTTGTTTATCATTCCTCCCTTGATAAAAGAAAGAAAGAGAGAGAGAGAGAGAGAGAGAGAGAGAGAGAGAGAGAGAGAGAGAGAGAATTGACATAAATGTGTGTATTTTCTTGAATATTTTATACATGTTTTTGCAGTCAGAAGTAAACCAAATTGGTGTGTATGTGAACTCTCGCTCATTATAGATTAAACTACCGGGAGGGGCGAGGCTAGGTCAGGTCAGGTCAGGTTAGGTTAGGTTAGGTTAGCATTTGAGGGTATTTGATCATCGTGTGTGTGAAATAAGCGAGGGTGCCTAATCTTCAGGTGATCCTTGATGAATGATAATATATGATGTCTGTTTATGCCGCAGGTCTTCTGATCCTTGAAGACTTGAACTATAAAGAGGACGGCAGTGAGATGCCTCTTGAGCTGAAGGTCAGTACAGTGGTTGGCAAAGTTAGTAACATTCATGGTCAGTAAAGTCATAAGTCAGCAAGATTAGTAAAGTTTAATTACAGTTTAATTAACACTAACTCCTCGAATTGTATCCAGCATATAAAGGATTCCTGTACTTTTCTATGAAATTTCAACAATATTTGTTTTTTGATATGATGAAATGCAAGGTGAGGCGTCTTTTACATGACAAAAGACTTTTTCTGGGAAGTGGAAACTAGTGTGTTTAAATGGTATTGTAAAGGTAATTTATACCACCACTGATGCTACATGTATATCCCCAGTTTGTGATGGTGGAGGAGAATGACGAGGTGACTGTCTCAATCTGTAGTCCTGTGGTCATTACCCGTGACACACACATCCTGAAGAGTGCTGGAGAATGTACTGGTAACGCTAGTAAGTTATTAAGGAGGATTCTGGAAAATTAATTACAAAGTGTCGTAAAGATTATTGAGGAAATGTACAAATCTTTGTGTCTTGTACTTCAGAAAATGTAACCATTGCAGGTGAGTCGTTAATGGGGAGTGAAGGAGAGAGTTTCTGTCCCGACGGTCGTGATGAGGGAAGCAACGACCCATGTTGGTGGTGCAGTGACCCGAGCAGCTGTGAGGCCGTGAGTTATAGCACTACTGTTCTTCATCTGGCTGGCTCACAATGGGATGTCTAAGGCCTGTCAACATTTATTTGTGTAAATGTGCTGGCATTAAGGGCAGATCCAGGGGTGGTCCGGACCCCCCCCCCCTCTTTTCACCAGAATATTTCAATACTTTTTCTTTAATACAGTATTATACTCAGGCGTTTTTGTATTGTAAAAAGTAATTACTATTGACTTCAGAATATCTCCTAATATCAAGTGCGCATGTCATCAAAATGGCCTCAAAATGCCCATGATATTGGTCAGATTTTCCAAAAATTCTGGGGGAGGGGCTTATACTACCTCCCCCAGCTGGGTGGGCTCGCTGTGCTCACCATTTTCCCCACCCACAACTTCTTGACCCTCCCCCCTTTTTTATATTCCTGGATCTGCCCCTGGGCGTGTGGAAGGGGTTTTGGTTGGCAGAATACACCAGAGGCAGGCAGCTTTATGAAGTGAATATACCTGTATATAATTTATTAAACTTTTATGTAAAATGCACAAACAAATTAATTTTAACCAGGTGTTCCTACAACAGCTATTTTGTGCCAGTAATCAGCAGTCATTGTGGTTGCAGTGATATTTCCCACTAATTCTGTACTTCTCTTGACAGGCCTTCCTGACGTCATCTACACCAGTCTGGGGCGACACTCCTCTCAAGAGCGTCAAGATCTGGGCCCGTCCCTTGGAGTATCAATTTGGTGTGGTCATACTCGTGTTTTTTTTTACTTATCCCAAATAACTGTCCCACTTGTAGAGTACTGCCATACAGCTGTCACACTCTTACAGTACTTACTACAATACAGCTGTATCACTTCCATACAGCTGTCACATTTGTACACAACTCACTTCCATACAGATGTCACACTTGTTTATACCTTACCTTGTCCTGATCTGAGTCCACATATCTACCTTCCTCAACTCTCATATCCGATTTTTTTTTATCCTCTTCACCACTGATCGGCTCGTTAGCCACTTGGTGCGATCGGTCACGTCTCTGTTACACACTGTTGGCTAGTACTGGGCATGCACCGGCTCCTGGATGTACTGAACCTGCTCCAGTGTTGGTCAAGTCTTGTTTTGAAAGAGCTCACACTCAGTGCCATCACAACACTTTCTAGTAGATTGTTCCAAGAGTTCACAAGTCTCATTCCGAAAAAGTTTGCCCTCACAGTTTTCTGTATTTGCGGCTTCTTCAATCTTGTGCTGTGACCCCTTGTGGGGCAAGCATCCGCCAGCTCCAAGTAAGGACACTCGACTGAGTAGTGCCCCCTTGAGATGCTTATACACCTCTATTAGGTCACCCCTTGCCTGTCTGTAGTATAAGCTAGGCAAGTTCAGGCGCCCCAATCTCTCAGGGTAGCTGAGGTGCCGAAGTGCAGGCACCAGTCTGGTGGCCCTCCTTTGAACATTTTCAACTAACTGACAGTCCCTAGCATATCTCGGGGACTTCACTCTTGAAGATCGTTAAGAGGGACGGACCGTCTAGATATCTGAACGACCTTCTTATAAGACCCAATAATTTATTTGCCTGATTTACCTTCAGGTCATTGTCAACATACACACTTGGGTCCTTCTCACATTGTCTCAAATAATGCAGTTTCTTCATCCCGTTGGGGCATATGATACGCCTCCTTACCGTTGGTACTGTAGTGGATACTCTCCCCTACAACTGCCACTGCCATTAGTCACTGATCAGCCGATCCCGCGACGAAGTTTCTCTGACAAGCCTAGCTGTCTAGACTCGCGGGGTCGTCCTTCAGCGACGCTTACTTCCGGTGGACGTGTATACAAGCTCACAGCCTCGCCGTGAAGTCGATTCTACCAAGAGCCCTGTAACACACAACACCTCCTCTAAAGAAGCTCCGGCACAGCAACTCCTCTACCGCGCACCAACTTCCCAGCACCAGACTGTTTTGTATATAATATATTTGTATAGAGAAAATGCCATAGTTAAGTTCCCTTCTCACCTTCATCCTATGTGCGATTCAACATCACGAAACCTCACAGTACTCCCCAGGTGCATCCTCTTACACTTCGTGACATTGAATCTCAGCAGCCATTTCTTCGATCATTCTTGGAGCCCACAGAGGTCCTTCTGCAGCTCTTCACAGTCTGCTTGGTTCTTGATTTCCCGAAATATCCTGATGTCTACTTGTGCCTTTAATTCTGATGTTGCCTGGAGGTAGAAAGCCTTAAGGCAGCGGCACTCTGGACACTTTTCCAACCAACATATTTGGCAAACTTGGTCCAGCCAGCAAAACAGAGGTGTTTGCATCACACTGGGATGTTTTGTTGACTCCTCTACCCTACGCAATGAAAACAAAAACAAAGCGTCTAGACGAGGTTCACCATGGGTCCCCTTACTACAGTTGATGCCTTACAGGAATGTGCTATAGTTCTTCAATTGCTGAAGCAAGTGAGGCGTGTGGATAAGCTAAAGAAAAGACAATGGGAGCATCAGGAAGTTTCTTTAAAAGTGGCGGCAGCTGGCTGGTCAAAGAAGACCCTGAATAATGATTTAATAAAACTAAAAGTTTTAAAGTGATGAATAAATAGAAATATGTCAGTTTTAGGAGTTATATTTTAAATTATTATTGTTTCATGATTTATTTCAATATTTACTTGAACATTCAACACCTAATATGAAGCTCATTTGACCACTAACCCTGCCAGCCAAACTCACCGCCAAACCATTGTCCATTTCTAGCAACAGCAGAAATCCCGCTGCTTGCTAGGCCATCAGGCCAGGAGCCAGCAAAACGGGCATCATATTTGGAGCAAAGTGACCAGTGTGCCGCCACCTTTAATGGTGCGATTTGGCTGAGCATATCTGCTGCCACTTTGTTGACACATTCATGCACCTGTTAGTTTCTTGTGTATATTTATTCATACTGTATATCTGTCCCTCTGTTGTTTACACTCATGTAACTGTCACACTTGTTTGTATATTGTTTGTAGCAGTTGTTTATATTTTCAGAGTGTTATGGGGAGCCACTAGTTGAGATGGCTGTGACGAGCTGGTATTCTAGAGAGTGGAAGGTTGGCGCTATAGTGAGCGGCACTTGCATTAGTGGCTACCTCAGTGACGGCAACCTCTTCCTCACCATCGAGTGTACCTTTGACGGCTGGGAAGTCAAACCTCCTTGTGTCTATGGCAAGTATTATTTCTTTATATGCTTGAGTTTAGGAATAGGGTAAGTATATACGTACTTCCTTTGGCTCGCCTGATGATTCACACCCCCCGCCCTCAGGTAGCTTTATATGTTTAATCATCAGGTGAAATAAGCTGGAGGGACTAGAGAGTTGTATCTCATAGTTTTTTAAATGTTAGAACATTGTATTTACTAACCTTCTTGCACCCTTAAAGACCATCGTTGTTGAAGTAAAGTAATAACATTGTAACAAAGAGCAGCTAATCTTCATGTGGTTCTTTTATTCTTCACTACAGCAGCTGAACCATTCCTCAAAATATGCCTTGCTTTTAAATATGAAAATAATTAATGAGAATTGGATAAAAGATACATAGTTTTTATAAATGTTTAGGTAAAACTCTTCAAACACTATCCTCATATTCGTCTTTTTAGTAATTACTATTCGCCTTTCTTGTCTTCTTATCATCCTTACTACAGCTCAAGCTTTATCATCTAGGTTACGTGTTTGTTTAAAATTCAAGCTTTTATCCCAGTAATGGTCCTCAGTCTCAACTTGCTACAGTTATTCCCACACCATACAGCCACCCGAATTTTATACCTGCCATGTGTTTTCTGCCCTCCAGTTTATATCATCCTAATAAAACCCAAGATCCTGATGCTGTCTCGCCTCCTCTTAACATGTACCTGTCCTCTCTTTAAACATATCTTTCTAACACCCAATTTGATTTCAGCTCCTTCCATCCCCCTTAAGACATTATTACTCCACCTTAATACTGTTGTACTACAGTTGCATTGAACATATACCAGTACTGTTCCATACCTCCCTTTCATCATCTCTGTTCCACACCTCCCCTTCATCTTCTCTGTTCCACACCTTCCCTTCATCTTCTCTGTTCCACACCTTCCCTTCATCTTCTCTGTTCCACACCTTCCCTTCATCTTCTCTGTTCCACACCTTCCCTTCATCATCTCTGTTCCACACCTTCCCTTCATCTTCTCTGTTCCACTGTTGAAAATGTAAGCCTTACACCTTGGTAATTGTGGGGTCATGCCAATGTAAAGTCAGGGTCGCAATAACACCACTTTATTTTAAGTAGGTTTCAACCTGGGAGGAACCCTGGTGGCACCACCGACCCTGGGGACGCTGCAGCCCCCGAGAGGGCTCCGGGGGTCGCCTCCGCCCCTTCTAGGGCCTCCGCCACCCCTGGAAGGTCCCTTGGGGGCGCTGCCGTCCCCGGGAGCGCTGCTGCTCCTGCGAGGTACCCTGGCAGCTCCACTGCACCTGAGAGGTCCCCTGGGGGCGCTACAGCCCCTGGCAGGGCCCCTGGGGGCGCAGCAGCCTCTGGTAGAGCCCCTAGGGGCGCCGCCGTCCCTGGGACCATATACAGTGTTCAAAATCGGCATGCTCTGGAGTACCTATAAAGTGATTTTCAAAAAATCAAATTTAGGGCCAAAACTGAGTAGTTTTTTGGTTAAAATTAACTTTTCTCTCAGAATTGAAATGTAATGGGTTTAATTAATTAAGTCCTCACAGCATAACACATTAACAACAAAATCGCACTTTCTGAACCTATAGTTGGCGAGTAATAAGCTTTGAATAATGTCATTAAATTGTCCAAGCTTCATTACAACCACTAATTACCTCACAATCGAATCGTGCATATAAGCGATTTTTGCATAGTCTACTGAGTGAGATTAGATTATGTTTGTTTTTTTCGGTGAGGTAAGGTTAGGCATGCCATTGTAAATATCATCCCCTCCCCTGTCTTTTCCGTCCCAACTGCCACACGTTGTGCTTTATCATTCTACTACAACATTTACTCACACTTTATCATTCTACTACTACATTTACTCACACTTTATCATTCTACTACAACATTTACTCACACTTTATCATTCTACTTCTACATTTACTCACACTTTATCATTCACTTCCTTCATTCCTTTTATACGAATAGAACTTTGTATCTTTCATCCAATTAAGTGTAGAATGTTCCCTTAATTTCGACTTGGCAAAATTATGCATCATTGCTTGTAGTGGTACAGAGTATAGACTTATTTTTAGTTGTACTGTACTGTATGTGCCTCTGTTACTCTTGTCATAGTAAGAATTAGGAACTAAGCATATTTTCATATATTAGGGAAATGTCTGAAGATTTTTTGCTGCTGCTGAATTAAAAAAAAAAATTCGTCTTCATAAAGTTGGGATTTGGTCTTGTTGGCAGTCGTGTAATAAAACTTTTACTAACCCATTTTTTTTATCCTATATCTTATTATATGTTTTTTTAAAGACTACTGGTAAGTATATAGTATTTGTGAATATCACCATACAATACTGTATATACTTGTATTGTAGTGTATGAGAATGTATGGGTATGACTCGTGGTATAGCTGATGAATGTGACTACAGTATATCCTGTTGATGAATGTGACTACAGTATATCCTGCCCAATCCTGTAGAATGTAGATATCAACTGGCTTGTAAATAAGGTACATTCACCCCTAAAAATATCTTCGTGATTTTGTGTTAAATAATTGACACAATTGACGAATGATTTTGACAACTGTGCCGAGACAACAGGAGACTTAGTGTTCATTTTGAAAATCAGACCCCTCCATAAAGATACTTTTTGGAGTGAGTGAACCTTATACTAAAGTAGGGTTGTTCCATATTATTTCTATTGCTTATCGTCACCATACTAGCAGTTAAGGTGGTCGATTTGTTCTTTGTCTCAACCTTCATTGTTCAGTAAGAGTATAAGAGGAAACCAAAGTACACAGAGAAGACTTGTGATATTTGGTAGGGTCACACTTGATAACACACCCTTCTCACATCTGACCCGGGCTCTGGAATGAACCTGGGACACAGTTGTGAGAGGTATGCTGTCACTCTACCACCAACATTCCCTGTAGCCCCAAATATTACCTCAAATTTCACTCAAGTCCCCAATTTAACTATTTAATTTAATATTGGTTAACTTCTCTGATTTAGAGCATATCAGTAAGTATTGTGTGATGTGAGAAACACAGAATCAAAGTAGAACGAGTACAGCTATAATTTGAGAACTTTGTATAGCAACAGTTTAGCAATTTACCTTAATTATCAGTAATTTATATTTTACGTGTTCACAACTTGCTTTGTAACCAATGAATTTTTCTTCTGGATAAACTTTTGTAATTGTATTTTTTGTTTTCAAATGTTATACATGTTAAAAATTATTTTCAAGTCAGTGTTGTTAGGGGATATGTGATGTTTATGGCAACTTGGGGATGTGTGAGGCTCTTAAGAGCTATCTGTGTCTCTGGGGAGGCTGATTGAATCTCCCCTAAGATCTACATGATGCTTCTAGGGGGCTTATAAGTAGCTAGCTAGTAAGGGCTATGTGATGACACTAAAGGCTGTCTGTCACTGCTAGGGACAGTGATGCTGCCAAGGGCTGGGTGCTGAGGCTTGTCTGAGCCCCCTACTATAGAGTTAGGCGAGACACATCGACCAAGGTACACTGGTGGCCTTGCATGATCCAGGTTGGGTCGCCTTTTTGGGACCCTGTGTACACAGGTTGTAGTACCATAAGGGCAACCTAACCTAGCAGTAACCTGGTGTCAATCATTACAATAAATATTTGTAAGAGGAATTTAATGTGTCGTATAAATGAAAAAAAAATTCTTTTTATTTGTTTATAATAATCCTAATAAAAAAGTTGAAAAAAGGGTTCCAAAGGCAAAAATGAAAAGAGCCAATTATTATACTTCCCGAAAAGTAGAAAATCTACGTCACCGAACAGTAGATACTTACGATCTTTTGAGAATCCGAATTTACGATCTTTTTAATGGTTGTAAGCTCGAACTTAAGAGAAAAAAGAACTTAAAAGTGGATACTTACGATCTTTTGAGAATTAAAAAAATCAAAAGTTATTTTTTGCTCTAAGTTCGAACTTACGACAATTAAAAAGATCGTAAATTCGGATTCTCAAAAGATCGTAAGTATCTACTTTTTGGGAAAGTAGATTATCGACTTTTTGGTAAAATATTACCTACTTTTAAGAAGTAGTTTATCATAGAAAACGGGAAATTTGTATCACAGAAAATGGGAAATATCAACTTTCCGGGAAAGTTGGTTATCTACTTTCCCGAAAAGTAGATTAGGCCCTATCTACTTTTTGGGAAAGTAGATTATTGAATTTTCGGGAAAGTAGATTATCGACTTTTTGGTAAAATATTACCTACTTTTAAGAAGTAGTTTATCATAGAAAACGGGAAATTTGTATCACAGAAAATGGGAAATATCTACTTTCCGGGAAAGTTGGTTATCTACTTTCCCGAAAAGTAGATTATCTACTTTTCGGGAAAGTAGATTATCGACTTTTCGGGGAAGTAGAATAATCGACTTTTTTGGGAAATATTACCTACTTTTAAGAAGTAGTTTATCATAGAAAACGGGAAATTTGTATCATAGAAAATGGGAAATATCTACTTTCCGGGAAAGTTGGTTATCTACTTTCCCGAAAAGTAGATTATCTACTTTTCGGGAAAGTAGATTATCGACTTTTCGGGGAAGTAGATTAATCGACTTTTTGGGAAATATTACCTAATTTTCCGAAGTAGATTATCATAGAAAACGGGAAATTTGTATCATAGAAAATGGGAAATATCTACTTTCCGGGAAAGTTGGTTATCTACTTTCCCGAAAAGTAGATAATCTACTTTTCGGGAAAGTAGATTATCGACTTTTCGGGGAAGTAGATTAATCGACTTTTTGGGAAATATTACCTAATTTTGCGAAGTAGATTATCATAGAAAACGGGAAATTTGTATCATAGAAAATGGGAAATATCTACTTTCCGGGAAAGTTGGTTATCTACTTTCTCGAAAAGTAGATTATCTACTTTTCGGGAAAGTAGATTATCGACTTTTCGGGGAAGTAGAATAATCGACTTTTTTGGGAAATATTACCTACTTTTAAGAAGTAGTTTATCATAGAAAACGGGAAATTCGTATCACAGAAAATGGGAAATATCTACTTTCCGGGAAAGTTGGTTATCTACTTTCCCGAAAAGTAGATTATCTACTTTTCGGGAAAGTAGATTATCGACTTTTCGCGGAAGTAGATTAATCGACTTTTTTGGGAAATATTACCTAATTTTCCGAAGTAGATTATCATAGAAAACGGGAAATTTGTATCATAGAAAATGGGAAATATCTACTTTCCGGGAAAGTTGGTTATCTACTTTTCCCGAAAAGTAGATTATCGATAGATTTCGCGGGAAAGTAGATATTTCCCATTTTTTATGATACAAATTTCCCGTTTTCTATGATAATCTACTTCGCAAAATTAGGTAATATTTCCCCCAAAATTCGAAAATCTACTTTCCGAAAAGTCGATAATCTACTTTCCCGAAAAGTAGAAAATCTGTCTACTTTTCGGGAAAGTAGATAACCAACTTTCCCGGAAAGTAGATATTTCCCGTTGTTTATGATACAAATTTCCCGTTTTCTATGATAATCTACTTCGCAAAATTAGGTAATATTACCCCCAAAATTCGAAAATCTACTTCCCGAAAAGTCGATAATCTACTTTCCCGAAAAGTAGAAAATCTGTCTACTTTTCGGGAAAGTAGATAACCAACTTTCCCGGAAAGTAGATATTTCCCGTTTTTTATGATACAAATTTCCAAGTTTAGAGCAATCTATTTGCCGTACCATGCAATATTTCTAAAATTCGAAAAATCTACTTCCCGAAAAGGGATAATCTAATTTCTTCCCCGAAAAGTAGACGACGATTTCAGAAATAGATAATCATTCTCCGTGAAAGTAGATATTTCCCCATTTTTATGATACAAATTTCTGTTTTCTATGATAATCTACTTCGCAAAATTACGTAATATTTCCCTAAAATTCTAGAAAATCTACTCTCGCAAAAGTCGATAATCTACTTTCCCGAAAAGTAGAGTTATTTTTGGGAAGTAGATAACCAACTTTCCCGGAAAGTGATATTTCCCATTTTTATGATACAAATTTCCGTTTTCGCGATAATCTACTTCCCAAAATTAGGCAATATTTCCCCGAAAATACGAAAATCTACTTTCCCAAAAAGTCGATAATCTACTTTCCCGAAAAGTAGAAAATCTATCTACTTTTCGGGGAAGTAGATAACCAACTTTCCCGGAAAGTAGATATTTCCCATTTTTTATGATACAAATTTCCCGTTTTCTATGATAATCTACTTCGCAAAATTAGGTAATATTTCTCCAAAATTCGAAAATCTACTTCCCCCGAAAGTCGATAACTACTTTCCCTGCAGTGCAGAAGGTTTCCATCTGAGATGGGAAAAGTAGATAACCAACTTTCCCGGAAAGTAGAAATTTCCCATTTTTTATGATACAAATTTCCGTTTTCTATGATAATCTACTTCGCAAAATTAGGTAATATTTCCCCAAAATTCGAAAATCTACTTCCCCGAAAAGTCGATAATCTACTTTCCCAAAAAGTAGAAAATCTATCTACTTTTCGGGAAAGTAGATAACCAACTTTCCCGGAAAGTAGATATTTCCCAGTTTTTATGATACAAATTTCCCGTTTTCTATGATAATCTACTTCGCAAAATTACGTAATATTTCCCTAAAATTGTAAAAATTCCATTTCCAAAGCCGATGGTATCTACTTTCCCCTGTGAGAATCTATCTACTTTTCGGGAAAAGTAGATAACCAACTTTCCCGGAAAAGTAGATATTTCCCAATACTTTTTACAAAATTTCGTTTTCTATGATAATCTACTTCGCAAAATACCAGTAATATTTCCGTGGTTCGGAAAAATCTACTTCCCTTAGTTTTATTAATCTACTTTTCCGTAGTGTTCTATCTGGCTGAAGTAGAGCAATCAACTTCCTGGTAGATATTTCCCATTTTTTATGATACAAATTTCCCGTTTTCTATGATAATCTACTTCGCAAAATTAGGTAATATTTCCCCCAAAATTCGAAAATCTACTTCCCCGAAAAGTCGATAATCTACTTTCCCGAAAAGTAGAAAATCTATCTACTTTTCGGGAAAGTAGATAACCAACTTTCCCGGAAAGTAGATATTTCCCGTTTTTTATGATACAAATTTCCCGTTTTCTATGATAATCTACTTCGCAAAATTAGGTAATATTTCCCTCGAAAATCTACTTCCCCGAAAAGTCGATAATCTACTTTCCCGAAAAGTAGAAAATCTATCTACTTTTCGGGAAAGTAGATAACCAACTTTCCCGGAAAGTAGATATTTCCCGTTTTTTATGATACAAATTTCCCGTTTTCTATGATAATCTACTTCGCAAAATTAGGTAATATTTCACCCAAAATTCGAAAATCTACTTCCAAAAAGTCGATAATCTACTTTCCCGAAAAGTAGAAAATCTATCTACTTTTTGGGAAAGTAGATAACCAACTTTCCCGGAAAGTAGATATTTCCCATTTTCTATGATACAAATTTCCCGTTTTCTATGATAATCTACTTCGGAAAATTAGGTAATATTTCCCAAAAAAGTCGATTAATCTACTTCCGCGAAAAGTCGATAATCTACTTTCCCGAAAAGTAGATAATCTACTTTTCGGGAAAGTAGATAACCAACTTTCCCGGAAAGTAGATATTTACCATTTTCTGTGATACGAATTTCCCGTTTTCTATGATAAACTACTTCTTAAAAGTAGGTAATATTTCCCAAAAAAGTCGATTATTCTACTTCCCCGAAAAGTCGATAATCTACTTTCCCGAAAAGTAGATAATCTACTTTCCCTTAAAATAGAGTAATTACGAATTTTTGAGAATCCGAACTTACGATCTTTTTAATTGTCGTAAGTTCGAACTTAGAAAAAAATGACTTCAAAGATTCCGGTGAATGGGGAAATTACTGCATCAACCCCTCTGGTTCCTGTGGCCTAGATCAGTAGATCATCAGTGTTTCTCTGCCATTCATAGAATATCTTGAGGAAAATCGTAAATCATTATGTATGACTTATGAGTTTACCTCATTGCTTAGCCAATCATTGTGCTTTTGAGTTAGATTACCAAACTTCATACACTTCTGAAAGTAATTTTTAAACCCAGTCTTATTTAATGATAAACATGGCTTAGGAGATAGTCATTTACAGTACTTGGGAGGGAGTTTACACTAGCCCTCTCACTTATTTCAAGGCATGAGGGTATATCTCTTGTATAATACTTCATTATTCTTCTGTCATACAATATCTCAATTAACCTTGCCAAGAATTTAAATTTATTATTATTCCTGTACTTCCTGAATTGAAAAAGTATAAGCGAGACTCATAGGCTTGGCTGCCCAATAGGGACAGTGTGGATACAACACAGTGTATATTAAGCCTTTGGTACTTAAAGAGGCAGCAAAGTCGGTGACTCGGTACTACACTCGACAGCATTCACTTCTCCAAGTTGTAAACTTAGGTACCCATTTACAACTGGGTGAACTGGGAGTGCCTGGGGATCTAACCACCGACTCCCTCGACTGCTACACCTCTTACTTACTGTATTAATGAAGGGTAAATAATACACAATTCTTGTGGCAAATTATTTGTTGTATTTAAAGAATTAAGATATACAGATAATGTTTGCTTAGCAATAGTTTGTAGGTGAGTTTGCTGCAGCCAAGTACATCAGATGCTAAGTAACCAGCACCATGCCACAGGTGACACAGTATCTGTTTCAGCGATTCGCAGGATTAACCTGTCACTTGACATAAATCATTATACATAAAAAGAATGCAATAATACCCACTTCTGGCAGTACATTAGTTATTGGAAACAGTGGCATCAATATCCACGACTTTTGAAAGGTAGTCATTGAGCAGTTGTGTACATAGGTAATTATATCACTTCCTGCAATCAATCTTTTTCCCTAAACTTTCTTCTTATTTTTCTGAAGCAGAAACATATTGTCTGTAAACATTTACCTCTGACTCATACACTACTATCATAGATAATAATTCACAGTTGTAATAACTGTAAGTCTGATACATTTTAAAATTTTTATTGATTATATATAGTCGATATTTTTTTTTTCTTGTAGGTATATCAATAATGGGAGGATATTTATAAACAAACCAAATGGTATGGGAGGTGTCTGATTGTAATTTGTCTTTACTTTTACTGAAGATACAATCTTGCTTAAAAAATTAATAAAAACACAGAGAAAACCATAATCTTTTAATGTGCATTTGATGTAGAATTATGGGCTCATTGACTTAAGTGAGCAAAGTGAATCATAATGATGCATTAAAGCTACGTGGAAGTCTTGATTCACCGCGCTTCACGTAAAGGATAAATGTGTTTATTGTTAAATCTTTAAGATTTCTCGTGTGCCCCATTTAGTAAAATTAATTGCCGATAGACTAAATTATCAAGCTACAAGTCTGCTGCACCAAATATGTCAGGATGTGTGATATTTTACTGTGCTGTTGTGGAGAGGACCCATTTGTAATGAGTGCCAGGCTGGTCACTTACCCCCATCACGACCACACTAGCTAATTTCTCATTCGAGAGGTGGAAATATCATAATTAACAGGCAGTGATCTCAGGCAGTAATAGTTTAATGAATGTAATTCATGGATGGGTAACTGGCATGCAAGGTAGAGTAATTTTTCTCTATAACAGATACACATGCAAGCACTGTAACAGTTAATTTTCATTATTGAGGTGACTGGAGTCATGGTGGTCTATTTCCATTAGCTATTATTTCTCATATGAAACTGTTTTTAAGTTCTTATGTCTTGATGGAGAATTGCTTAATTGATAATCAATAATCTTGGTTTGTAGGTCTTAGATAGAATTGTAGCTGTAATGTGATTCGGGTATTTTGCCAAAACATGAAGATGCCAGTGACTTCAACAAATAATGCAAGCTTAATTATTTAGCATTTGGTCCCTAAATATATTAAGGGGTCGTACTTGGCTGCACTGCACATGAGATAAAAAATAATAAATTCTCACTAGCAGCTTGTATTTTAGAAATGAAAATAAAAATAAAAATTAATGAAATTATTTTGTACTAATTAAAGGTGGCTTTGCCCCTTGTTGCTGTTTATTTATATATATATATATATATATATATATATATATATATATATATATATATATATATATATATATATATATATATATATATATATATATATATATATATATATATATATATATATATATTTTATAGTGTCAAACAAACATTGGGGTTAAGCCCTCATCCTTGGCGACAAATACATTTCTGAGAACATTAGTAATGTTCTAGAGATAGTCCATACAGAATACCACCACTCTCCATATGTAACTAGTTTTGTAAAAATCACTAAAAGGATAAAATATTTTGCAATATCAAAAATAACAAAAAAGGTTACTGTATTGTTAAGGATACAACAACTAAGATTGTGTGATATTTACATCCCTTTTTCATACACATCATCATAGTAGCTCAGTTAACAAGCCACAGTCGTCAGTTTTGTGCTAAGAGGAGAAATTGAAATAAAAATCCTTAAGAATGTAGAAAGCCAAAAGAAAGATATACTCATCTTCTTAGTCATAAAAAGCTCTTTGCTTTCAGCATTAATATACTTTTCAATTAAACAAAATGATTTGGGGGAATAGCAATACCTGCCTCTTCCTCAATCAAGGAAACAGCTGTTAGTCTTCCTGTAAGAAACAGGACCAGCTGCCACTCCCTCTAACCAAGCAACAATAACAGTTAGTTCTTCCTCTAGCCAAGAGCTATTAACAGCTGGTTCTCTAATCCAAGAGATAACAGCTGGTTCTCCCTTTACCAAAAACAATAAGAGTTGGTTCTCTCTACCCAAGAGAAAATAGAAGCTGGTTCTCTCACTAGCCAAGAGAAAACAGCTGGTTATTCTTTTATCGAACATAAGAGTTAGTTCTCTCTAACTAAGAGTCAGCAACAGTTGTGTCTCTTCTTTTTAATCAAATAAGAGCAGTTTCTCTTTCTAGACAGCATACAGTAACAACAGACTCTTCCTCCATCTAGTTGGTAAGCAGAGACAATAACCCAAAATTATCATCTATGTGTTTTGCTGTTTCTGTAACTCTGACACACCAATTAATGATACGGTTATGTCACTCTGGCACCCTTAAGGGATCTTGTGTCTATAACTACTGTAGGTTCTGCCTATTTTATTTTTGGATCCGGTTGTTTTCAATGGTCTTGAATAAACATATATTTCAAGGGGATCTTTATATTCTAGGGTATACTGTATACAGTTCATTTAACATGAATTTTTACTCCTGTATGTAGATATTGAATGTATAGTGTGCAGTAAACCTACAGGCCCAGTTTATGTAATTATGTTTGGAGATTTATATCAACACATTCCAAGGTGAGTACAAGTGGTCAGAGATATTGGGAATAAACAGAAAGAAACTGCATAACATTTCAAAAGAGTTTTGTGTACTGAGGTAGTTGTGTAATTTTCTGTAAAACTGCAGTAGATTATCTTGGAAACCTTTTCAACACACAATTCTGTGAGCTGCAGGAGAAGCAATGATGTGGCAGCTGGTATTTCAAACTAACTTTCCAGCAAGTTAAACAACCTTTAAAACTTTAAATTAATTTTTAAAAGGGGTTTTGACCCAAAACCTTATGGCCATAGAAATCACTTGTCATAAAATCTGATATAATTGTTTTTTTCTATATCAGGACAGCAATATCAGCTTCAAAAATTAAACAAATTTCAGGCCTAAAACCTAGTTGTGGTCTCAAAGCACAAGTCCATAAGAACAAGTATTATAACTTATATCTTACATGGACCCCTAAAAGGTATCACTGCTGGTAGTTCTCAACTTGCATAAAAGATTTTCTCTAATCCAAGAAACTTAATCGTGGACACAAATAATGTTGTAGCTAATATAGATGCATAAGTTTGGCTAAACTGATGGCAGTTCATCTTAAATATTTCACATTCCTTAAGGGTGCCATCATCCATATCCATCTTCAATAGGTCTCAGGGTTATAGAAATGGCAAAGAAATCACGTAGTGGATGTTAACATTGGATTTGACTAAATTCAGAGGTTGGCTGCCTCCTGACTGATGCCAAGAGACTGGCAGTTGGCTCTCTCACTGATAGAGAGAATAACTGTTGCCTCTTTCTCTAGCCTAGAGACAAAATGGCTGCCTTTCTCCCCAAGCTAAGAGACAACAACATTTGCCTCCCTCTAAGCAGAGAGACTTTAACAGGTGCCTCTCCTTCTAGCCAGGAAACTGTAAAAAGTGATTCACTCTTACAACAGAACTGGAACAGCTTTAACAAGAAAGCTGATGGATTTGTCAAAAACATTATGATGTTTTGAACCATACTGGCAATAGGAAATCAAGAGAATATAAAACCATGTTCCACTGTCACTCAACTGTATAGGCCTAAGGAAATGAAGAAATTAAATCCAACTCCAGTCACTGAAAGGTAATGTGTAAAGACCTCAGTACACATACAATTATTATACTACAACAATATAAAATCCTTGTGAAATCTTAATCAAATGCATGTATCTAAAACACTACAGCTTATTTGAACACACAAGATTGAACAAGTCCAAAAAGTCTTGGCTCAAGTTGACATGAACCATCTTCACCCACGAGGCAATGACAAATATGTACTACCAACAATCTCGGCTATGGCAGCAGGTAACAGATTAGATGAGGGTCATATTTACAATAATACAGTATTTAGCCTTGACAAACTTCTCCAAACCAGTTTCACAGCTTTAAATCACCAATAAGAATATCAAAGCCGCTAAAATAATGTGCTTTTCTGATAACAAGAACCAAATACAGTATAACAGAAGCAGGGATATTTTTGACCAGGTGTCATCTCATGTGCTGAACACTGCTCACAGTGAGTGCTCCATAAAGCTCGGTTGTATACTGTACAATATTAACATTTGAGAAGTTTTCCAGATAAAATGAAAGATATACTGTATGCTTATTCAAATGTGTATATGACATGGCAAGGACTGAAACCTAAATGACTGAGTTACAATATACGTACATCATCTTGCATACTATTGTAAAAAGTAGGGGACCGTGACTTGAAAATGGTGTCTATGATAAAAGTAGTTTGTGATTATTTACTGCTGAAAGTCAACAAGGAAAAGCTCAACCTTCTGAGTTCTAAAATTAAATATCTCAGTTTTGTCTTTGAGTTAATAAAATTCACAAGTACACAGTTTAATTAAGGATAAAATAAGAACATTATAATTAACTAAAATATGAAATAAACTAAACAAATACCAACCTAATACCAGAGTTCTTAGGAGTTTCCAAGCCACTAATGATTGAGTACATGAATGTGGTTATGAAGGTGATACAAGAGAAGAGAATACTTATCATGCTAAGTTTACCATCATGCAGTCATCTTTTGTCACAATTTTGTTCAGTTGTTTTGAGAACTGGCTTGGCATATAAATTTCAAAGATATAATCTACAGTTAATAATGAAAAAATTACATATAAGAATTCGGTAATAAAAACAATCAAATCTCAACTTCTGAGATCAACTTCACGTCACTTTTTTTTTCTTTGCTGCATCTTACCTTTGGGTTTGGGAGTTGGGCCATTGAAATAAATCCTCCACATTCCCATTGTCTTTTAAGATCAAGAGGGTGCATACTGCACCTGTTCCACCCAAGGGTGGAAGTGAATAGATTAATGGAAACCAAACTTATTTGTCAAAATCAAGCCATTTCCTTATTCACAAGAACTCAAAAGCAACACCTGTAATCACGGTTACTTATTACAAGAAAGAAGACTTAACATTCTCAGAGCTCACACAAAACCATTTTAATACAAATGCATATAATAACTGCACACTTCTTGCTAGGTAACTACTGTACCTGATCTACAAATATTTTGTAAATGAGAAAATAGGATGATTAATGATTGAGTTTGGCCTCTACTAAACCTCTCGTTCAGTGCTTTACTTTGTACATCATAGCAAATAACAGAAACCAGTTTAAGGTAATAAAATGAGTGATATTCTTCAAAAAGTGTATTTGTTAATCTATAGTTCCTTTACAGTTAAAAGTATATCATCCTTCCTCAAAAGTCAATGTGTTTGGTTTCATGACAAATCAAGTGTTGATTTGAAGTTTATCTGACTTTGAATCTAATTTATTAATAATTCACAATTACAAGATGCTAAGACTTCACTGTGCTCAATAAATTTAATGTAATTCAGGATCATTCACGAGATGAATCAATGTCTTCCTGATGTAACCATAATGTCGGGCCAGGGAACAAGAACAGCATGCCGAGAGGGGTGGCAACTCGTAATGTCTTATACCATTAAACACAGAATTATGCTCTTTTATGGTTATAAATAATCTCAATTGCAAACAAATGCTGCACAACCGTTGTTAAATACTTGGCATTGAGGAAGGGTCCTAAGCCTTATGGACAGAAAAGGCTACAAGAAAAATCTGGCATTCTTTGATGAAACATCCATAACCATTTTTTCCAACAATCAAACCTTTATCATTGCCTTTGTGTATTAACATGTAACACATCCAGTAGCATAAAAAAACAACACAACCAAACACTGTTACTGCAAATATAACCAACCAAATATTTTTGTATAAGAGTGATAAATCCTTTTAAGTACTCCCACAGTGAAGAACTAAGCCAAATGAAAAATTCTAAATGATTTTCCATAAACTGTTCAAAACTAATATCTAAGATGAGCAAATTGACAACCAAAGTAATGAACTTTTGGATGAAAAAGGGCAAGCCTGAGAACAGGTGACCATCTATATATTTACTACATCTTTGGTACATCTTTACCAAAAGGCTCACGCATCCCCAGGGTTGTATTACCATTCGTCATTGGACAGCAAAGCCTCAGGTAAATTTGGAATTGTTTTTACAAATAGCTTTAATACTATTTCCCCCAAAAAACTGAATGCACATATTAATGAACAGAATCCATATCACCCATATAACAGAACTGGGACATGAACTATGCCATACAGGCGAGTTATTGTGTTTCATGTCCGAGATAACGTCACTCAGCAAACTGAAGATGCATCTCTCCTCTCTGTACAACTCCTTAACAACATTAAGCAAACTCTGGCAAATGCTAATTCTTCTCTTGGAACACTAATGCCCATTAGCTAACACATTTTTATAATTCTAGAGGTTGTACATGGAGCAGGCTCTTACTTATAGTTGTAGTTGTATATCAAGAGCTGACACCCACTCCTGTTCTTGTACTCAAAGTGGTGACCAATACTGCACACCCTGGCTTAAACACTCATGCACTGTTTGCAGTGTTGCATATCTGAGCTGACACCCAAGTAATTACACCCTGACATAAATGGTCGAGATCACAAAAGAATTACATATGGTTGAAGTAAGTTGGTGGGGTAAAAATATATAGATATGTCTACCTACTAAAATAACCTTTGCAGAAACTCAGAAGTTAAAACTACAAATTAGTGTTTTTGTTGTAGACTTTTACAATATTAAACTTTTTGTATGATTTTTCATTATCACAGATACAAAATGGAGTGTTAAGAACCCCTTATAATTTACAATAAATCTAGTAAATATAATGATATTGTTGAGCATAGTCATTTCTAGCACACCATCATTCCTGCAGGCTTTCTTAAACCTATGTGTTGATGACTTGCACCCACCTCAGGTGACAGGAGGTGCTTCACATCCAATGTTGTGTACGTAATAACTAATGTCAATGCTTTGTCATGACAGTGAAAAACTAAACACTCAATGCCTTAAATCTACCTGCTAAAATCTGCAAACATCCACAAGTGAAAACTACTTATATTACATATCATAATACATATATACAAGGACATAAGTGTGTCCACATCTCTGTTGCCTAAGGAGGCAAAGCTGTGAAGTAGTAGAAAACATATTCCATGTCTCAAAATACAACTTATAACTGCTTCTGTGTAGCTGCTAAATATGAGAAAGTGACAGTATAGAGAAAACAATAGTTTGAAATATTAAAATAGTAGCTGGGCACAATACAATATTTATTTGAGGACTCTGGAAAGAGTTCAGTGGAGAGATTTTCTGTAGGTCATCACCGACTCCCTTTTTAACTTCACACAGCAACTTGCAAAAGTAGGACCTTTCCTATACATTATGGATGCTCATCATTTACAAAGCTTTCGGTTGAAAACCTAAAAGCAGTGCTTGAAGTTTTTGCTGAGGCATTCTGCAGGTTGGTTTGGCTATCATAAAGTGAAACATCTGCCATATAGTACACTAAGATAAACAATGTATAAAAACTATGGGTTGCTTCAGCAGATATTCACAGGATTAAAAGGAGAAAGTGCACATTATGAGACACAAGCAGTAGAAGGGAAAACATGACGGTGAAAATTTTTGTAGAACAGCAGAGTCTAGACTAGAGCAACATTAAGGGATGCTACACATGAATGTCTCCAAAGAAAGTGGCCATCAGCATGTGGAACAACCTTACAGTACTGCCTTCAAGGATAACAATGCCAACCCATCTAATACCATGTTCTAATCCCTTGTCTTTGGAACACTTATTACAATGACAGTGTACAGTTTCCCACGCACTGTTAGTCGTTGCCACTATTCTACACTTCACGACTTGATCATATCAACCAATTTTAATGCTCTTGTTTTCCCAAGTCATCTTTTCACACCCATAATTTTTGCACTAATAATGTTCTATTCCTTATCAACATTCTGCTGTTCTTACCATTTCACATTAAATGTCTGATTCGATCTGAACCCCACACTTTAAGCCAGCTGACTTGATCAATCAGAAGATAGCCAACTAAAAACAGAATACAATCTCATGTTCTTGGAGTTATAAATTACTGTACACAAATTTAAGACAGACATTCCACCAGTTACCTCCAGACATATAACATATATTTTTTAACAAAATAAATTAATTATAAATTGTCATATGTTACATACAACTACTCTAAAACAAACAAGAAATAAACTATTAATATTTTTTTTACATCACTGGAGAAAGTAACTGAGTGAACTACAATGTTTAGTTAGCACTTCTTACTTTCCAATATGCCCAGACCTGTTTGACTGATAACTCTTCCTTTTCAGTTATTAAATAATTTACTGGTAAATATGTAAAACAAAAACAAAAAAAATTGGAATTACCTTAAATTACAACACTGTTAAGGCAACTTCTCTTTTCTCCAGAATCCTTAATCTATATCATGGGTAGATCTGTTTTAACTTATGCAGCTAAATTTCACATAAGCCACTGCCATGAAGCCTCAACAAAAAATCACTCATTATTTTTTGTTTAATAAAATTGTAACAAAACTAAAACACTACTCAATTGGCACATGCCATGACGGTCTTCATTATAGCTACTAAACCTTCCACCTCCACTGTCTTCTCCACATTATCAGCTGGGTGTGTTGACTGACCAGTTGTCCTGATAACCTTCAAAGGGTGTTCTGCCAAGAGCCTTTTCTTCAAATCTTACTTTTGCCCAACTACTCATTAAAATCTATATGACCAAGATCAAAATAAAAGGTTCTGTTATTCTACTTGTGGAGAGTTTAAATACATGTAGGACAAATTCCACTTTTTGAGATCACTTTTGTCTGAGAGATGACTCGCTCTGACACTCTACTAGGTTCCCCAGTAGCTCATAAAAAAAGATACACAAGTCAGCACTAATGTTTCTGTACCATCTACCTGGATGTTTGAACAAAATGATACCAAGGCCTCACTAGTACTTGGATTCTTTAGATACTGATGTAAACTAAAGCCAGAAGTCCATGGTGATGGAACAAACTTAACTAAATTAGGCTTATGTATCAAGAACCCTGATAGTAGCTATTCCTGCTACAGGTACAATCATGTGAGGCTGCACTCCAGGTGTGTCGGGGTTGAGTATAGTACCCAATGTGCCGAGTAGACTAAACAAAAGTACAAAATATGTACCGTTACATAAGAAGCCACATTGGGTAATAATTGACCGGATGAGTTTAACAATTATGTCAGATACTTTGCCCAAGTGGCAGGCTGATGTCAGTCTTTGTTCACATCCAGCACCAGTGAGTTGAACACTTCCTGGTCACCCAGGTCACCAAGAGTGGGCTGGAAGTCCTCCTCAAGCCCAACACTACCCCCAGTCTCCAGGGACAGCCCTGAACGATTGAGGGCATTCAAAGTTAGCATTGAGGCTGAGCTCATAAGTGGTCCCTGAGCACCACTGCCAATATCTCCCTGTTGGATTCTAAGGTTGTCCATACAACAACTACCACCACCAAGAATGGGCTCATTCCTTGATATCTGATCATCCATAGTCCTCATGCTTCCATTATTCTGGTAATTCATAGAAAATGGATTAATGTTTGGAGGGACTTGCAATGGGTCAGATAGAGTGGACAGATCGGCAGACTGACTTTCTGGCATATTTAAAGATTCCATACTATCGAGTCCAACTGAAGCACCGGCATCACTCTGCAAATTTACATCTAGCATTGGATCAATATCCAGGTTATAACTGTCTGTGAAGTCATTATATTCACTGGGCACTGGTGTTGGGGCATAAGATGAAGGCTGTGACACACAGCAGTCGGCAAAAGTGAACTGTTGGTTAACTAGAGGAGTGTTTGGCTGGGATTTGGGGAAAGTTTCTGGATTACAAGGGGGTGCAGTGATCATCTGCAACAGTGGAACTGACTGAGGTCGATTTGAATTTCCTGAAGGAGCATTGCTGGGTCCTGGTTGAGAGTTGGTCATTACACTTGATATTTCTTGGGCTAATGGATCAGTTGGGAACGCTGGAGGCTGAGGTTGATAATGGATGGTGGGCCCGGCAGACATGTGACGGCGACGCAAGTCATTAATGCCACTCCCTACAGGCTGCTTATTTTTGAGCATATGGTGCAGCATGGAGGCTGATGGAAGTTGTAAGCTCATATTTTCATGTTGTGGAAGTAATGATCCATCCTGCACCAGCGGAGACAGTGGAGCAGAGGAGGGAGATGGTGGAACACTTCCTGAGGAGTGCCTAGAGCGATATTTTCCTCCACGACGGCTAGACATATCATCAGAGGTATAAGGAGCGTGTCTAAAGGTTGGAGCACCTGAGGAGTGTCGTGAGCGACAAGTAGGGGTGTAGGGGGTACGAAGGTTCTGGCTCGAGTTATGGCGTGACCTTGGAAACAGTGGTGTGGGTATTGGAGACATAAAGGGAGTACTGCACTCTGAAGTAACTGGGTAGTTAGGCTGATCTGGGGTAAATGGTGTACTGCGGGGCGTCACATAGGTTGAGCTGGTCTGGCCAGAGTTGTGTCGTGACCTTGGCAATGGGGTATTGCGAGGAGACATAAAAGGACTGGCATTGGCACTAGAGCACTGTGACATACCCTGTGCTTGGTCGAGGTTACTGCTTATTGGTGTAAAATTAAACTGTGTCCTACGAGTGTTGGGGCTGGGAGGGACGGATCCCACGGTCTGTCCACCCATCAAGGAGTTCAATGCTTCTCCTCCATCTAGTGAAGGTTGAAAGCTTACTCTCCGCCTCATTCCCCCAGCTACAGATGCATCCTGATCCAACATATCTGCATCATTCACCAGGGGCCTCACACCTCCCCCAACTCCGCCCTGAGCCTGACCCCCCGGCAGGTTTCTCTGTAACAATTTACGCAATTCAGATATTTGATTGGACTTTTGCGCATCATCTAACTCTACTGTAGTCTTGTGGAAATATTGCATGAACTCATCTTCTGTCTCCTGATTATTTGTACAGTTATTATTAGATATTACCTGCTGTAACTCTCTCTGTCCTTGCTGTTGGGGCATTGACTCTGTTAGTGTAGAGCCTCCCATATTGTTACTCAGCAAAGTTTCTGCCCTAGGATGTGAAAGATCTTCTGTCCCTCCACTATGAATATCTGTCCACTGTGACCCTCCTGTAAGTGCACCTTGATTATTCTCAGTCACTTTGGGTTGGATGGCTTTAAACCTTGCTTTTGGAGATGTACTTTTGGGAACTGTGGAAGGCATGAGGAGGAACGTCTTCTTTGCGGGATTACTTTTAGAAATTGGTACTTTGTTACCAAGTGGTTTCTTTACTTCTGACCCAAAACTATTAATAATACTGCTAGTACTACAGTTTCTTCTGACAGGCTGGTGAGTGTGTCCTACATTAGTTATTATATTACTATTAAAATTCCCATTCTTTCCATCCACATTACATTTGGGTTCCAAGATCTTATCATCAGTGAGAGAGTCCAGAAAATCTAGAGTCTGTTCCTGCTTGATAGTTGCTATGCCTAGTACATTATTAGAGTTGATGCTGGAGATGTCATTCGTAGCACCATTGGGAAGCTCGGAGGTCAAGCTATCACAGTTGCCGTTGGTGGTGGTGGTGGTGGTGGTGGTAGTGATGGTGGCGTTTATGGAGGTGGCAGTAGGAAGGTGACCCCCTGAGTTGGGACCAGTTTTGTTATTTGGAGCAGTGGGTGGGGTCCCATTTGCTAAAGTCTCGCCTGATGGGTTGCGAGATGATGCTCCACTACGCCTTCTGGACTTTGGTCGTTCATTATTGCATTTATTCACAGGGGGTTGCTGTTCCTGTGAAAAGGAAATATAACAACCACATCAATTCTAATACCAATAATAGATAATCTTATTTAATCAATTAATTCTGAAAGGAAAATTTATTAACTCTTATCTAAATACACAATCCTCAGGCTCAATTATTTTTCAGAGGTGGGAGCACGCACGCACACACGTGAGGTCCTTCATATCAACACCCGAGGATGAGTTATTACACCGCGTGAACACCACACCACCTGGTGTCTCCATGACCAGTCCAGGCCATCAACTGTAAACTATAATAATTTGTATGTTCAATTCATGTTCCTTCTTCTTTCAGTAATGAAAGCTTTTGTTAAACGACCCACCCACCCCATGTCTTTGTTTGTAATAAGTCATTTTTGTCCAATGTATATTTTCAGCCTTCGAGCTGCCGACTTTTTCAATAAACAGATAATTATTATTATTATTATTACACACACGGCAGCTCTCCATGCTGGGTGGTCTCTTGCAGCCTCTCTCGTAAGATTCTTATCTCTGTATAAATTTTCACTGCCTCTTCCCCATGTCATTCTTGGCTTACCCCTGGCACTCCTTCCCTCCATATACAAACTCATGTATCTCTTGACCCAGTTATTGCTCATTCACTTCAAGTGCCCAAACCATTTCAACCTACCTCTACTAACCTCACCAATACTCTAAATACCCAGCTGCCCTCTCACCATTCTCATTTTAGCTTGCTCAAACTTTAGCATGTCACCCCCTTCAATGTCTCATGTTTCTCAGCCACACTACATCACATTTTTCATGCTGGGTGCATACAGCTTTCCTTTCACACAAAGAGAAGATCCACCCCTTGCAATCAATAAAGGCAACAGAAACCTAAACTTTTTTCTGGGAGTTCTGACTCTACTCTTGCACTGATCACATCACCCAAGTAACAGAACTCATCTACACAGTCCACGGATATATCCCCAATGTTGAAGTCTTGCTAGTTACATGATTACAGTACAGTACCTGCAAATACAAAACACTTAAATCAGCAACAGCCTGCAGTTTGCCATCTACTACACCTCTTGCGTACCCTACTTCCACACTCACTGCACATTATTGAGTTGCTACCAACACATGACAAGTCTCCACCACAAGTCCTTCACCCACACCACTAATCACTACTTTTGTTTTTGCCACATACACTCTCATTCCCTTTAACTCCATTCCATCCTTTTATTTCCTAAACTTCTCCACTATCTCTTTAATAATATCTGTTATTAACATAAGTCATCAGCATACAACAACTCCCAGGGCAGACAAGTTCCAAAATCTCACAACAGAGCCTCTAACACCATGCTAAACAGAAAGGGGCTCAGAACAAACCCTAGTATCACCTCGAATTTCTCACCACAATCACTCAATGAAAACACTTCTGAACCCCTAACTTTCTCACTCTGCACTGTGTTGACTCACCTGATTCACAAGCTTCAAGCCCCTGTAGTCCCCTTATAAGTATTCATAATGCTGCTCTTCTGCCAATTAACATTATCAATTCTGTCACCATCTTTGTGCAAACATCCTCTGATGCTTTCAACATTTCTGCAACTATTTCAGAGACACTTTCCCATTTTCTTTCAATTCCTGCACATATTCCCTGTACTGACTCTGTTTCTTAAAAGCTGCACCTGTCCAATTCAAACTCCTCATTCTACAGATAAATGTCATATTTTTTTAATAATCCTTGATTTCCTCATGATCAACAACAACAGTACCATAATACAGTAAGTTTTGGCTAAATGCAAAATGAAATATGTTAAAATGTGTTTCACCAAACAGATACCTGAAGCTTTCTCTTCTGCTCTCTGATGTGTTCCCGCTCCTGCAGCTTACGTTGGAGCTGAAGCTGCGTTTCTCTGTGCTTCCCACCAGTGGCTCCGCTCCCCACGAGCACCCCTGCAAATTACACCACTTGATTACTTGTGTTAAAGTGTATTACAAACTTATAATCATACCATATATATATTTACATTATACTGTATGAAACAGAATAGTTATTACCACCTAACCTTATCATACACCTGCACTGGACACTAGATATGTGAACTAATATTCAAAACTACACGTATAACTTTATTAAATGTGATGTCTGCAATAATAATAATAATAATAATAATAATAATAATAATAATAATAATAAAGAATTATAAATAACACTACATAGTACACTGCTATTTTTCTAATAACTTTTAGTATGTGTCATTCCTGTATAAGAATGGACATACACACAGTACTACAGTACATATATCAAGACACAAGAGGCTTACACAATTTCTTCATGAGCCTAAGACTATGTGAGGATCACAATGATATACAGTAATACGTTAAGGATCTTTGATTTAATATTGTTAAGTCAAAGATTAGTTTTCTATTTACAAGATTAGACCGAAGGACACTATTATACCGAAGCTTAACCTGACATGACTTAGAATAAAATGTTTCAATAAATTTGAGTGAACTACAGGTAATACGAGGTAAGAGCGTAACAAGGTCCAAGTTACACTGACATTCAGACACAAGTAACAAGACACAAACACTTCCCTCTCATGAAGGGGCATAAAAAAATAACCCTACCCTGCTTCTGATCAGCAACGGAGAGTAGAGTGAAGGCAGCCACCGATCGGTTATCAACGTAGTTTTTGTGGACCAGGTGTAGGGCCAGGTCTCGGATACACTCAAATTTGAATGAACACAGCTTCTCGGCCCATTCCAAAACTAAGCAGCTAGCGGCTCGCTCTACTTCACTCTCATCCACCACACAGTCCACACCCAACTGCAAATGAAATACACGGTGTCAATGAAATACAGTATAGGAGGCCAAAACAGACATCAAATAACTCAGCAAAAGGAAGATAATTTTATTCATACAATTTAATACTTAATGCCATGACCTTAGCACAGTACAGTAGCAATAACCCCAATGTTGAAATGTTTATACAGATCAACATCCTGTACCGTGAATAAACTTACTTTAATCCAACCTAATGATCATGTGGGTAAAATGTTGTAACAATTCATTTAGTGGTTGTGTGTGTGTGTGTGTGTGTGTGTGTGTGTGTGTGTGTGTGTGTGTGTGTGTGTGTGTGTGTGTTTTCACTCATGGTAACAATAAATTCTCTCTCTCCTTCATTCTATTAGTACACATCACTTAAGGACATTCTATTAACTCCATTCTTAGTTTGTGTGGACAGAAATAAGAGAAACAAAAGCCTCACATAAAGAGACAAATAACTTAATACAGAGTTGTAAAAAGTACTGGACCTAAGTAAAAGTATTGTGACACTGGTAAAATGTTATTCAAGTAAAAGTATCCAAACGTCAATGTACTCAAGTGGAAGTAAAAAAGTATCTCATTCTTAAGGTACTCAAGTACTGAAAGTAAAAAGTAACAACAAAATTAATATTTGTCTGAAATATTAAAATAAATTCACAGTAAATTATAAAAAAAATAGTTAATGAAAGATAAAAACAAAAGACACAGCATTTCACATGTTTTTTGTTAATGTTTCTACTAAAATTAATTAATAACCGATTCTCAAAATTACGGCTGTCCATTCAGGATCTTTTAGGCCTAAATATAAGCCCAGCATGACCTACTGATAGAGACTACTCGTACGTTCAGCCGCTCTTCTCCCTACAGTCCATCGCAGGGATAGTGAATGGGCTGAATATATCCATCCAACACTATGATCACTTTCTTCCTTAGCCACACAAGTATCGTCGGCGTGGGCTTATGGTCCGCAGACATGTTGTCTCAGCTGGCATTAGGTTAGGATAAAGACCTATCTGGTAAGTATCTGAGGTGGGGGGGATGACCTGCACTTCTCTTCCTGTAAACTGTGTAACTGTCCCAACACTAACACCCTTCAACACTACTGCATGGCCTTGACTGTCCCACTGTCAACATATCACAAGTCACAGCATGTCCTGCGAGACACGACTGCCATGTGTTAGTGTCTGACCGCACGGTCTTGTGACTAGGTTTGTCGCCCCCTGGGGTGTAATAAATTAATTAAATAATAAGCCCAGCATGACTAAACAGATGCTCACAAGCAGCAGATGCAGGTAGTGGGGTGTTAAGCTTCAGAGATAAATTACATATGTCAGGAAAGACCTCAGCAGCTCCATTGCTTCCCTGGACATGCCAAGTAGCTATAAAGCTCCTTCAATTGAGAAGTTTGTGGATGATAGTTGCCTCCATAGTCACTCTTGAATTCTAATTGATGAATGGCTGAATTTTTCGCACCACATAACATCTGGCGGGTGCTGGAGGGGGCAGTGGTACTCAGTAATTTAAACAGAATTTTAAATACACCCAGTCTCACACATATGTCTAGATACAGGCTTTATATCTAAGACAGAATTATGTAAAGTATCTTAGAATCACAGCCTTTTTAAAATTAATTTTAGGAACAGGTACGGTATATGCAAAAAGCAACTGACATCTAACGGAAAGGTGGAGGAGAAGAGAGGGGATTCGACTAGGGAGGTGGGATAAGAGGGTAGGCTAATTGAGGTGGGTGGTCAAGGTGCTAATGGACACAAGAAGATGAAAGGTGAAAGTCCGCTGTTACATGCCACTACCACCTGACCTGACCTGACTTCACCTCACCTCACAAGGCCTCTAGGCATGTGACCGCGTGGTGTCTCCCCAAACTGTACTCTTCATGGTTCCACCCACACCACATCCTCCACCCACACCATACCCTCCACCCACACCACACCCTCCACACACACAACTCTCTTACTACGGTTAATAAATAATTAATTGAGAATATATTATTAGTTTGCCACAGACATTACAACTCTTTGTTTAGGTCAAGTAACGAGTAACAATTTTTGTTTTTTCAATTGTATTGGAGTAAAAGTATTAGAAAACCATACTTAAGTACACATAAAAGTACTAAAAATAAGTGAGTACTTTTAAAAAATGTAGATACCCAAAAATGTTACTTGAGTACAGTACCCAAGTAAATCTATTTTGTTACTTTACAACTCTGCTTAAATATTCATATAGTGTACATTTGCTTATATCCCCAACATTCATACTCAGCATGACAGGAGAGCCTTAACATCCACACACAATGTTTCATCACAGACCAGACACCACTAAGTCACCAGGTACAGTACATATTATATAAGGACTTCACATCTTACAGTCCCAACCACCTTGAGTATAGGGACCCCACTCTACTGAATAAAATAGTCTTGTGTTAGCCATGTCAAATATTAAAACTAGCCCCCCTGCCCCCCATAGTGAAGGGGTTAATACCATTCTTCGTCTTTTTCAATCAATAAATAGTATAATTCTTCTTTTCTATTACTGTATAATCATTAACTAACATACACATTACACAAACAGATCTGACTCACACTATTCATCCTTCCCTTCACAATTAGTAATTCTCTTCCTCCCATCCAATAATAAAGCTTTTTTTTCTTTATTAGTTCATCTTAAATACTTTTTCCTTTACAATTAAATTATATATTATCTTCACAGCATCGATCCAAACCAACACTCTATCCCTCTAATCTGAACTCAGAATTCTTTTACTTCTTTTCCAATGTCATCCACTCAACACACATCCTCCTCAATAGCCACATGAATCTTCTTCTTTTTTCACTCAAGTTATTACAAAAGAGAACTAACTAACCACAAGTACATAATTCTTTTATTTCTTCTGACCCACAATGGAGGCACAGTACACTAATGCTAAATATAAGATCTTGCTGAAGTATATCCAACCATTAAGTTTTGTTAAAGTCTATTGTTATTTTTGGAGACATACTGAGACACATGCAAGCTTGTTATGTTCCTCTGTAATGGGGTGTGTTGGCGGCTGAGAGAATACAGTGCTCGCCACTGCTTTAGGGGTTGCTGGTTCTTCCCCATGGTAACCCCTAGTTCACCCAGCTGTGAGTGGGTACAGTATAGTGTATAACTTTACATATGAGGAGGTTAAGGTGGTCAAGTGTAGTGCCAGCCATACTGCTCCCGAATTACCTAATAAAGAGGCTTAGTTTACAGTGTGTTGTGTCCACTAACAAGCTGTGATGGGGAGTCAAAACCAAAATTTAAGCATTAAAGTAAAATATATAATGAACACTTGTATTATTGAATAAAAATTTTATTTACTTCGATAAATCTAACATACGAAAATGTGGTCAGTGTCTGAGTTTAGAGCACAATAACTTTAACCAAACTTATCATGAAGGTACATCATAGCGCAACAAGAACGCACGCACGCACGCGCACGCACACGCACACGCACACACGAACTGATCGCTATAAGAAGAGCCCAGTCCCAACCATTGTAAAAATTATCAATAACTTGTAATAAACCAGTGTATTCACTCCCAGTAAACACTAGTCCTTGCACTGTCACTATGTTGAAATGCCCTGTAGTTTGAGCTTTTCCCCATCTAGTTATTATATATCTTATTTGTATCACTTATGTTACTTGTATATTATTTGTAATTCGAAGCCCATTCCCCAAATATGTAACTGTATATTTTCAGCCTTCCAAGCTCTTTCAATAAACCGTTAATTATTATTATTGCACGCACACACACGCACGCACGCACGCACGCACGCACGCACACACACCAATCAATATTTTCTCCTTAGTGTCCACAGTTATGGCTCCTTGGTCTTTGTTGTGGTGCGTGAATTGGCCGTCATCAGAGGCATTACACCTCCTGTTAAGTAATGCTCTTACGCTACATGAACAGCTCACTAAAACCCTCACCATATTTTTTTTAGTCATGTTGTCATTGAGATCAGGTAAGTCAGGAGGATCAAGAGCCCATTTCTTACGAAGGCCGGAGTAGCAGTACTTGGAGGCACCACGTTGGCCGAGCCTTCGTGGTCTCACCCCTGGAAAGACTTGCTTCATCACTTTACCGAAGTCTGCCGTACTCAAAGCCTTGATGTCGTTGAGGTTGCAGTAGTGCCTGTAAGAAACCATTGTGATGTGAGTTATGTAGTGCCTCAACATAATTAACACAGTACAGGTACATAGTTTAGGGTAGGCATTAGGGTGACAACTTAATACACTATAACCACAGACTATAGTGTTCATAGCCTTTTTACAATGAATTAGACACAAGTTCCCCAAGAGATACAAAGAAAAAACTTAAATAATAATAGTTAATAGTAATAATACTCGTAATATTCCTCGGATATCTATAAACAGTATTCATCCATTATCTTAAATCTTCTGACATTTATGTGTGGAGAGGGTCAAGGGATCCCAGGATCTTAAGAATGGGGGAGGAGGGAGATTACATGACAGAGATGAGTATAAGACAAGAAGTAAACCATCATACCAAAGACCTAAAATATGATGAATCTTCCTAAAGTACAGGTCAATTACAATCCCTTAATGTCACTATGGATCAAAGGAGGGGGAGAAAAGTAATAGTTTTTCTTAACTAGGAATTCAGCCCAAAATATCAAATAAGACCAGATATGAATTCTGTATTTTAGGACTCCAAGGAAAAATAATGAAGATACAGTTAGTTAAATATTGATGTGATTCAGTAGCAGGATATCACTTCTATATGTCTGAATGAACGAATGAAGAGCATCATGTTGGGCGAGTCTTAGAGGAGGATGTGGTGCTGGATACTAGCCTGTGTGAAGCGAAGGGACAGGAGTGGTCTGGGGTCTTGTGGGGGAAGAGAAGTAGTGTAGTACCCTCAGAGGAGCAACATCTTTTACAGAACAAAGAACAACTGAATAAAATAAAAAATATATATTCTTGCTTTCAGCCACCTTCCATTAACTGAGAATAAACTTGAAAAAAAATTAAATTACCTTCAACAGATTATGAAAGAAAAAATAGGCGATTCTCAGGAAAGATAACTCACCGATGACTGGGCAAATTGTCTTCATTTCCTACTGCCACAACTTAACCAAGCTATATAGGATCATACTGTATGTGTTCTAATCCTAAGAGGTCCTTTCCATAATGGGCACTAATTCAATTACATAATTAGGTTAGGTTGACACAGAAAGATTGAAGCCTATATGACCTGTCTCTCATTTATGGCCAGATTTTTATAGTTTTCTCTTAAATCTCTCAGTGAGTCAGGAAATCCAATTATATAGTTCAGGGGAAAACATGACTGACTTCCACTTAGGGACCTTTTTTTATTATTTACTAATGGGCCATATATAAAAAAGGCATAAATGACATACATATATTTATTGTGGTTCATTTACTGCAAATTTGTGAAATAAACCATCCCATAAAACTGAAAGAAGTATTTTATTGTAATGGTTCATATAATGAGTATTTTATAAAAGTTTATTGACTCGTCCCAAGACATAAAGGTACCACATTAAATAATCATAATTTAATCTATTAAAAATTGAATATTCACTTGTCAGTAGAAGATCAATGGAGCCAGAATATTGCACATCACCTTAATGTTTACCAGAGCTGACAACTACAGTACGTGGGCTGCACAGTCAATAGAATCAGGGACCAAACACTAGGTAAAAAAAATTATAATACAATACTGTATTGTATTACTGTACCCAATAATGAACACTACATTGTCATCATGATCCAGACATTATTCACTGAAGTCAAGGTAAAATTCTTTAGCAAAAGTTCAAGAATGAAACTCGAGTAAAAAGTTTCCTGATCAAAGAACAACTCTGGCCAAGAGCCGAGATCATCACACAAAGTGAGTGTCAAGCACGAGGCCGAACCCGTCCACAGAGACAATGAATTCCCCAAGTCCCAAAACAGGACAAGGAGCAAGTCATTGTATAAGTCACAAGTCAGGGTTCAGAGGAAGGGTGTTCATTGTGCAAGTGAAACAAGACTACCAGCAGCAGCATAGTGGCAATGGTGTAATAAAAAACAACCATGGACAACTTAGTTAGGACACCAGCTCACACTTGTAAACCTTTATATCATAATTCACAAACCTTCATTAAACTCATCTGATGGCCCCTTGTGACACCAGCAGCCAACCTTATGTAAGTCTCGTACAAGGAAACTTTATGATAAATGTAGCTGCATCACAATAAACTGTCTGCTGCTTTTATGGGAGGTGGCAGACTCCCATATGCCATAAAACTTCCAAAACGAATAATTTTAAGACGGAGTTAAAATACATGATACAGCATCACATAGGCCAACTGTACAGTACTAGGGACAGCAGCTCCATCTACTGACACAATGAGGTACAATATCTACAATGGCATGAGCAAAACATTTAACTCCAGTGAAGAGAATAAAGTTAAGATGGCAGACACTTATCTCTCACTCACCTTAACATGCAATAAAGCAAACACCATTACGGTCAAATAACAAGGTATGAAATAACAGTTATCCATAAGATTTATTCACTAGAAGAGCAGAAGATTTGCCTAGGGAAGAACCACACAGCCAGGGTGCAGCATCAGGAGAAATGTGAAGGTCCTTTATGATTACAGGAAAGTGAGAGTTAATGTGAACTTAAAAACATTGCTGGTTCACAAAACAACAACTGGGCCAAAATATTTAAACATGCTTCAACTTTTGGTTCACTGGGCAAGCAGCTCCTCAGTAGTAACTCCCACTAGTCACTAATAACAACATAGCCTACTGCTAGACTAAGTCAAGCCCCCTGGTCCTAGAAGGTTCAATCAGGGAGGTTCTCATGGAAGTTTTTCACAGGTCACTTACTAATCACATGAAGGTTATACAGCACCACAAAACATATACTGTACAGTCCCCGGGTTACAAACATCCGACTTATGAACACCCGCCGATAAGAACAAGGTTAAATTTTAAATTCACAGTAGTATTTTATTTACCCAAATGACTTATTTTTTTTACTTGAATTTACTGTATTTTATTTCTTCTTTTCTCTTAAATTAAGTGATTTTAAATGTATATACATATGGACTTAGGTTACGATATATACTGTAGTGGGGTACTGTATACATATCACATGGTTGGTACTGTGGGTGGGTCAGTGTGTTCCATGTGCCTCTTCTATCCATCTGTTCAGTACTTTACACATTTTAGGTAAGTGACTTCAACCTATCTCAAAACTTGTACAAAATAATGGACACATGGACTTTGATTCTCCAGCATGAGCCACAAGTGTAAGCACTGGGTTAAGTGATGGCTGGTGTAGTGTGGTGTAGACATACCCCAGCCTCACTAAAGAGGTACATAACAGTCTAATTACATAAACTGTAATACACTATATGTGTGTGTACTGTACTGTGTATTACTGGAGGAGCAAATAAACCCTTACAGTAAACCATTTAACCTACTGGCCTGGAGAACCACTAGTGAACACCGGTATCCACCACTGTTTACAGCACAACCTTACATACGATACATCATGGTGGATATACTGTAATGTACGAAAAAATTATCTTTTTGTATGCTGAAATATTTCATTTCATGGTGTTGATGAAGAATTATAGTACGTATACAGTAAACACTCGATAACTCGACACGGATATGGTCTCGGAATGTATCACTGTATAGTATAACTCAGGAAATGCCAAGATATATAAAATTACTGTATCTGGGAAAATCTAGGCATATCTGGCCACCTGCATCACCTACCATGATGCTTTATTCTTCGCCTGCAGTGTTGGTAAGTGTTAAATTTTTACATTTAGTAATTACAGAGTACATGTACACACATATGGAAGGCCCATGTAAATAACACAGTCAAGGCAGCCTCGTACCGTCTCTACATGCTACGAAGACTTAGGTCACTTGGGAAACCCACGCCAGAGCTGAGGACCATCTACAACGCCTTTATTCTCCCCAAACTAACGTATGCGTCACCAGCCTGGTCGTCTTCTCTCAACTCCACCCAACAACATCAGCTAGAGAAGGTACAGAAAAGAGCCTGCAGAATCATGCTCGGCGCAGACTACTCCGGCTACATCAACGCTCTCTCCACCCTGGAAATGTCATCCCTCAGTGACCTCCACCACCAAGCACTGGAAAGGTTTGGCCGTGGACTACTGCACCACCCTCGCCATCGCCACCTCCTGCAGCCCCCCACCCAACTCACGCAGTCCGCCACTACAACAAAATTCAGCCCACAAGAGCCCGCACCGATATATATAAGAACAGCACCATCCCATCTATTGTTAAAATAATAAACAACTCCTGATTTATGTACTGTACAGCCCTGTAAATGTATTCAATGCATATTATATCATTATGTCTAAATCAAATGTAAGTCTGTATATTTTCAGCCACCGGCTGCAACTCTATTAATAAACCGTTTATTATTATTATTATTATAATTTTTTATTGTTGCATTTTTGTAGGGGGGGGGGGGGTGCCTCAATAATTCGGAATTTGGTATAACTTGGCAAGGCCAGAGCCCCATATGTGCCGGGTTATCGAGGGTTTACTATATCTACTGTATATATATATTCTATTTAGTGAAGTACTGTAATGTATAGACAGTTGCCAGCAAAAATCCTCCCACAACTTGCTACACAGGGCTGTGGGAGAATGTTTGCTGGCAACTGTACATGTATTGTGTAAAATTTACTACACACAACCACCCAATTCTGTAATATTAACATGCATCAGTTGTAAATGAGTTACACAATAGTTGTACTGTACAGTATACAGGGGGTCCCTGAGTTACGAATGGGTTCCGTTCCCGAGGACGTTCAGAAGTCGGATTTGTACGTAAGTCGGAACACATGCTATACGCATACCGTACTTACAGAACAATGTCCAAAATCCCACTATACCATAGCCTCAGTCCTTATATACATCTAAAATCACTTAATTTAAGAAAAAAGAAGAAATAGAATGACAAAATACAGTACAGTAAATGAAAGTAAAAAGAAATGTCACCAGGTAAATAAAATACTGTAAATTTCAAGTTTAACCTCATTCGTATATGTGGGTGTTCATAAGTCAGGGACCTCCTGTACTGCAGTAATGTACTGTAGCAGTAAGCACCACAGTGAGACATAAACACTGAAGGAGTTACTCACATGTATTCGTTGTAAACTTCACGTTTTGGCAGAGACACCTCGCTGTTCATCTCCAAGTGGGTGCGTATCCATGTTATTGTGAGTTGTATTTCACACCGACTACCCAAAGGATTCAAGGGGCTGGAAGACACGCTTTGCGTCCATTTAAAATGAAACTTTAACATTAGAAAATGCAACATTCAATCTCCATGTAGTACATATTATAAACTATTAACTGTGTTGTTTATTGAACACCAAGTAACACTATAACTGGTATGCTCAATAAAAATGTAAAACAAATTTGAGACAAAACTGGCCATTAACATTTGTGATAATAATTTGCCAAGATATAATTACATTACTTGTGTGAGTTAAGTGACTAAATTGTGAGTCAAGTAATGCACAATAATTACTGTGAATTTACATATTTATACAGTAATGTAATAAGATATGAATGTACACTACTAAGCCTGGAAACAAGAGTGAAATGGAGGTGGGTGATCAAGGCTCTGAGAGTACAGTATGAAAAACATGTAGTGACAAGAGAGAGAGATCTGAGTAAGTGGAGAGTGAGTGAGAGAGTCATCTGAGTAAACTGTACTGTATTAGACTACATATGTAGTATAGCCACAGTCACCAAGAGAAACAAAGTGGAGACTGAGAAGGTGGGTCAAGTGAAGCTCTGAGACTGACGGACAGGCACAGATTTTAACAGGAATAAGAAATAAGAAATAACACACACACATAAATTAAACGAAACACTAATGAATAAATAAGAATAAGCAAGAACACTAAGCAAATAACAAATACACTAGAGCAACATGAATAAGACACCACTTGAGAACATTTGAAGAGAGGCATGAGTAAAGAGAGGGGGGGGGGGTGTGAGTAAATTTACGATTTTCTATGTATCAACCTCAGAATATATTCAATGCATAAATTTCATCTCCATCTGCTCAAAATTGAAACTGGAATTTTGTGATTTTGTACATTAAACAAAATGACTGGCCAAGAACATCAATGGCTACGGCAAAATAATGACATCAAAGGCAAGCTGCATTGCTATGTTGATGCACAAGTCAACATATGATGGTGATCAGTATGACTTGGTGTTGCAGTCTACACATGGTTGCAACTCGTCTGATTTAGTTAACAAAATTCAGAAAGTTGATCATGTTTAATGTATAAAATAAGACTATTCAAGGATGTCTGAGCAGGATGACATGCACAAGCACAGACATGAGTAAAGATGAACACAAAAGCACAAAGGTTGTAGAGATATGCACTAAACATGGTATAGTATAGAGTAAATTGCAACATTGTAACGTATATAGAACAGATATACAAAACTCAAGAACAAAAACATGGAACCTCATTTAAGAACAAAAAGAAAGCTAAAGTAATCGATGTAAACAAAACAAGTAATCAAGTCTAAAAAAATCACGAGTGTAAAGAGGAACAGGCGCATGGTCAATAAAAATAGGAGACAATTAAAATAAGCAAACTACAGTGAACTAACACTCATCTGAATGGTTTAGTGTACATGTGAGTAGACAGGAATGACATAAAATAGTCCCAGAACCAAACTCAAGTAACCAAGGAAGGCGGAGTGTGAAGCTGGAGTCAACTTTGGGCAGCTTGGTATAAACAATAGGAAGAAAGCTGCATTTGTTTACAGTGCGACAGTACAAACAACAGCAAACAGTAGTACATAATAAAATATAGAGTACAATACTGATACAAACAAAAGATTAAGTAAAACAAGAACCAAAAAATAAGAAAAACGAGTAAAATTGAGTTAAAATAGCACAAACAAGAGTAAACAGAACACAGTAAACAAGAGTACGTACCACTTGACGCAAGATTCGAACAGGTCAAAGCAAACAAGACTAAAGCATTACAGAACAAAAGAGATCAATAAAGAAATTAGACGTACTGTTTGAGCGGATCAGTGTCTGGGGGTCGGCCAACGGGCAGCTTGAGGTACAGTAGGAACTTCTCCACATCAGAAAGTTGGCTCACTTGCTGTACCAGACTCTCCACAACGCACTTACTCCCCACACTGTAAGAAAACAATACTCCAGTTTAGTGTTTATGCCTTTAAAACAAACCTATACTTAATTTTGGCTTTTTAAAATAAACTTAGCCCTTTTAAATACCTCACAGCAGAATAAAGGGTTTCTATTTAATAAAACTTGTTACTCTACATAATTATATAAACCTACAGACAAGACCCCATACTATCCATTCTTGTTCTACAGTATCCAACTAGCCTTAATACTATCCACTTCACTAAAACATTACCCGACAAGTGCCTTCAGCTGGCTAAAAAACTATCCCACCTAACCTCTTATATTATCCAATTTACCCCAGCACTGTACTATTAAACTGCTCTGCCTCTATCCCTACATTATCCACTCTATCCAACATTATCCACTAACCTACCCCTTACATTATCCACTAACCTACCCCTTACATTATCCACTAACCTACCCCTTACATTATCCACTGGCTTATCCCCCCCCATAATACGAGCCCCGACGCGACCCCCTTAGACTTGAATCTATTCCCCAGTTCCGTCCATTGAAGTCGTGTTCCCCAGTTTCGCCGGGACCACAACAAGCGTCCAAATAATAATCTCACGCTGTTATACGCCACGTTATAGGGATTAAATCACCTTATTGTTGTGATTATTGTTATTGTTACATGCTACTTGCCACAGTATTATTCTTAAGGGGTGTTATTATTGTTCTTATCACAGTTGTTATTATGTGTTTTAGTTTATTTTGGGTTGTCGCTCTTATATCATTATTACTATTGGTCTTTTTACTCTAAATATTAAATTTCTAAGTATTTTAATCTCAAATGAATATAAAATTATTACACAAGGACTGCATAACAACTGTTAAAAGCCATGAGTTAATGAACTTACAAGTCAACAATTATCAACGAATAAAAGGCTTAATTATGTAATTAAACCAACAACTATGACTGAATGTTAAAAGAGCAATTAGCATATCACCGTTATAAGGGGCTTAATTAATTACACGTGTCAACCCCAAAAAAATAAGACAATAGTAACTACCAATGATTTCAAGTGACTCGAATAAAAAAATACTTGCTAACCATTGTTATATATGAATAAATTAACACCAACTAAATTAAACCTGATAAAATCTATCATTGGAAGCCAAATAGTATCTAATTTACCAAAAACTAAATTTGATTAATGTTATACTACTCACGAATTTTTTTATCACACTTGCAGCCTAATACTGTACAACATTGTAAACAAACTACATAAGATGTACGGTTTGTAAATAAAATACTTCAACGTTGTAATCTAATCCATATAAGTGTAGATAACATATTTAAGTGTGATTCTATACACGGAGAAAGAGGAGACGGGCAATTTAACACAAGGATACCATCAAAGTGCGTTAAATATGGATGCCACACGAACCACCCACACACACCACCACACGTAACTGAGGCACACTAGGTAAAGGTCAGGGACGCCAGGAATAGGGTGTTGCAGTTAGTGACCCTATCACTTTGGTTAATTCTTGGCATAGCCTGACACTACCCACCATAACAAAAATATAAAGTCAAGCCAATAATGTTTATACTAGTGGTACGCGGCCAAACGTAACCTCAGGTATAAATATCATTCCAGGGCAATTATTAATAAGTATTGAAATCCAGAGAGATATAATTCATAAACATAATATAGAAAACGAATTGAATTATATAATGTGTTTGGTGTGTGGGAGGAGACAGGCAACAAATGATCACATCCCTTCCTCAACCAACATTCCACTAAGCATGACCTTGGCCGCTGAGAATTGATGTGCGGGGTAAATATGACGTCACGTTAGACAAGCATTCCACACTTCATATCTGCGTCACACCTACCCATTCTCCTGATATTTATTTTCTTATAAGTAAAACACAAAAAAATATAGAAGCCATTTTAAAATACCAAACAAAATATTAATGTTTATTACAGCGAAGCGCAACAGGTTGAAGCAAATAAGACTCAATTACAAAATGATAGTTAATTTGAATGTTAAATTAACACAATATCTGGGATCACATGAAGATTAGCCCCTCTCAAGGTTATTCTAACTAATGATTAAACACCTTAATGCTACTTAGCGGGTTCAATAGGTTGAATCGAAAGCTAATATTAAAATGAAAATAGGGTAATAGATTAATAAATGGGGTAATAGGGATATTTAACATGACGCTTTCACAAATTAGTTTTAAACTCAAAGAAGATCTACAAAACAAGAGCGAGGCTAAATCTCAGAAGACACTCGTTCACGAGTACGGCTGTCAACAACCGGTATAGTTTACCTCGAGTGGGTAGTGAATGTGGAGACGGTGGAAAAGTTTGAAGCAAAATTAGATAAATACTGGAAAAATCAACAAGTATATAATTTTAGGGCACAATTATCCGCCACACACAGCCACCGTCTGAGTAGAGAAGAGGCTATTGAGCTGGAGTCACAGGCGTGAGCCTCTTCCAGAAGATCATCTGTGAGTAAAATTATAACCAAATGATAGCGGCAAAAACAGGTCGGTTTAAAAATTGTGACAATAGCCTCATTTAAAGACTGAATAGGTTGGTTTAAACTCTTCCTCAGCTAAACACTATACGTAAGGTGGTCTAAACAATGCTGGTTTCAACACTAACGGCAGGCTTGTCTAAACACTTCACGAACTGGTCTAAAGAGTGTAACACCAAGCTGATCTATTCAAATAACAGTATGGTCTAAACATTGCATTAACAGACTGGGCTAGGCTAAACAAAGAACGTAGTTACTGATCTACGAAGCAACACTGGTCTAGATATGGTAAATGGTTTATCTAAATAATGCAAATATATGTCTTACACAACACACATACTGGTCTATACATTGTTGATAAAGGTTGGTGGTCATATTAGTAAACGACAGGTATAAACACACGCATCAACTTGATAAGTGTTCAAGGGGCCGGCACGTCCAAACACTACCAAATATGTTTACTCATAAAAAAACACTCGTAAAATGTGGCACTTGGTATAACAAAAACGTCTCCATACACTAACTACACACACACACACACATATACAGTATATATTCCCGGTGCTACACATATTACATTATTATACTCCTGGCAGTTTTTTTTTACCTTCATACTACACAGTAAACACACACACACACACATACGTCTGGCGGCACGGTTCTATGCTTCCTGGAAGCTTCCACATCACTTAATGTGTCTTATTAAAAACTTGTACACCCTGAAATAATTGGCACCGTTAACGCAAGACTCTACGCACACAGTATAAACTTGAAATGTTCCCCATTCTACAGTTTGGTCTAATTCATTTAAGATATCTTATAACCAAACCAAACGCTACCATAAGTTAAGTTTGGTAGCTCAGTAAAGAAGCTATTTATTAACAGTTTGTATTATGAGCAACACACACACACACGTTTTAAGATATATAACACAATACAATGCCAATGGTTGAGGCAGACACCCATGTAAATTTATACCGTTATGTTAAATAAGACTAACTTCAGATATGGCGCGCTACTGGCAGAGATCACCTTGTTAACGCGCGACACGAAGAACTATATATCCTCTCTAACATGACCATCACCTGTGTACCGTGTTAGTTAATCCTACCTTGGATTATACAAGACGAAATTTCTGTGCTCGTATCCCTCCATCTGGCCGACATTTGCCTCAGCTTACTTGTAAACACTCGGGTTAAGTGAACACAAACACACGTATTTCCGTAGTTTAATGACTCACTATAAGAGAGAAAAGAGGAAGAAAGATAAGAATCCAAACCACACACACACACAATTATCGCTCCCACTTTCGCCCCGTCACCCACCACCACATTACCGCACCTGCACTGTACGGTAATCTTTACTGTTTGTTCCGTCTACCTCCTCCTTTGTTTCTCTCACTTTCTACTTCTCCCTCTAAATTATCGCCCATACCCCCCCCCCCCCACAATGTAAGGGAGATAGGGGGAAGGGAGAAGAATATTAGTCTAGGAGAAATAATTTGACGCAACGCACGACCATCGGAGTCCTCGCCTATGTCAACAAGACCCTACAACTTCCTAAATGCTAAAGAAACACAGGTATCTTAATAAGGCTTAAAATATAGGGTTGTCGGTCAATTTTACCTTCCCTTCCCCCTTTCCCTCTACATAACGGATGAAAATGGGTCTTAGGGGGAGGGAAGGGGGATGAATAAAGTGAGGGGGTGTGAGGGAAGCATGACGCGAACTGGTCGGATTGTGTAAGCCAGTGAACTCGACTATAGGGCCATGTTGCCAAATCTCTCAATATCGTCAGTTCTCCCAAATACATCCACCACTACTACTACTACTACCGCTATTATTACTACTATTCCATCTGCTATCGTTACTACTATCAGGATGGGGGCGATAAATCAGTTTGCTATTCAGATAAAACGACTTTCTGTATTGTCAACACTACACTATCCTTCCACCACCACACCGTTGCCACTTTCTCCTCTCCTACTACTACTATTAAGAGGGCGGAACGGTGAGGGGCGGCTGAGTTACATAACAATTTTCTTAAGGGTTTCTCCATCGTGCCCATCGTTGTCCCTAGAGAAACACATGTGGTGAGGTGTAGCTTATTGACCACCACACACACACACACTACAACGGTGCTGATGTTACTACTACGACTATTATTTTTTTAGAATGGCCTCCAGCCTCCCCCAATAGCCATACCATCGCCATTTTATTACCTTAATATTAAATATCTTAATACATAAGTAGCTATCTTAGCTGTATTGAGTTAGTTGAGTCGCAGATCTATGCGGCATTCAGTAACTGTAGCCTCATAGTCAATATCTGCAACTGTTGTCGGCTTTGGGGCCGATGCTCTCGTTCCCCTGAGGCAGAGCACAGCCGACCGAAGGAGAGAGGACAGTCGACATCTCATCCAGGCTGTAACATAACTTCTGGGCTGCTGCTTCTGTTCGGATATCACCTCCGCGAGTCTGGCGTAGAAGCATCTTGCACTTGGTCCCATCCCACCAGAGATTGTGAACACTAGAGGAGTGAAGCATCGAGAGCTAAGTTACGGTGACATGCGGCCATGGGATCAAAAACCCTGATGTCGAAGAAGGCTCACTGTCCCTGCGTCCAGAATCCTCAGCACTGACGTCAACACAGGCTTCGTTAGATGTGTTTGAAGTCCTACGTTGGAAAATCTTACCGTCCAATGGAAGGAGGGTCGGTTCAACCCTGACATCACGGCAGATTTCCTTCAACATATTTCCTGAGATCCCTTACTTCGTTATGCCTACTACAACTATTATTATTATTATTGTTGCTTTAGTAATAGTGGCAGCATCAGTGTTATTTCATTAGGTTTAAGACTAGATTACGTTAGATGTGGTGAGATTTGGTTAGGTTAAATTAAATAGGGTTAGGTTTGGTTTAGTTAGGTTAGGTTGTGCTTGGTTAGTTTTAGTTAGGATAAATTACATTAGATTTCGATGTGTTCGGTTAGGTTTGGTTTAGTTTCGGTGTGTTAGGTTAGGTTTGCACCACACTGGGTTACGTATCGTCTTGTGAGATAGGTGATGTTCTTCAAGGTCTTAGTGAGTTATTTATTTACGAGATTCTTTAACGTTTTGGGGGTGATTAAGTTGAGAATTATGAGGGTGAAAGTCATAGTTGTAGTAATGTGTTAATACCACCGTTGAGAGAGAGGGAGACGCCGTGTAGTTTAAATTAAATTATTATTTATCGTGTTAGACAGCAAGATACACATCACACACACGCACATATACAAAGCACAATAAACGTAAACTGCACTGAGCATCGGTATTATAGAAGCTGACAAAGTGGAGGAGCCGCGTGCCTTGCTTACATTGACGGCCTGCGAACTATACCGAAAAATAGGGAATACAGGTCTATAAGTATTGGAAAAGAGAATTAGACTAACTAAGCTAACAGGAGAGTGTGTGAATTATTACGAACAAAAGCTGATTTGAATATAATCTATAAATATGGTAACGAACGCGCAAACTTTGACTCACTGTGTTAGCTTGGGATCGCTGTGATGTGACGAGACTTCACCATCATCCTGGCTTTGTTGTCGGGATGGAGAAGTGTTTTTCGTCATCGTTCTCAAGGGATATGGATAACAATGGAAAAGGGGTTTTTACCATTAAAGTTTATACGGAGATCCTCACACACACACACACGCGCGCTGTACTCCGTGTTAGCTAAAAAAAAAAAAAAAAAAAACAATAATGGGCTCTGACGTCCAGCACGACCTAGGTTTTGACAACGAGTCGACATAAACTCCATTGCTTCAAAGAGTCGTCTCGTTTCTGGCCTTGTAACTGATAGATTAAGCTATGGAAGGCCATCTAACGTGTCCACAAGACACTATGGAATGTTCCCAGATAATTAGTTAATGTTTTAGAGAGTTTATGTGACCAGGAAGAGATTATGGTGTCGTCATTGCCAGAACTCGCTTGGGCTACACACACATATCTCTGGCAAGTGGCAGGCTCGGGCAATGTTGTGGACATTATGTAATAATCTTTAATAGCCCCAAAAATTGTAACATTATATTGCAGTGTGTAAAAAGCAGTCAAGGACTTCATGCTTCGTTACACAACTAATGAGGAATTGTGAATGTTTAACGTTCTTTTTGGGGGGGTTGAGGAAGATATCAATTACACTTAACAGAATCAGTAATCTCTAAGAGGGAATTCATGTTGTTTTGTAGTTGAAAGAACCACTTACATTTACTTAAAAAGAAGCGCAATTGCCTCTACCAGGTATTGTGTTGCTGGTGACAAATTATGGCCTGCATCTTCACACCAACTAGCTAAAACCCCTGTATGTGTTTTTGTGCTAGAGAATTCACAAACAATAACGTTAAGAGGCATTAAGGTAGGTAGGTAGGTAGGGGTGTGTGTGTGTGTGTGTGTGTGTGTAAAACCGCAAACTCATCAAGACTAGAGTATAAAATTTAGCCTTTTATTTCTAAGCACAGTTTCTAAATACAACCCAGCAGTGTGTGTGTGGCACAGGTGTAGAGCGAGTGTCTGTGAGTGGGGGGGAAGAGAAGAGAAAGAGGGTGTAGTGTGCGGGTGGGTGTGACTGCGAACAAATATATAACCCAGCAACATGGCAAGCTGAAGCGGTGTGGTCTCCCTAGTAAATTATTTCCCCGAATAATTAAATCAATCGCCGAGTTTAGACTACAAAGGAGAAAAAAGAGAGAGTATAGATGTAAAATATGTGTGTGTGTGTAGGAGGAGAAAGAGTGAGGGAATGACAACCCAGCAACAAGGCAAAAGATATGGCAACGTGGTCTCCCGGCTCGCTTAGCTACCCTACATTCCACTTCCGTCTTTCAACACCAACCTCTTCCTCCACCGCCAGCCACCTACTCTACTGCGAACACGGTGGATGTAGGGCGGGTATGCTACTTGAGGGAGACAAGTTAAAACCCCAGGGTGTTATATATACTGTACCAGGTTATAAAACAGTGATACTCCTTTGTGCTGACACCCACAGAGACCCGGCGTTGCCAAACCTCAATATTATCACCTATTCAAACCTTCCAATTCATACATTATACACACATAGAGCTAACTGTTCATCATCTTAATAGTGGATAAATTACAACAGTTAAATACATAAGAGGAAATATATGATAATCGGTGGCACTGCAGCGGACATTAACGTTCCATCTGTTAAAACCACCGAGAGAATTAATGTTAATTGTTCTGTACATTAAACACAAACAGCTAACTAAAGCTTAACGTGACAATGAATACAACATAAGCAAAACATAAAACAGTTTGATATCCTTGAGAGCTCTTGAGTATTTTTTTTTGTAACCACGCGACAAATTCACTCAACCTGACACCACAATTAACGAACGTCTTTAAAAATACTTATAATTAAAATCTTCTAAACATTTTACTCAAAAGTACCAACGAATAATAATCTTGATAATTATTACGACATCTTGATAACATGGGAACCGTTGTTATCACACCACCGTTGTTATAACCTTCAAATTCATTCCATCTCAAGCCTTCTAACAAAATTACCCCACGTTCTAATTTAAACCAATAATGATTTGTTCAACTCACACAGCTAATTTAACTAATACAAACGCAGATATAAAACGACATTAATACTTGGTTTAGTAAATAGTGACTTGAGAGAGAGAGAGAGTTTGGTTTTAGTAATGACAGCTATCAGGAAATTGGTGTGCAGGACAACGGGTGGGAAAGAGAGAGGGAGGGAAAATGGAGAATGGAAGAGGTGGTGAAGGGGAGAGTGGGAGAGATGAAGGGGGAAGAGGATGCTGTGTGAGAGGTGAACCACTGGTATAATGTTCAACAATTACCTAGAACCACAAATACTCCTCACTAATTCCCTAGAACCACAAATACTCCTCACTAATTCCCTAGAACCACAAATACTCCTCACTAATTCCCTAGAACCACAAATACTCCTCACTAATTCCCTAGAACCACAAATACTCCTCACTAATTCCCTAGAACCACAAATACTCCTCACTAATTCCCTAGAACCACAAATACTCCTCACTAATTCCCTAGAACCACAAATACTCCTCACTAATTCTCCATAAACCAGAAGCAATATACGCTTCCTCAATGCTACACAGTGACGGAACAGGAGTCGAGACAGAAGTTAGTCGCGTGTGGAGAGGCGAACGTCTGATGATATAAACCTCTTGACTACCAACACCTTCCAGTTCGCGATGTTTTATTTATTTTCATTTTTTTTTTACTATTGGGACACATACTTTATTCCTGGAGCCATTTTCCATACCTTAATGCTAGCTTAACCTCTAATAATGTCTTCCTAGCAAAATAAAACTGGTGCCATGGTTCATTTCTTATATTCTAACCTGACCTGACCTGACCTGACCTGACCTGACCTAACCTGACCTGACCTGACCTGACCTCTCAAACGACTATGTGTACTGAGGCTGTTGGAGTCATTATGGTTCTATATAGTATTCGACATTATTAAACGACGTTATAGAAGCAAGGAAAGATGGTAGAGGTTGTGAACAAGATATAACGAAACTGGGTAGTGGTGAATGGGGGAACGCATAACGAATCACGGTAGAGACGCAACGTATAACTAAACCTCTAAAACGACAACAGGTTCGCTATTCGTTCTGTAGGCTACATGACCTAGTACTTAAGAGTTCAGGTTTGGTTAGGTTAAGGTTTAGATTAGGTTAGACAAGGGTTTAAGGCAAGGTTAGGTTTAATAAGGGTTTAGGTTAAGTTAGGTAAGGGTTTAAGTTAAGCTAGGCTCGATTAGGGTTTAGTCTAGGTTAGGTTATCTTACTAACTCCCCTAAACGTAAAAAAAAAAAGTGAGGAAATATCCGAGAAGTGAGAAGTAGACGCCAGCGTTCCTCCTTGATAACTCTTAGTAACATACCACCATTCCTCTACCACACGGAACACTGTCTGGCCACCTAAGGAAAGGAAATACTACTTGCCGTTAAGGGTTAAGCCGTCTGATGCAATCCATTCTAACATTAATATATAAATTATAAATTAACAATAAATATAAAGGAATTCAAACTACAACAAAATACCCAATACTCATTATGTTGTGGAAGGGAGGTGAAATATTTTTTAATGACTTAACATTTATCTTTGCTGTTTTTTTAATTTATCAAATATTATGGAAAGAGAATTATGGTGTATTTACAGATTGATTGATAGCCTTTACAATATACTGTATTAAATATTTAAACATAACCTAATCAATTTAAGTTCGTATTCCTAATTCCCAGAATCTAATGCAACGAACCACAATATTTACACCAACTCTCCTGCAACAGATTTTTAATAATAATAATAATAATAATAATAATAATAATAATAATAATAATAATAAACTAAAAAAAACCCGCTCTAGTACAAAACCCAAATTGACCCATTTACCACAGGTTCTGAAGTGATGCACGATTCGACAGGGTGTAGCAAATAGTATGGAGAAGTACGCAGCAATGTGTGTGTGCGTGCTTAGGTACTCACAGTTGAATAAGCAAGCTGGAAGTTGAGCGACCGCAGAGGAGAGTACAGTCAGCACACACACAACTGTACCACCAGTTATCTACGCCCACTCAGTCAGTAGGTTCCCACACAGCAAGGCCTTCTGACACCTCAACTCTTTCTAATCATTATATCAGGTTAAAATGGGTTAGGTTGAGTTTAAAGTGAGGTTTGTTTAAGTAAGGGTTAAGTTAGGGTTTAGGCCAGTTTAGGTTCAATAAGGTTTTAGGATAATTTAAGTCAGGGGGTTAAGTTGCTATTAGGTTAAGTCGGGAACTATGTTAAACTAGGTTAAGTAGAAATTTAGATTAGAGTAAATTAGCCCTGAGGATTTAGTTAGGTACGGGGGTTAAGGTAGGTGATTTTTTTTTTACCCTACGGCCGTGTTATATTGAAGTTATCATGTAATATGGGCAGGTGTCTCACCGGCACCCACCCTCCTACCAGCTAGGCCATCTAATAAACCTTTATGTATAAAACTAAACAAATAATGTAATTGAAATACTATGTAACATTCAGTGCCATAATATCCTGACCACGGGGGGTTAATTATTATGACCCGTTGTAAACTCTACTCTGTAATCCTTTTGCGCTACCGCTCACAGGATGAGTGTGGGGTGCACTGTAAACGGCAAAATCAAAATCAATCATCTAATAACACGGTACCTTGGCGAGTCAAACTTTAAGATACTGTATAATTATGATAAATCTCTGGTACAGTTTCGTGGCGAGGAAGAGTATAGGAGGAGGAAGGGAGTTTAGAGAGTAGGAAGAAGCGGGAGGAGTGGGCAGGTCCTCTTAATACGCGCTGTCGTCAACAGAGGCGCCACCGATTTCACCTAAATTTTCACTCCGACCACTTTCTACTGACTACCCCCCGGAGCGTGTGTGTACGTACACCTTCACCTCCACACACAATTGGGCATCTCCTGTGTTCATCTCCACACATACACACCTGGACGTGTTTTGGGCATGTACACGTTTATTTTAGCTCTTGTGAACATCTGTTGTTTGTTTACATGTTCATATGCACACACGTGAACATCTGAGTGAACATGTTCATCTCCACACATATGAACGTCTCCTGTGTGTATACCTCTTCATCTACACACACATGTCCTCTCCACTCACCAAACCATCACCCCAGGATGCCCTAAACCGCACTACGCTTGTCAACATCCGTTCACAATCGGAATAAAAACTCTATTTCCCAAGTTCATTTTTAAACATCTTCACCATTAATCAAACTATTCTTACTTCTGAATTATTTTATTATTCACGATTTTGTTACATCTATAAATTAGTGAAGTGAATCAATATTTACTGTAACCATTGTGTTTTTTCAATCGCGAATACCTTACCAACTCTTGTATTACAGCGCGTCAAAAAATCAAGGTCTTTCAACGCGTATTTCTTTACTAATAAATACACTACTCAACAACAATTAAAAATGAAGAGAGACACACACACACACATCCCTCTGGGGTTATGTGGTGTAGGATATATAGCTCACAGCAGGCTACTATTATTATTCCCAGGCAGTACACGGTATAAACAGCGTCAACCAACTCGGCAGAGGCGCGGTACTGTTGACAAATAACAATGAACCACTGACCACCACAAATGCCAGAGGTGACTTAAAACTGGTGGGTGGTTGGTTGGTTAGTTTGGCCCAACCTTATTTAGCAACTAGGTACTACAGCGTGTTTTTTAAGTACAATCAACTTTTAGACTACAATTCATTTTCTATTAGTGCCCCTGATTTTAAAACCTCATCCAAATTGGCTTAAAAAGGGTAAAATTCCCTACTAGTTTTTAATCCTTCCCCTCCCCCATTTAGGCTAAGCCATTTCCTTGATATTTTGGGGAAATTTTTTCAGTCTTTACCTCATTGAAAAAAAAAATCATCGATGCTAGTACTTACAATATTACCAGTCTGGAGCATTTAATAGCTTAGCTAGTGAACTTAATATTACCATCACAGAATACCGCCAATAGCCTAGCTAGTGAACTTAATATCCCTGGAATACTGCCAACAACTTGTCAAAAACCAAACAATTGGCAAACAGTTACAGCTGATGCTCGCCAATTATGTCACACCTAAACGGGATCAACATCACCCACATGATAAATGGGCCTCACCGTACCAAAATGAGCTATTAATGAATGGGATTTAAGGGCGTAATGGACGAGTAATGGGTTAATCAGCACTAAACACATTACCGCGTCAGAACCAAAACACACACGATTGTGGTTGATTTGATTGGAATGAGTGAATTGTTATATTTGATGTACTTTTGACGTTAGGATACACAGGGTAGGTATATAATGTACAGTATATAATTAATCTTATCTAACCCCACTCAGTCATATTTGTGTAGTATAAGATATATATTGCCCTCAATAAAGAAGGGGGGTACTGCGTTTTTGTACCTCGTAGTACCCGCATTCTTTGTATGTTGCATTTTATACGTAAATCTTTTTTATTACTTGAATAAAAGTGGTTTGTTAATAATAAAGATTCGTATCATCATTTATATAAGCATTAAAAAGTCCTTGATGGCCACTCAGAGCCTTTGGAGGACCCCCTGCTAAGCTAGGCTAGATTCCACGAGGTTCCTTGCACAGCGCTGTGTTGAGTTGTCAGTGATGTTGAAATTCTGATCTTACTACGATCACCATCATCTGATATCTGGCCTTAGTAATCTTCATAGGTATCATGCAAAGAAAGCAAAACGTTCCTCGCAGCCTGAACAAGACAGCTATTTTTAGTGGTTGAAATCTTGAGCTGCGGGCTGGCGACATGTTGAGGCGTTTTAACCAATTATGACCCTTGACATTTATACTACCCACTAGTGTCTGTATTTTTTACCAGCGCCAAAGCCAGTACCCTGACAAGTAGGAATGATATACAAGTATAAGTGGAACCCCAGGCAACTTGGCAAGCAAGACGGGGTGAGGAGATGAATAACAATGAACACATCTGGGCACACGGAGGCAAGGTGCAGCCTAACCGACTCTGCCCAACGTTACAATAAAGGCTCCGTGATCACCCGTACAAGATTGTATGATCTATATTATTCGCAGGTGAAGACATATGAATGTACCTCCTTGACTTACGGAAAAAATAATTACGAACTAATCAGATACAGAAATAAAACTAACTAAATACGTTCACTTTACATTATTAAATAAAATTTAGGTGTAGCATCTTTGAAATAGATCCTTTACCCTCCTTTAATACTACTACTACTACTACTACTACTACTACTACTACTACTACTACTAATAATAATAATCTACCAACATGAGGAATATACCAAAGTGATTAGTCTTCAAGCCGCGCCTCTTACTGCCCATTCAAACCTAAAATGCTAAAACTACCACATGACAATTCCAAGAGCAGTATTCACATTCCTTATTATCTATCATTACTATGCCTAATAACTATAAACAATAAATATATAACGATAATATTTAAAGATATAAAAAAATGATCAATATCAAATGAGAATCTGAATATATTTTTCTTAGCTAGGATGATAACTTGTGTATAATGGAAGGGGAGAGAAAATAACATCTCAAGCAATACCGGATTATTATTATTATTATTATTATTATTATTATTATTATTACTGTATTATTATTATTATTACTTAACATTTTCCACACATATATATTTCTTTACTCATTATATTTCTATCAGTTGATGATAACACTGCTAGTAAGGTTATTAATGACCTCAAAGATCTGTTAAGTAGAGCCATTAATGGTCTTAGGAGTGCCAACTATTATAAATCCAGGTGCCACGGAGCATAACCACCCCAGGCGTGCCAACCTCCGTGTATTAGAGCCCAGGGCTACCAACCGCAGAGTATATTTAGCTCGCAGCAGCCAGGAGTGCCAACCGTGATACGCTAATAACCGCTAGGGGTGCCAACCTCATGTATTAATACCCTGAGAGTGCTAATTGTGGTCCGTTCATAACCCAGGGATGCCAACCTGATGGGACACAGGCATACAAACTACAATGTATGAAAATCACAGTGCCAGAAGTGCCAACTGATGCATTTATACCTCAGGAATGCCAACCGTGATACATTAATACCCCCAAGTGTGCCAACCTCATGTTTTATTAGTTCAGGGATGCCAACCTTTACGACAGAAGCTCAGGGGTACCAACTGTGGTCTTATCCTTGAACATGGTACAATATTCCCGAGTGGGGGGGGGCTGGTTGTGTGGGAGGGGAGGGGAGTGAGAGGGGTTGTGGTTGTGTGGGAGGGGAGGGGAGTGAGAGGGGTGAGGGGTGAGAGGGTGAGGGTGAGAGGAGGGGAGGAGGTGGGAGGGGAGGAGGGGGAGGTGGGGAGGGGTGAGGGGAGGGAGGAGGGGAGGTGGAGGGAGGTGGTGAGGGGAGGTGAGGAGGGGGTGGGTGAGGGGGAGGTGAGGAGGGAGGGGAGGGAGGAGGGGTGAGGGGAGGGGGAGGAGGGTGAGGGGAGGTGAGGAGGGGTGAGGGGAGGTGAGGAGGGAGGAGGTTGGAGGGGGTAGTGTGGCCAGGGTCTTGTGAAGTGTTAGGTCAACAAACGTACCCAAGGGGGACACACACACACACACACACACACACACACACACACACACACACACACACACAATGAGTAAAACTATTAAATAAGTTAAAGTGTCAGGGGTGCCAACCTTCTCAGCAACAGAAGCAGGGTTGCCAACTGACCTCGTGCACATCACAAGATTCAATCACCAGGTCTGCCAACACTCCCGGTACTACATACACATCAGAGGTGCCAACTGGTGTCTCACACCACCTCCCTGACTTAAAACAATAAGGGCTGTCAACCGTACTGAAACTGCACACTTGGTAGTATCAGGGCTGCCAACACACACTCACACTCAGGACACCAGGGCTGCCAACACTCAGGACACCAGGGCTGCCAACACTCAGGACACCAGGGCTGCCAACACACTCATTATCTCACCTGTAAAAAAAAGATATTTCAAGAATTAGACGTAAAAGCATCTTAAGACATGAATGAGTGTAGTTAAGATATAAATGACCTTCCTTATCCCTCAACCTAACCTAACCAAACAAACCCTAACCTAACCAAACAAACCCTAACCTAACCAAACCCTAAGCTAACCTAACCAAACAAACTATATAAAATATTTGCAATTAGACAAAATTAAAACAATTCTCAGGTAACTAAAGATAAATTCTAAGTATACAAAGATTCATTTATATATACACTTATTTATAAAGAAGAGGCAGTATAAAAATAAATCCCCTCTCAACACCCAGCAATTAAGTGAACAAGAATTACCTAGACAGAGATGTATGACTGTACTGTACATACACAAATACGTACATAGCACACGTACACATACTATCATACCTCCACCCAAAGAGGAGATGTACATGACTGAATCGAGTATATAACAAGACTCCTCCTCCACCCACTCATCTGCCCCCCCACCCACCCGCCCACCCACCAAGTGCTTGATATATATTTATGGTGTCGTTGACTTTAGCCACCCACAGGCACCCCCACCCTCCCAGGCACTCCACCCACAGGCACCCTCCCTACCAGGCACTCCACCCACAGGCAACCTCCCTCCCAGGCACTCCACCCACAGGCAACCTCCTCCCAGGCACCTCACCCACAGGCAACCCTCCTCCCAGGCACTCCACCCACAGGCACCTCCCTCCCAGGCACTCCACCCACAGGCACCTCCCTCCCAGGCACTCCACCCACAGGCAACCCTCCCAGGCACTCCACCCACAGGCACCCTCCTCCCAGGCACCCACAGGCAACCCCCCAGGCACCCACCCACAGGCACCCACCCTCCCAGGCACTCCACCCACAGGCACCTCCCTACCAGGCACCCCACCCACAGGCACCCCTCCCTCCCAGGCACTCCACCCACAGGCACCCTCCCTCCCAGGCACTCCACCCACAGGTACCTCCCCACCAGGCACCCCACCCACAGGCACCTCCCCACCAGGCACACCCACCCACAGGCACCCTCCCCCTCCCAGGCACTCCACCCACAGGCACCCTCCCCTACCAGGCACTCCCACCCACAGGCACCCCCACCCTCCCAGGCACTCCACCCACAGGCACCTCCCTACCAGGCACTCCACCCACAGGCACCCCACCCCTCCCAGGCACTCCACCCACAGGCATCCCTCCCTCCCAGGCACTCCACCCACAGGCACCCTCCCCACCAGGCACTCCACCCACAGGCACCTCCCCCAGGCACCCACCCAGGCACCTCCCTCCCAGGCACTCCACCCACAGGCACCTCCCTCCCAGGCACTCCACCCACAGGCACCCACCCTCCCAGGCACTCCACCCACAGGCACCTCCCCCCAGGCACCCACCCAGGCACCCCCCTCCCAGGCACCTCCACCCACAGCACCCTCCCTCCCAGGCACTCCACCCACAGGCACCCCCTCCCAGGCACCCACCCACAGGCACCTCCCTCCCAGGCACTCCACCCACAGGCACCTCCCTCCCAGGCACCCACCCACAGGCACCCTCCCCTCCCCAGGCACCCACCCACAGGCACCCTCCCCCAGGCACTCCACCCACAGGCACCCTCCCTCCCCAGGCACCCACCCACAGGCACCTCCCCTCCCAGGCACTCCACCACAGCACCTCCCCCAGGCACTCCACCCACAGGCACCTCCTCCCAGGCACTCCACCCACAGGCACCTCCCTCCCAGGCACTCCACCCACAGGCACCCTCCCTCCCAGGCACTCCACCCACAGGCACCTCCCTCCCAGGCACTCCACCCACAGGCACCTCCCTCCCAGGCACCCACCACAGGCACCTCCCTCCCAGGCACTCCACCCACAGGCACCTCCCAGACTCACCCCAGGCACCTCCTCCCAGGCACCCACCCACAGGCACCCTCCCTCCCCAGCACCCACCCACAGGCACCTCCCTCTCCCCAGGCACTCCACCCACAGGCACCCCCTCCCAGGCACTCCACCCACAGGCACCTCCCCAGGCACCCCACCCACAGGCACCCTCCCCAGGCACACCCACAGGCACCCACCCTCCCAGGCACTCCACCCACAGGCACCCTCCCTCCCAGGCACCCACCCACAGGCACCTCCCAGGCACCCACCCACAGGCACCCCTCCCAGGCACTCCACCCACAGGCACCCCCTCCCAGGCACCCACCCACAGGGCCCTCCCTCCCAGGCACTCCACCACAGGCACCTCCTCCCAGGCACCCACCCACAGGCACCCCCCTCCCAGGCACTCCACCCACAGGCACCCTCCTCCCAGGCACTCCACCCACAGGCACCCTCCTCCCAGGCACCCACCCACAGGCACCCTCCTCCCAGGCACTCCACCACAGGCACCCCCCTCCCAGGCACTCCACACCCACAGGCACCTCCTCCCAGGCACTCCACCCACAGGGCACCCTCCCCTCCCAGGCACCCACCCACAGGCACCCACCTCCCAGGCACTCCACCCACAGGCACCTCCCTCCCAGGCACTCCACCACAGGCACCCCCCTCCCAGGCACTCCACCAGGCACCCCCTCCCAGGCACTCCACCCACAGGCACCCACCCTCCCAGGCACTCCACCCAGGCACCTCCCTCCCAGGCACTCCACCCACAGGCACCCTCCTCCCAGGCACTCCACCAGGCACCACCCTCCCAGGCACTCCACCCACAGGTACCCTCCCTCCCAGGCACTCCACCCACAGGCACCCACCCTCCCAGGCACCCACCCACAGGCACCCTCCTCCCAGGCACCCCACCCACAGGCACCCCCCTCCCAGGCACTCCACCCACAGGCACCTCCCAGGCACTCCACCCACAGGCACCTCCCTCCCAGGCACCCACCCACAGGCACCTCCCTCCCAGGCACTCCACCACAGCACCCCCCTCCCAGGCACTCCACCCACAGGCACCTCCTCCCAGGCACCCACCCACAGGCACCCCCCCGCACACACACACTCCATCTCCCCACACCCCCCACCTCCTCCCTCTCCCCACACACCCTCCATCTCCCACACACCCCCTCCTCCCCCACACACCCTTCACCTCCTCCTCCCCAACATACACTACCACCTTCACGTTTCCTTCCTCCATGACCCCACCATGTGATTGATTGACCCCTCCCCAACCTCTTAAGCTGCAAGTTGCATTCCCACCCCCTCCATTCAATTCCTCCCTCTCCAGTATTCCCACCCTTTAACCTCTACTACCCCCCATTCCCTATCCCCCAACCTTTGATGTGACAGTGCATGCTTAAATATAGAACATGTTGGTACAGGTCAATAACGCGTTTACTGATTGGCCAAGAACTGTTCACTGACTGGTCAAGAACTGGTTACTGATTGGCCAAAACTGGTTATTGACTGGCCAAGAACTGGTTATTGATTGGCCAAAAACTGGTTATTGACTGGCCAAGAACTGGTTATTGACTGGTTATTGACTACACAAGAACTAGCTCTCTCTCTCTCTCTCTCTTCCTACACTCTCCTTTCTTGCCTTCCTCTCTTTCTCCCTATTCTCTCCCTCTCGGTCTTCCTTCTCTCCCTATTTTACCACTGTACTACGTTATAAGGCACTGAAATACTAGGTCAAGTTAGGTTACGTTACGTAGGGAAACACACACACACACACACACACACACACACAGGTAATGCAAAGTGAAATATATGGTGTAGTTTGTGACAGATCCAAGGAAGGAAGGAAGGAAGGAAGGAGAGAGAGAGGGAGGGGTCTTAGGAGAGGGAGGCAGGGAGGGAAGAGGAGAGGGAGAAGGAGGGAGGAAAAACATGACTCGTAGGGCCTGAAGAGCAGAGTAAGGTCACTACTGATGTTGGGAGTGAGGTGCGGCCAGGGGAGAAGAGGAGAGGGGAGGGAGGGAAAGGGAGGGGAGAGGCTAGGAAAGGGAGGGGAGGGGGGAGGATGGGAAAGGAGGGAGAAGGGAGAGGTAGGGGAGAAAGGGAAGGGTCATATTATAGTACATGTGTGCAGAAGGGGTGGAGGGGGAGGGGAAGGGGAGGAAGGGAAGGAGGGGGAAGGAAAGGAAAGGGGTAAGGAGGAGGAAGGAAGGGGTGGAGAAGGGTGAAGGAGGTGGGAGAGGGGGGAAGGAGGTGGAGAGGGGTGAAGGAGGGAGAGGGGTAAGGAGGTGGGAAGGGGTGGGAAGGAGGGGGAGAGGGGGGAAGGAGGTGGGAGAGGGGTGAAGGAGGTGGGAGAGGGGGAAGGGGAGGGAGGGGTGAAGGAGGTGGGAGAGGGGTGAAGGAGGTGGGAGAGGGGTGAAGGAGGTGGAGAGGGGTGAAGGAGGAGGGGTTAAAGAGGAGGAGGGGCTGAAGGAGGTAAGAGAGGAAGGAATGGGGAAGGGGGTAAAGGAGGAGGGAGAAGAGAGGGAAGAAGAGAGGGGAGGAGGGGGGGGGGTGGGGGGAAGGGAACGTGTTTAGCTCGGAATGTCTCTCAATGTCTTGTAGTCTAAAGTAAATAAATGACCTACAACATCCTGTACTGCTGTAGTTTACTGTAATCCCGTCTGACACGAACGCCGAGTTATTATTGGCTCATACGAACGTTCACTGTTACTGCTTGTTGTCTCGCACGAAAGATGATTGCTGTTGTTTATGTCTTATACGAACGCTCATTATTATTATTTATGTCTTACACGAACGCTCATTGTTGTTGTTTATGTCTTACACGAACGCTCATTGTTGTTGTTTATGTCTTATACGAACGCTGAATCATTGTTTACAAATCCACAACGTTCGCGCACGATCGGATTTACATGACTCGCAGAAAAACAAAAAAAAAAGAAAATCGTAAAAATATATAATCCATTCAATCTTTTAAGAAATACTTCCCTCCACAGAAAAATAAATATATAAATAAATAAACACGATAAGAATTATTATTTTTTTTCTCCAGGGACTTCAAATACCGCACATCTAGAAGTGTGACGTCATCGGCCAGCGTTCGAGTACAAGTCATTTAATACTGTTTTATTTATTCCCCGAACGAGATGATTGATTCCTGGATGCTATTTTGTCTGTCTGTATGCTTATGGATTACTGGTTACTATATAATCATTTAAAAAGTTATATGTTATATTAATTTTTACTGTATGTATACACTGAATCGCTTAATACCGCCTTACCCTCAACACACACTCGTTAACTCCCACTAACTAATTAACAACCAATTAAACAGGTTAAAACACAACGAAAACAATGACCCAAAGCCGAGTTTATTCCTCCTTGTGGCATTTCTTTGTTTTATTGCGCATTCCGCGGCTCATTTACTAGCGGCGGATTCCAAGGTGATTTTTCCCTCGAATTCCACGATATATTTTTTCCCCCACAGCTGCTGATGTCTTGTAAACCCATTTTAAGAAACTCCCCCCTCTCCCTGCCCCATCCCCCTCCTGCCCCCGGTTTACTGACTGGCCTTCAAGACGACAATGTCAACTGTAGAGGCGAACTGCGACTACTACAGGGGAAAATCTTTAAACCCCGTAGGATGGACAAGAGAAATTTAAGACGACAGCAACAATAATATATAATAACAATAATAATAATAATAATAATAATAACAATAATAATAATAATAATAATAATAATAATAATAATAATAATAATAACTAATAATAATAATAATAAATAATAAAATAATAATAATAATAATAATAATAACAATAACAATAATAATAATAATAATAATAATAATAATGTCTTCACTCCCATACAGGTAACACTCCAGCTAATTAAGTAAACACAACAGGTAGGTAATTCTCGAGGCCTCGGTGAATGAGTGAGGCAGTTGAGGTAAGACCTGTTCACTACCCACCTGAGATCAGTGACTAATCTCGTCTCATTTACTAATCTCAATTAGCTACCTCGTACACCTGACGCTAATTATACCTTGGTAGTATACTTGTGTGTGTAGCAGGGGGGGGGAGGTATAGTCTACAGGTATATTGTGGTATGTTAATTAGCAAGGTGTTTCGTTGTGGGGGAGGGAGGTGGGGGAGGTGGGGAAAAGGGGAGGAGGGAGGTGATGGTGGGAGGGATAGATAGGGGTGGGGAGAGGTGGGAGGGAGAGGGGGGAGGGGAGAGGAGGGGAGGAGAAAGGAGTGGCGGAGAGGGCAAGGTGGAGTTGGCACTGTCATGGTATTGTCCGCAACCATCCACCGCCAACCATTACTGACCAAAACCAGTTACAACCACAGTGACACTGTAACAACCATGAGTGCTCAGATTGAGTATCGAGGGTAGTTTGGTATCATAATGGGGCAGGGTAGTGGTGGTGGGAGGAGTAGTGGTGGTGGTGGGAGGGGTGGTGGTGGGGATGGGTGGTGGTGGGGAGGTAGTGGTGGTGGTGGGGAGGGGTGGTGGTGGGAGGGGTGGTGGGGAGGGGGGGTGGTGGGAGGGTGGTGGTGGGGAGGGTGGTGGTGGTGGTGGGGGAGGGGTGGTGGTGGGGGAGGGTGGTGTGGTGGTGGTGGGAGGGGTGGTGGTGGTGGTGGGGAGGGGGTGGTGGTGGGGAGGGGTGGTGGTGGGGAGGTGGTGGTGGGGAGGATGGTGGTGGGGAGGGGGTGGTGGTGGGGAGGGGTGGTGGTGGGGGGGAGGGTGGTGGTGGTGGTGGTGGTGGGGGGGAGGGTGGTGGTGGTGGTGGTGGTGGGAGGTGGTGGTGGTGGTGGTGGTGGGAGGAGGTGGTGGTGGTGGTGGTGGGAGGTGGTGGTGGTGGTGGTGGTGGTGGGAGGGTGGTGGTGGTGGTGGGAGGTGGTGGTGGGTGGGGAGGGTGGTGGTGGTGGGAGGTGGTGGTGGTGAAGGAGAGAGAGAGAGAGAGTTGTATTTACTACAACTCACCGTTAGTCGGCCGCCTCTGTTCTAATACTTCCGGTCTACTACTACTGCTGCTACTACTACTGCTGCTGCTACTACACTACTACTACTACTACTACTACTACTACTGCTACTACTACTACTACTACTATTTTTTTTATAATGGCCTCCAGCCTCCCCCAATAGCCACACCTTCGCCACCATTTGATTACCTTAATATTAAACACCCTAATATATAAGTAGCTATCCTATCCACTAATGCTATTCTCACACACACACATATACAAACTATTTCTCTAACTGGCTCTAATTCGCTTTAATTCCATGTCTCTCATTTTCTTTATTCTCACTAATTATTTCCTGTTTCTTTGTCTCACTCGCTCTCTCTCTCTCTCTCTCACTCGCTCTCTCTCTCCTCGCTCTCTCTCTCTCTCTCTCTCTCTCTCTCTCTCTCTAGCTAGCTTTCTTTCTTTCCACACACACCTCCAGCAATGACCCTTTTAAACTACACTAGCCCCCTACTCACCCTTGTCAGGTCAGGTCAGGTCAGGTCAGGTTCGATCCATAGACTAACACGTTTGGCCTAGACACGAACCACTGTCCCAGAAAACACAAGACGAAAGATGTATCCATTCAAACCACCGCACCCCCTCCCTAGTACCCGTAATGGTGACCTATAATGATGTGACCTGACCTCTTGACCTTGTAGATATATATAAAGCAGATCAAGGGGGATAATATTGTTTATTTAATATAGCCATCCACTCATCCAACCAGACAGTGTGTTTATTCCATCATTCATCCACCCACTCAACTTGGATGGATGATAGAGACTCAATTGACGTAGCGTGTGTGTGTGTAATAATAATAATAATAATAATTAACGGTTTATTGAAAGAGCTTGGCAGCCAGAAGGCTGAAAATATACAGTTACATATTTGGGGAATGGGTTACGAATTACAAATAATATACAAGTAACATAAGTGACACAAATAAGACATATATAATAACTTAGATGGGGATCAGCTCAAACTACAGTTCATTTCAACATAGTGACAGTGTAAGGAGCAGTGTTTACGGGAGTGAATACACTGATTTATTACAAGTTATTGATAATTTTTACAATGGTTGGGACTGGGCTGTTCTTATAGCGATCAGTTCGTGCACGTATGGGCTGGATGCGGTTGTGGTGTCGAACAGCAATTCTCGGACAGGGGATCTCAGGCGGTAGTGAGACGGTGTCGGGGATGGTGTAGAAGCTTCTTACCAAATTTGCAGATGAGGTCGTGGTGATGGTCAGTGAGAGTCGAAAGGTCAGTGTGTTGAGCCTTCTTGATATGTGGAGTAGGAAGGGAGAATAACACTTCCCTCTTTTTTCTAGGTGTTTACGTTGTGTGGCATTTGGGAGGAAGACCAGGTGGGGGAGGCATAGGTGAGCTTGGGAGTAAGAATGTTGTGTGTGTGTGTGTGTGTGTGTGACCCCCTCCTCCCAGTAAGGCTGTCAAGGACTGGCCTATTCACCCGTGACTTGGTAAAAGGTTTCTTGTGGATATAGAGTCCCAAATGAGGTACTGTACACACACACACACACACACACACACACACACACACACACACACACACACACACACACACACACACACACACACACACACACACACACACACACACACATATCATAATATTTTTTATTTGCTATTATTTTATCATTACCATTATTATTATTATTATTATTATTATTAATGTTCTCGAGTCAAAAGTCAATTGTTAAACTAACTACAATACTCAATTAACCCCGAAAATTAGCTTAAATAACCAATTAACCCCAGAAAAATAGCCAATTAATCCTCTTAAAGAATAAATCACGTCTTAGGGGAATAAATTAAGACACAAAGAAGCATAACATCCCCCTACAGGTGACAGAGCAAGACTGGGAGGTTGGTAGGTGGGGGGCCTCTTATATACAGGGGTCGAGGGTGGGGGCTAAACCGTATACGTCATCACCATAACAGATGGTCGACTATGAGTAGTAAACAAGGGAAGTAGGTAAAGGGGAAGTAGGTAAAGGGGGTAGGGTGGGGAGGTAAGTGGTAAGGTGGGATGTGAGTGAGGGTGGGTGAGGTAGGTTAGATAGGGGTTGGGAGGGAACCACACACACACACACCCCTTCCCTCCACTCACTACCCCTCCCTTGCACACTGTCTTACACTCTCCTCCCCTTTTCACCCCCCACCTACCACCACCTCCTCATTCAACCTTCCCCAACCAAACGTTCAACTCTAGGAAAATTTCGAACAAAGGAGGAGGAAGGAGGGGAGAAAGCGCAGGATTCTCAGAACATCTTAAAAAAAATTTTTCCTTAACTACCTATACTGAAATTTTGAACAAAATCCATTTTTTGGCCGAAACTGACAAAAATTGTAAGTCTAAAGCCTTAAAGGATTTTTTGGCCAAAAATACGTTTTCTCTCTGAACTAAAATTTAATGTGCCTAACTATTTAAGTACATCCAGAATAATACACAAGCACCAAGAAATGACCTCGAAAACCTAAGTGGCGAGTAATTAGCATTGCAAAAGTAATTAAAATATTCTAAAAATCATTTGAACATTTTCTAAAAGCCATTTGAACAAGTTATAATCAAGATATCAAATTTTGGTTAACAGATCGAAGAAAACAAAACCAAAAACCACAAAAACAACAACATCAAAATACACAAGCACCAAGAAATGACCTCGAAAACCCATAAGTGGCGAGTAATTAGCATTGCAAAAGTAATTAAAATATTCAAAAAATCATTTGAACATTTTCTAAAAGCCATTTGAACAAGTTATAATCAAGATATCAAATTTTGGTTAACAGATCCTTAAGCAGCACATTCAGGAGTACCTAATTCAGGGCTGTGGAGTCGGAGTCGGAGTCGAGGAGTCGGAGGAAATTTCGGCTTGTGGAATCGGAGTCGGTAAAATTGTCCAGACTCCGACTCCGACTCCGACTGAAGCTATTCTGTTCCTAAGAACAAATATATGAACTCAGGCATATTCATTGCAGTGATTCCACTGATCCCACTAATTTTCTTAAATTATTAAAAATTTATTTCCATTTTATAAGCATTATTATGAATTTATTGTAGCAGGCACAGTATAGCACTATAATTTTGGACGATAGTCTCTTCTTTACCATTTGAAATTTTGAATTATATCAAATTTTGTTTCGTTGAAAACTGCACAGAGGCTCTCAGCTACAAAACAATTAGCTACAACCTGTTTTTGGTGAGATTAAGGCAAATTTAATTTAATAACTTAATCATGTAAGGTTTATCCATTTTCCTTAATAAGGTATTCATTTCTTTAATGTACATAAATATATAACTTTACTTTAAAAGGAATTGTAGGATCATCATTTAGATCCACATCAGATTATGAGCTTAAAAAAAATTCATATGCTGAGATCGAACTTTTAGATATACATGTAAATGGTGTTTTCTAGTTAATATCTTAATTCTTAATAAATTTATTTTTCTTTTGATTGAAACTTTGAAAGTCAAGCCTATCATCTTTTTGTAGTTCTTAAATATCGTCCAGATCATTAATAAAGCTGTAGCAGTATAGCCACGGTGTTTTACTTTTTACCTACGCAGGTTACAACATACAAATTACAATTAGGATGGTAGAAATAGTTGTTACAAATAGGCCAAGGAGTCGGAGTCGGAAGCATAAAAATTTGAGGAGTCGGAGTCGAAGGTTTTGTCTTCGACTCCACAGCCCTGCCCTTAACGGTAAACGAAACTTAAGTTCATCTGAAATTATCTTAAATTACCCATCTACTCAGTCCTGTTGTTGTTATTGTTGTTGTTGTTATTGTTTCATTGTTATTGTGTCATTGTTATTTCATTGCTAGTTATTTTTTTGTTCCATCGCTATTGTTATTACTTCATTATTACTGTTCTTGTTATTGTTTTTGTCCCATTATTATTGTTTTTGTTTCACTGTCATTGCTGTTGCTCCATTGTTATTGTTGTCATTGTTATTTGATGTGAAGACCACTATTACCATCACACCGGGGGGGCCAGTTTACTGGCACCTCATAAATACAATATAATGCCGAGAATTACAGACCAACTGAAAGCGTGTGGAGTTACTGGTTTACATAGTGCCTGAGGGTACTGGCCTTCTAAAGGGGGTGTGGGGTGGCACTGGCTTGCAGAAAATATTAACTGGTGATTATATTGTTATGTAGCGAAGGAAAGGATAGAACTTGGCCCCCCCTCAAATAAGTATCTGTACAGTGGTGATCGATGAGTCTCAGAATGAACACTATGACTCCTGTTGTCTCGGTAGTGTTGTGTTAAAATACTTCGTCCATTGTGTCAGATTGTTTCGATAATAATGGTATAGCTATTTTGTTGGGGGGGAATGAGTGTCACCTAATCTAATCTAACCAAATCTAACCTAACCTAGACCTAATCTAACCAAATCTAACCTAACCTAACCAAGGAAGGTCACCCATAACTGTCAGCACTGAGTGAGGAATGGCAAGAAAAAATGACTCATTTTTAAGATGACTTGAAGCAAACATTAATATTTTTCCTCCCGTGACTACACACCTGCCACCCACACACGTGACTACACACCTACCACCCACACACCAGACTACACACCTACCACCCACACACGTGACTACACACCTGTAACCCCCACACGTGACTACACACCTGTAACCCCCACACGTGACTACACCTGTAACCCCCACGTCACTACACCTGCCCCCACACGGCTACACACCGGTAACCCCCACACGTGACTACACACCGTAACCCCCACACGTGACTACACACATGTAACCCCCACACGTGACTACACACCTGTAACCCCCACACGTGACTACACACCTGTAACCCCCACACGTGACTACACACCTGTAACCCCCACACGTGACTACACACCTACCCCACACACGTGACTACCAAGACTTTACTGACTTACATACATTAATTTTAAAGAAATGTTCGAATAATTTACGATTTTTAGTTTTTATTTATCAAGATACAATTTTTATAACTGATAGCGTTAACAACTAAAACTCACTGGGAAAAATAAGCTGGGATCACAGGCAGATTAGACACGCAAGCTTAATTCACCTGAAGTTTAGTCATCCTAACCTGACCATCAAGGTAGCGTTAGGGTGCTTAATTTTCACGTGAATTAAGCTGGGGGTGTCTAATCTTCCAAGTGAATTAAGCTGGGGTGCTTAATCTTCCAAGTGAATTAAGCTGGGGGTGTCTAATCTTCCAAGTGAATTAAGCTGTGGGTGTCTAATCTTCCAAGTGAATTAAGCTGGGGTGTCTAATCTTCCAAGTGAATTAAGCTGGGGTGTCTAATCTTCACGTGAATTAAGCTGGGGTGTCAAATCTTCCGGGTGATTCGTCAATAATTGTCCTTTCAGCTACGGCACAAAGATGGATTCTCAAAGACTCACTCTGACTTGGACGCACAATCTGGTAAATGATCGGGGTAGGGTAAGGTATTATTACTGCTACTACTACTGAAATGAAGCCTTACTCTGAACCCCTGAACTGAAGCCTTACTCTGAACCCCTGAACTGAAGCCTTACTCTGAACCCCTGAACTGAAGCCTTACTCTGAACCCCTGAAATGAACCCTCACAATGATGTTTAAATGCCCATGTTTCCTGTCAACAATGTCCTCTGATAAGACGTGTCAAGAATATCCTTTGTTTTCAAGTTAAATAATCACAGGTTTGGTATTTGGCTTCATATTTTAATTACTTTTATTATTATTATTATTATTATTATTATTATTATTATTATTATTATTAACGTTTTCATTATTATTCGTACCCGTATTATTATTATTTCTATTCACTCTTATCGGTATTCTCATTATAATTTATATTTTTATTATTCTATTCTAGTCATTGTTTCATTATTCTTATTCTCAACAATTAAAGTGTGTTGATGTGAGGCGAGACGCGGTATGATATGTTTACCCTGAGGATCTGGCAGCGAGGGAGGGGCCACAAACTGGTTCCTCACGCACCCACATCTGACCTTTTCAACTCACTTTTCTGCCCTTTTTTGACGAAACCCTCCTGTCCACTCAACTTTTAAAGACCCTGGGTGTAATACTCCTCCCGAATAGTATGATACATATCCTTATTAAACCTTAAATAATTAAAAATCACCAAAACAAAAATTAGGTCCGTATCAAATTATTTTACAGACCGTATAGAACTTACCCCCAAATGTCTATACTACGATATTTTCTACCCTAATTTAAGTTATATTCCTTAAAAAAAAAACCTAAAACCCTTATTATTTTTATTAAACCATAAAAAAAAAATATATATCGAATGAATAATTTTATAATAACATCGTCTAATAGTATAAGTACATCAACTATTAAGAGGATGGAGTCGAATCCCCTTATATTTTCATCAAGGTCAAAGCGAGCAGCGGAGAAGAAGAGGGTTGGATCCCACAACAGTCGACAGTAATGGTAATAAGTGGTGGTACTGTTATAATTACTATCTATGCTACGGAGACAGTTACTTCTAATAGTACAGTCTTACTTTAGTGTTACTGTTAATATTACTGTTAGTATCGTATTACTATGACTACTACTATTACTCTTGCTACTGTTTTTACTACTACTGCTACTACTACTATTACTCTTGCTACTGTTTTTACTACTACTGCTACTACTACTATTACTTTCCAGCCCTTATTACTACAACCATTACTACTGTCCAGCTTCAAATACTACTACAAGTACTACTAGTATAAACCTAACCTAATCCAGTCGTTTACTCTTTAAGCTGTTAAAATTAAGAGCCATAGTACTACCACCACCACCACAGCATTTCCTATAATAATGGTGGACCTATGGGCTAGCTTCCTCTACTCAATACACACAGATTATATAACGACACCACACATACACGGACGCACAAACACTCTAGTGACATTTAAAAGCGGTAGCCCGGAGAAACAAGTAGAACAAGTGGGCTTAAGAAACAAACAAAAGACCACCAGGCGGGTTAAGAGGGGGTGGTCTGGGCTACGTGATGATGCCAACTAGTCCATTTTTTTTTTATCTTCACTCATTTATCAACTCTACGATGTTATATTACCCAAGATTAACATATAAAATTTAAATTATATTAGTTATTAAACGTTCTTATATATAATACTAAAGCTAAGGATGTTCTAATAGAGGTTTAAATTAAGTAATTGACTGGATAAAATTTGTATAGAGGACTCGTTGGCAACTGTCACCCCTGCATGATGAAAGTTGGATTACGTCACAACCGGGTAGTCCACCAGTCCCACCACACATTTCCGTCAGCCTTTATTTCTGCTGTGGTTGGCAATTGTGGCGTGTGATTGTGTGTATGTATGTAGTAATGTGGCACGGTTTAGATGAGAGAATAAGAGGAGGAGAAGGGTGGTATATATTACGAGAGGAGAGGGAAGATTATCACTCAGTGGCATCATGGAACACAAACTGGTTTTCCTGGATCATGCTCTGTTGCCACATCTCCATATACATCCATCTACTACCTACCTTACCATCACCTCCCGCCTTCACTACCACCACCAGGGAAGCTACTCATTAAAACCACTTTCTTCCTCACTAAAAAACAATATGAGAAGTTAACACCATCCACCCCTTCAACAAGAGACTTAATTAAGAGAATATTAACTTTTAAGTGGATGAAAGAAAATGAGCCAAGAAAAGAGCAAACACTGCCTCCAAAACGTCAACTGTTTTTCATGTTGTTCTAAGAAGGTGCCTTCCTCCAACACGCCTCCGCTGGGTGGTGAACCTGCAAAACACACGCTAATTACAACAGATCAATCAGGCACAATATAACACAATAACGCCATTACATTAGATGAACGAGATGGGTGGGAGGTGGTGAATAAGCGAGAACTGGACCCTAGATAGAGTTTTTTTTTTTTTTTACGAAAGATGAATTTGGTAATGAATTATACAGCTGTAATTGATACGAAAATGAAAAGACTAAAATTAATATAAAAACTGAGAGATGACTTGGATTATGAGAGAGAGAGAGAGAGAGAAGAGAGAGAGAATTACACCACAAAATACTCAATCAACTCAATCTCTCTCTCCTTCCCCTTTAATAATACTTTAGACTAATTAGGGGAGGAGGGTTACATTATGGTCTTAGGTTAAGTGATAAATACAGTCGACTAGAGGTAGGATAGGTGAGTAGAGACTAGGTTATGTTACCAGATACCTTATCACAGGGGTCGATGACTACAGTTGTGTATTTACCTGAAACAAAAAATATATAGAATAAACAACATAAAGTAACAATAAAATGCAAACAAGATATATTTATATAATAATAATGAGTAATAATAAATAATAAATAATAAAAATAATAATAGCAGTAATAAGTAGTAACAAAAGTAATAATAATATAAATAGAATAACCAAATAATAATAATAAAATAAATACATTCACACCAACAATAAAATAGACGAAACAAAAGCACAGAAAACAAAAGAGAAAACGCAATGAAATTAATAAAAACAAAACCCCGAACATCAAATAACTACAAAAGTTAACAAACACGAAATAAAAATTGTTGACAAGTCACAAAGGGAGAGAGAGAGAAAAAAAATAAGTGACATGAAAGAAAAAATATAACGAATGGCAATAATGGAGTTCTATAGTGAAAAAAACAATTATTTCTTTGATAAAATTTAACTTGTATGTAAAAGGTTTTGAATGGTCGAAATGGAGATTATTATTATTATTATTAAGACACTGCTATTATTTCATTATTATTATTATAACAACGACATTGCTATTATTGTATTATTATTATTATTACAGCATTGCTATTACTGCATTAATAGTTTTATTATTATTATTATTACGGCATTATTTTTATTGTATTATTATTATCAAAACCTTACCGCACCTAACAAACTTAACATACACAGACAGACGAGGCAAGACTAGTAGTGGAAGCTCTCTATATACTTCATGCACCACTCATTCAGCTTTGATACTGTACTGCTATTAACTGTACAACTCACATAAGAGAGAGAGAGAGAGAGAGAGAGAGAGAGAGAGAGCCTTGTGTCTGGTTGTAGGTTGATGAAGGCTACAAATCATTTCCGCATCACCTTAGATAGACAACTCCTGTTTATTCCACCTGAATATTAGACACACCTTGTTAATATCACCTGACGATCAGATAACCCAGTTTGTTTCACCTAAAGACAAGAAACATGGGAGTTAAAGATAGCCCAATGTCCTCAAGGTGTGGCTACATTTAAAACAATAACAGCCCACAAACCCATCACAGCGTCACTCAAAAGCAAATCAAACGAACAAACTCCGGTACTGCCGTAAAACAGAATATTATAAATGTTAAGTCACATGGGGTGATATAATTTTATGATATTTTCAGACTTACAGATGAACAAATTCGTAGTCATGGTGTGTGTTGTGATGTCATGTATCGACTATTAATAAGAAAAAACCGATCTTTATTCTAAGTTGCTTATTTATCATTTTTATATGATTAATGAACCATAAATAACAATCTAATTATAAAGAAAAAATTAAGTGAAAGGAAATGATGAGAGAGAAATATTAGCGAGTTTAAAGGAATCCCCTTCCTCCTCACCACTGCCGTCACCCATTGCGTCACTATGGCGGGAAATGTCTCAACCCGTCCCAGATTTTTTTTTTTAAGTGAACTCTTACAAGAAACCAACCCGTGAATGGTACCATTGTGTGACGCTACAAAACAATAAAAAATAAATTAAATTCTAACAATTCCAGACCCGACCAGAAGAAATTATAAATGCCTATACTTAACAACAAGAAAAAAGCGAAATTGTTTGTTTACATTTTACCGTAAAAAAATGACCGCTTCGTGAGTACAGGTTATAAATAATGTCTTAATAACCGTTTAATGACTACTACACGCGTAATCTGTAGCGTATACGATGACTAACATCTTGAATACCATGACTGTTGAGTATAAAGGCATCGTCAGCAAGGGGTTGTCATCGTACTCAAGGTAAAGCAAACTCATATCAATAAGTGAAGTCATCATACTCAATGGGTTAATTATCATACTCAAGAGGTTAAGTCATCGTACTCAAGGTGTTAAATCATCATACTCAAGGATTTAAACACTGCCTTACATACATGCATGTCTACAGTTCTGAGCATCATGTTCCACTACACACCCTCAGGTCATCAATCTACCATACACCCTCAGGTCATCCTACACCCATTTCACACACCCTCAGGTCATCCTACAACCCACTCACTCAACCCCTCAGGTCATTCCTCACACCCACACCCTCAGGTCATCCACACACCCACTACACACCCCAGGTCATCCCACACCCACCACACACCCTCAGGTCATCCCACACCCACCACACACCCCCTCAGGTCATCCCACACCCACTACACACCCCTGTCAACAACAGCAATCCACCACACACCCTCAGGTCACACACACCACCACACACCTCTCAGGTCATCCCACACCCAAACAACCCTGTCACCATATAACCACCACACACCCCAGGCTTACCACACCCACTACACACCCCTCAGGTCATCCCACACCCACCACAACAACCTCAGGTCATCCCACACCCACCACACCCTCAGGTCATCCCACACCCACCACACACCTCAGGTCATCCTACACCCACTACACACCCTCAGGTCATCCCCACACCCACACACACCCTCAGGTCATCCTACAACCCACTACACAACCCCTCAGGTCATCCCCACACACCTCAGGTCATCCACACCACTACACCCCCATCAGGTCACATCCCACACCCACTACACACCCTCAGGTCATCATACACCCACTACACACCTCAGGTCATCCCACACCCACTAACACCCCCTCAGGTCATCCCCACACCCACCACACACCCCAGGTCATCCTACACCCACTACACACCTCAGGTCATCCCCTACACCCACCACTACACACCCCTCAGGTCATCCTACACCCACTACACACCCTCAGGTCATCCTACACCCACTACACCTCAGGTCACTACACACCCACCACACACCCTCAGGTCATCCCACACCCACTACACACCCCAGGTCATCATACATCCACTACCACCCCAGGTCATCCTCCACACCCACTACAATCCAGGTCATCCCACACCCACCACCCCTCAGGTCATCCCACACCCACTACACACCCTCAGGTCATCACACACCCACCACACACCCTCAGGTCATCCCACACCCACTACACACCCTCAGGTCATCACACACCCACTACACACCCTCAGGTCATCCCACACCCACTACACACCCCAGGTCATCCCACACCCACTACACACCCCTCAGGTCATCCCACACCCACCACACACACCCTCAGGTCATCACACACCCACTACACACCCCTCAGGTCATCCCACACCCACCACACACACCCTCAGGTCATCACACACCACCACCACCCCCAGGTCATCCCACACCCACACACACCCCAGGTCATCCCACACCACTACACACCCTCAGGTCATCCCACACCCACCACACCCCTCAGGTCATCCCCACACCACCACACACCCTCAGGTCCCACACCCACTACACACCTCAGGTCATCCTCACACCCACCACACACCCTCAGGTCATCATACACCCACCACACCCCTGGTCATCCTACACCCACCACACACCCTCAGGTCATCACACATCCACTACCACCCTCAGGTCATCCCCACACCCACCACACACCCCCTCAGGTCATCCCACACCCACTACACACCCCCAGGCCTATCCACCCACCACACACCCTCAGGTCATCATACACCCACACAACCCTCAGGTCATCCTACACCCCCACACACCCTCAGGTCATCCCCACACCCACTACACACCCTCAGGTCATCCCACACCCACTACACACCCTCAGGTCATCCTACACCCACCACACACCTCAGGTCATCCTACACCACCACACACCTCAGGTCATCCCACACCCACTCACACACCCTCAGGTCATCCCACACCCACCACAACCTCAGGTCATCCCACACCCACCACACACCCTCAGGTCATCCCACACCCACCTACACACCCTCAGGTCATCCCCACCCACTACACACCCCAGGTCATCCTACACCACCCTCAGGTCATCCTACACCCCACCAACCCTCAGGTCATCCCACACCCACCACACACCCCCAGGTCATCACACCCACCACACACCCCTCAGGTCATCCCACACCCACCACACACCCCAGGTCATCCACACCCACTACACACCCTCAGGTCATCCCCACACCCACCACACACCCTCAGGTCATCCCACACCCACCACACACCCCTCAGGTCATCCCACACCCACCACACCCCCTCAGGTCATCCCACACCCACCACACACCCTCGGTCATCCCACACCCACCACACTCAGGTCATCCCACACCCACTACACACCCTCAGGTCACCTCACACCTCACCACACACCTCAGGTCATCACACACCAGCACTACATGTAACTTAACCTAACCTGCCATATATCTATCCTCCATTCTCCTCCCTCCCACCATCCTTCCTCCTCCTCCTTCTTCCCCTCCCTCTCTCCTCCTTCTATCCTTCCTTCCCTCCCTCCCCTCTATCCTTCCTTCCCTCCCTCCCTCTCCTTCCTTCCTCCCTCCTCTATCCTTCCTTCCTCCCTCCTCTCCTTCCTTCCTGTCTCTATCCTTCCTTCTTCTATCCTCCTTCCCCAAGCAGACATCAGGCGAGTGAGTTATCCAAACGCCTCTGCCCACCCACCTGCCCACGCCCCCGCCCACAGCCCTACACAGGAGAAATCAATAGTGGTTCAAGGAGGGAGGAGGGAGGAGGGAGGGAGGGAGAGAAGGGGGAGGAAAGGGGGGAGGGGAGGAGAGGGGAGGGAAGACAGAGGTGGGATCAGAAGAGGGTACAAAGAGTACATAGGATACAGACTAGGTGGGGTGGGGTGGGTGGGGTGGGTGGGGTGGGTGGGGTGGGTGGGGTGGGGTGGGGTGGGTGGATACAAGACAACACATTAAGACATCATTCTCTCATCATCAGCCAGTATGGTGACGTGTGTAGGTGATGGTGAAGTGTGGTGAGGCGGTGGTGAGAAGATGGTGATGTAAGGTGGTGAGGGTGGTGGTGATGAGGGTGGTGGTGATGATGGTGAAGGTGATGTGGTGATGGTGTAGTGATAGTGAAATGAGATGCTGGGAGAGAGAGAGAGAGAGAGAGAGAGAGAGAGAGAGAGAGAGAGAGAGAGAGAATCATTGTTATTATACTGACTTCAAGGCGCCTCTCTCTCTCTGTTTACATCTGTCTCACTTCTACCTCTTCTCTTTCCTTCTTCCTTCCTTCATCACTAGGCCAACCCAACACGTTAGCATAAACCTAACTTAACCAACTTACCGCTAAACCTACACGATAATTCCCCCTCTGATCAGCTCATAAATGCCAATATTACTACTACAAACCCCAACACACACACACACACACACGTAAACCTCTGCAACATACATACATACATACATACATACATATATACATACATACATACATATCATAGTCTAAAAATCAAATGTAAGTCTGCATATTTTCAGCCACCAACTCTATTAATAAACAGTTTATTATTATCACACCCACGCCAGATATTGTGTGTAAATGAGCAATACCCTGAGAATATTCTTATCTACCTCACGTTATATACAACACAATGTCCCAGCCATAGGGTTAGGTTAGGTTAGGTTAGGTTATGCGAGGGTGGTAGCATTAACACCACCTAAACAACAACAATAATAGCAATAACAACAACAATAACTTTAATAATAATAATAATAATAATAATAATAATAATAATAATAATAATAATAATAATAATAATATTTTTAATAACAAAACTAATAACATCTTGATCTATACCAACGTTCAGATTAGCCCAGCGAGGGAGCTAGTTCATTGTACACCCTTCTGCATCCTGCGTGGGGCGAAGGACCGAATCATCCACAGCGCCCAACAGGGAAGCATGCGGGCGTGCCTACCTCACGCATTTAGTGCCATGACCCCCACGTGACCTGACCTCAGAGGTAGCCATTGAGATTTTCAGTGATTCGGCAAAACCAAACACCTCACATGACCCAGGAAATGACCTAACATGACCTGGAGAGAGAGAGAGAGAGAGAGAGAGAGAGAGAGAGAGAGAGAGCTAGCTCACAACAGCAACCAAGCCTTGAACTGACCACCTCTCACGGCGCCTCTCAAACAGCGCCACATAAATCGATACTTTGCACACGTAGGAAGGGTTGGGGGGGCTGGGAGGGGAGGAGGGGGGCTGTGGAGGGGAGGAGGGGGGCTGTGAGGGGAGGAGGGGGCTGTGAGGGAGGAGGGGGCTGTGAGGGAGGAGGGGGGCTGTGAGGGAGGAGGGGGCTGTGAGGGGAGGAGGGGGGCTGTGAGGGGAGGAGGGGGGCTGTGGGAGGGGAGGAGGGGGCTGTGGGGAGGGGAGGGGGGCTGTGAGGGGAGGAGGGGGCTGTGAGGGGAGGAGGGGGGCTGTGAGGGGAGGAGGGGGGGCTGTGAGGGGAGAGGGGGCAGAGGGGAGGGGAGGAGGGGCTGTGAGGGGAGGAGGGGGCTGGGGAGGGGAAGGAGGGGGGCTGTGGGGGAGGAGGAGGGGCGTGAGGGGAGGGAGGAGGGGGCTGTGAGGGGAGGAGGGAGGGGCTGAGGGGAGGAGGGGCTGGTGGAGAGGGGTAGGGAGGGGCTGTGAGGGGAGGAGGGGGCTGTGAGGGGAGGAGGGGGGGCTGAGGGGAGGAGGGGGGGCTGGGAGGGGGGAGGAGGGGCTGTGTGAGGGGAGGAGGGGGGGCTGGGAGGGGAGGAGGGGGCTGGGGAGGGGAGGAGGGGGGCTGGGGAGGGGAGGAGGGGGGCTGTGGGAGGGGAGGAGGGGGGCTGTGGGAGGGGAGGAGGGGGGCTGGGGAGGGGAGGAGGGGGGCTGTGAGGGGGAGGGAGGCTGGGGAGGGGAGGAGGGGGGGCTGTGGAGGGGAGGAGGGGCTGTGAGGGGAGGAGGGGGGCTGTGAGGAGGAGGGGGGCTGTGAGGGGAGGGAGGGGGGGGCTGTGAGGGGAGGAGGAGGCTGTGAGGGGAGGAGGGGGCTGTGGAGGGGAGGAGGGGGGGCTGTGGAGGGGAGGAGGGGGGCTGTGAGGAGGAGGGGGGGGCTGTGAGGAAAGGAGAGAGAGAGGAGGGAAAGGTGTAATGAGAGAGCATCCTCAACTATATACAGTTACTCCAGGCATCACCCCATTCTTCTTTCCCTCACCTACCCTTCCCTCACTTCAGACACGCCCCCAAGCTGCTCACTGCCGCCTACCAACACACGCTGCCTTCCACGTGGGCTATGAGACAGGTACTCTCTCTTACATACTGGTGGTGGTGGTAGCCCGACGTGGTGGTGGTGGTGGTAGTGATGGTAGCCCTGACCTGGTGGTGGTGGTGGTAGTGATGGTAGCCTGACCTTGTGGTGGTGGTGGTGATGGTAGCCCTGACCTGGTGGTGGTGGTAGTGATGGTAGCCCTGACCTGGTGGTGGTGGTGTAGTGATGGTAGCCCTGACCTGGTGGTGGTGGTAGTGATGGTAGCCCTGACCTGGTGGTGGTGGTGGAGTGATGGTAGCCCTGGACTGGTGGTGGTGGTGGTAGTGATGGTAGCCCTGACCTGGTGGTGGTGGTAGTGATGGCAGCCCTGACCTTGTGGTGGTGGTGGTAGTGATGGTAGCCTGACCTTGTGGTGGTGGTGGTAGTGATGGTAGCCCTGACCTGTGGTGGTAGTGGTAGTGATGGTAGCCCTGACCTGGTGTGTGTGGTGGTAGTGATGGTAGCCCCTGACCTTTTGTGGTGGTGGTGGTAGTGATGGTAGCCCTGACCTTGTGGTGGTGGTGGTGGTAGTGATGGCCCTGACCTTGTGGTGGTGGTGGTGGTAGTGATGGTAGCCCTGACCTGGTGGTGGTAGTGGTGGTAGTGATGGTAGCCCTGACCTGGTGGTGGTGGTGTAGTGATGGTAGCCCTGACCTGGTGGTGGTGGTGATGGTAGCCCTGACCTTGTGGTGGTGGTGGTAGTGATGGTAGCCCTGACCTTTGGGTGGTGGTGGTAGTGATGGTAGCCCTGACCTGTGGTAGTGGTAGTGATGGTAGCCCTGACCTGGTGGTGGTGGTAGTGATGGAGGCCCTGACCTTGTGGTGGTGGTGGTAGTGATGGTAGCCCTGACCTTGTGGTGGTGGTGGTGGTAGTGATGGTAGCCCTGACCTTGTGGTGGTGGTGGTGGTAGTGATGGTAGCCCTGACCTGGTGGTGGTAGTGGTGGTAGTGATGGTAGCCCTGACCTTGTGGTGGTGGTGGTGGTAGTGATGGTAGCCCTGACCTTGTGGTGGTGGTGGTGGTAGTGAGTAGCCCTGACCTTGTGGTGGTGGTGGTAGTGATGGCAGCCCTGACCTTGTGGTGGTGGTGGTGGTAGTGATGTAGCCTGACCTGTGGTGGTGGTGGTGGTAGTGATGGTAGCCCTGACCTGGTGGTGGTGGTGGTGATGGTAGCCCTGACCTTGTGGTGGTGGTGGTGGTGGTGATGGTAGCCCTGACCTGGTGGTGGTGGGTGATAGTGATGGCAGCCCTGACCCTGTGGTGGTGGTGGTAGTGATGGTGAGCCCTGACCTTGTGGTGGTAGTAGTGATGGTAGCCCTGACCTGGTGGTGGTAGTGGTAGTGATGGTAGCCCTGACCTTGTGGTGGTGGTGGTGATGGCAGCCCTGACCTGGTGGTGGTAGTGGTAGTGATGGTAGCCTGGACCTGGTGGTGGTGGTGATAGTGATGGTAGCCCTGACCTTGTGGTGGTGGTAGTGATGGTAGCCTGACCTTGTGGTGGTGGTGGTGGTAGTGATTGTAGCCCTGACCTTGTGGTGGTGGTGTAGTGATGGTAGCCCTGACCTTGTGGTGGTGGTGGTGGTAGTGATTGTAGCCCTGACCTTGTGGTGGTGGTGGTAGTGATGGCAGCCCTGACCTTGTGGTGGTGGTAGTGATTGTAGCCCTGACCTGGTGGTGGTGGTGATAGTGATGGTAGCCCTGACCTTGTGGTGGTGGTGGTAGTGATGGTAGCCCTGACCTGTGGTGGTGGGTAGTGATGGTACCTGACCTTGTGGTGGTGGTGGTGGTAGTGATTGTAGCCCTGACCTTGTGGTGGTGGGTGATAGTGATGGCCCTGACCTTGTGGTGGTGGTGGTGGTAGTGATTGTAGCCCTGACCTTGTGGTGGTGGTGGTAGTGATAGCCCCTGACCTGGTGGTGGTGGTGGTAGTGATGTAGCCCTGACCTGGTGGTGGTGGTGATAGTGATGGTAGCCCTGACCTTGTGGTGGTGGTGGTAGTGATGGTACCCTGACCTTGTGGTGGTGGTAGTGATGGTAGCCCTGACCTGGTGGTGGTAGTGATGGTAGCCCTGACCTGGTGGTGGTGGTGGTAGTGATGGTAGCCCCGACCTTGTGGTGGTGATAGTGATGGTAGCCCTGACCTTGTGGTGGTGGTGGTAGTGATGGTAGCCCTGACCTTGTGGTGGTGGTAGTGGTAGTGATGGTAGCCCTGACCCTTGTGGTGGTGGTGGTAGTGATGGTAGCCCTGACCTTGTGGTGGTGGTGGTAGTGATGGTAGCCCTGACCTGGTGGTGGTGGTGATAGTGATGGTAGCCCTGACCTTGTGGTGGTGGTGGTGGTAGATGGTAGCCTGGACCTGGTGGTGGTAGTGATGGTAGCCCTGACCTTGTGGTGGTGGTAGTGGTGATGGTAGCCCTGACCTTGTGGTGGTGGGTGGTAGTGATGGTAGCCCTGACCTGGTGGTGGTGGTAGTGATGGTAGCCCTGACCTGGTGGTGGTGGTGGTAGTGATGGTAGCCCTGACCTTGTGGTGGTGGTAGTGGTAGTGATGGTAGCCCTGACCTTGTGGTGGTGGTGGTAGTGATGGTAGCCCTGACCTGGTGGTGGTGGTGGTGTGATGGTAGCCTGACCTGGTGGTAGTGATGGTAGCCCTGACTCTGGTGGTGGTGGTGGTAGTGATGGTAGCCCTGACCTTGGTGGTGGTAGTGACGGTACCCTGACCTTGGTACCTAGCCCCCCAAGGCTATTAATGTACTGAAGATCCGCCAAATAAACCTCAGCCAAACAGTCATCATCGTTGTCGTGTGTGTGTGTGTGTGTGTGTGTGTGTGTGTGTGTGGGGAGCAGCAACGATCACCCCAAATCCTCTCACACTCTCTCTCTCTCTCTCTCTCTCTCAGCAGGTCAAAGAGGACAATTGCTGAGGAGTCTAACAAGGCCTGAGGAGCGAGGGGAGGAGGGGGTGAGGGAGGGGGTGAGGGAGAGGGGTGAGGGAGAGGGTGAGGGGAGGGGGTGATGGTGAGGCATATGAGAGAGCACACACGGCCGTACCTGGGGTAGATACATCACCACCATCACCACCACTACCATCATCACCACCATCACCACCACAACTACCACCATCACCACCACCACTACCAAGACAAGCTAGGACACTTAATATTTGCTCCCTCACGTTACCACACCCTGAGGCACATACACGTAAATGATTACCTGTACACACACACACACACACACACACACACACACACACACACACACACACACACACAAAAAACGAACGACACGATTCAGCTGAGGTGGTCTACTTGTAAGCTCTTCTTCCTGGGTCACGTTCCTTCTTTTATCTTCTATGTGTGAGGCAAATTATCTGAACCTAACCTAACCTAACCTAACGTAACCCAACCCAACCTTACTCAACTTAACCCAAGCTAAACCAACTTAACCCAAGCTAATCTAACCCACACGAAACTGTTCTATCACTAAGTTATCACGGAGTTAACTCGGTGTATCTCACTTATTGAAATTAGTTTTAACTGAAATGTCTAGTTAAACCAGGTTGAATAATATGATAGTCCTGGATTTAGGGGTTCACCAGCATCCTTAGGTTTGGTGTTTTAACTGTAACCTCCACACACACACACACACACACACACACACACACACACACACACACACACACACACACACACACACACACACACACACACACACACACACACACACACACACACACAAACACACACACACACACACACACACGTTTATCCTCGTGTAACAAGGATGTCCGGCCCAAGAGCCACCTAGTCGCGAATTTGTTTAAGGTGTAGAAGCTGTCGCCAACACAACAACCACACCCTGAAGCTGTCACCAACACAACAACCACACCCTGAAGCTGTCGCCAACACAACAACCACACCCTGAAGCTGTCACCAACACAACAACCACACCCTGAAGCTGTCGCCAACACAACAACCACACCCTGAAGCTGTCACCAACACAACAACCACACCCCTGAAGCTGTCGCCAACACAACAACCAAACTCTGAAGCTGTCACCAACACAACAACACACCCTGAAGCTGTCGCCAACACAACAACCACACCCTGAAGCTGTCGCCACAACAAATTACACCCCTGAAGCTGTCGCCAACACAACAACCACCCTGAAGCTGTCACCAACACAAAACACACCCAGAGTTAACGAGATGCATGACCCAGTGTCAAAGAATAATCCGAGAAGACCGGACACCGCCAACTGCACTGGCTAACCATTACCCCCAAACACAAATCGATTCACATCCAGGTTCCCAATTACTACTGGGAAGACAGAGGCAATATAAAAAACTATTTGATCTTCATTAAATTAACTGCATCACAAGTACGTCTGTATGAGAATCACGCTAATAACGTTTAGTATGATAACATGATAACAATTTAAATAACCAGATCTCAAGATAACCACTAGTTTATTCAGATAGTCCAGATAACCAGACAATATATAGTTTTTACGATATCAAATGAAAACAAATCTACTCTAAGATAACATATTCTCCCTTCTTCAAGATAACACTATATTTTTTATGATAACACGAGACCGAATTCTAGGTTCTAAGATAACTAATATTAACCTTAGTTTTTCTTAAAGATAACAGGCCAATAACCTCTTATTTTTGTTAGATATATTACGATAACAATTCATTTCCTTAAGATAACAAAGGAGTATCCCCTAATTTCTAAGATATCAAGATAACACACACACGGTAACTCATAAGATAACTCCTATTTTGGTTAAGATATCAAGATTCCAGCAGCTCTAGAATGTTCTTTTAAGATAACAAGTTTACGAGTGGTTAAATTTCTTCTTCGTGATAACAAAACAAAAGACAATGAGCATGGCGCCAAGAGGGGGAGGAGAAGGGGGAGAAGGGGAGAAGGGGGGAAGAAGGGGGAGGGGGGGGAGGAGGGAGGAAGAAGGGAGGAGGGAGGGAGGTAGAAGGAATAGGAGGGGTGGGTGGAGTAGAGGAGGGGAGGATGGAGGGAGGAGGAGGGGGATGGAGGGGAGGAGGAGGGGATGGAGGAATGAATGAGGGGAGGAGGAAGGGTGGAAGAAGTGAATGGAAGGAGGAAGAAAGGGATTTAAGAAGAGGGTGGAGAGGAGGGAGGGGTGGTGAGGGAGAGGTGGGGAGGGAGAGGGGGAGAGGGGAGAGGAGAGGGAGGTGAAGGGAGGAGGAACATCCAAGGCCGCTGAGGCTGTCACCGGATGAGCCACTGTCACCACCAACACCACCACCAACACACACCACCACCACTCACCACCACACACCACAAACCACTCACCAACACACACCACACACCCACACCACCCACACACCACACCCACCAACACAAACCACTCACCACACACCACCACACACTCCCCACAACCACCCACCACACACCACACCCAACACAAACCACTCACCACACACCACCACACACCCCAACAAAACCACCACCCACCACACCACCACACACCACACACACCAACACAAACCACCACCAACACACACCACCACACACACCAACACAAACCACTCACCAACACACCCACCACCACCACCACCACACACCACACACCACACAAACCACCACCAACACACACCACCACACACACCAACACAAACCACTCACCAACACACCACCACCACACCACACACACACCAACACAAACCACTCACCAACACACCACCACCACACACACCAACACAAACCACTCACCACCACCACTCACCACCAATATCACCAACACCCGTGACTAACACTCACTCAAGCACCAGCAGGGATTCGAAACAACGACCTCTGGGTTAGTGCAAGGTTATTATAGCGAGTGTTCTTGTTCTTCTTCTTGTGTTCTTGTTCTTCTAGTATTCTTCTTCTTCTCGTGTTGTTGTTCCTTTGTTCTTGCGGTTTTGTTCTTGTGTTCTTTTGGCTTGTCCTTGTTGTTTCTTGTTTTTTTTTGTTATTGTTCATCTTGTTCTTACAGGTTTTCCTTGTTCTTGTGTTATTATTGTGTTCTTAAAGCTTGTTCTTGTTCTTATATACGTACATCTTCTTGTGTTCTTGTGGTTCTTCCAATAGGGGTTCACTAGAGGTTCATATCGAGGGTTCCTAGGGTTCATATCCAGGGTTTTAAGGGTTTATCCAGGGGTTCACTAGGGGTTCATATCCAGGGGTTCACTAGGGTTCATATCAGGGTTCTAGGGGTTCATATCCAGGGGTTCACTAGGGGTTCATATCCAAGGGTTCACTAGGGTTCATATCCAAGGGTTCACTAGGGGTTCATATCCAAGGGTTCACTAGGGTTCATATCAAGAGGTTCACTAGGGGTTCATATCCAAGGTTCACTAGGGTTCATATACAAGGTTCACTAGGGTCATCAAGGGTTCACTAGGGGTTCATATCCAGGGTTCATATCAAGGGTTCACTAGGATTCATATCCAGGGGTTCACTAGGGGTTCATATCCAAGGGTTCACTAGGGGTTCATATCCAAGGGTTACTAGGGTTCATATCCAAGGGTTCACTAGGGGTTCATATCAAGGGTTCACTAGGGTTCATATCCAAGGTTCACTAGGGTTCATATCCAAGGGTTCACTAGGGGTTCATATCCAAGCACTGGTTCATATCCAAGGTTCACTAGTTCATATCCAAGGGTTCACTAGGGTTCATATACAGGGTTCACAGGGTTCATATCAACGGGTTCATATCAGGGTTCTAAAGGTTCACTGGTTCATATCAAGGGTTCACTAGGGTTCATATCCAAGGTTCACTAGGGTTCATATCCAAGGTTCACTAGGTTCATATACAGGTTACCCAGGTTCACTAGGTTCATATACAGGGTTACTAGGCAGGGTTCACTAGGGTTCATATACGGTTCACTAGGGTTCATATACAGGGGTTCACTAGGGGTTCATATCAAGGGTTCACTAGGGTTCATATCCAGGGTTCATATCCAAGGGTTCACTAGGGGTTCATATCCAAGGGTTCACTAGGGTTCATATCCAGGTTACTAGGTTCATATCAAGGTTCACTAGGGGTTCATATACAGGTTCACTAGGTCATATCCAATTCACTAGGGTTCATATACAGGGGTTCACTAGGGGTTCATATACAGGGTTCACTAGGGGTTCATATCCAAGGGTTCACTAGGGGTTCATCAGGGTTCAATCCAAGGGTTCACTAGGGTTCATATCCAAGGGTTCACTAGGGTTCATATCCAAGGGTTCACTAGGGTTCATATCCAAGGGTTCACTAGGGTTCATATACAGGTTCACTAGGGTTCATATCCAAGGGTTCACTAGGGTTCATATCAAGTACAGGGTTCATATCCAAGGTTCAGGGGTTCATATCAGGGTTCATATCAGGGTTCACTAGGGTTCATATCCAAGGGTTCACTAGGGTTCATATCACAAGGGTTCACCAGGGTTCATATCCAGGGTTCACTAGGGTTCATATACAGAGGTTCACTAGGGGTTCATATCCAAGGGTTCACTAGGGGTTTATACCAGGGTTCTCTAGGGTTCATATACAGGGGTTCACTAGGGTTCATATACAGGTTCACTAGGTCAGTTCACTGGTCCATCCAGTTCAATCCAGGTCAAGGGTTCATATCCAAGGTTCACTAGGTTCATATCAAGGTTCACTAGGGTTCATATCCGGGTTCACTAGGGTTCAATACAGGGTTATAGGTTCATATCCAAGGTTCACTAGGGGTTCATATCCAGGTTCACTAAGGGGTTCATATCAAGTTCACTAGGGTTCATATCCAAGGGTTCACTAGGGTTCATATCAAGGGTTCACTAGGGTTTATCCAAGGGTTCACTGGTTCATCCAAGGTTCCACAGGGTTCATATCCAGGGTTCATATCCAAGGTTCACTAGGATTCATATCCAGGGTTCATATCAAGGGTTCACTAGGGTTCATATCAAGGTTCACTAGGTTCATATCAAGGTTCACTAGGGGTTCATATCCAAGGGTTCACTAGGGTTCATATCAAGGGTTCACTAGGGTTCATATCCAGGGTTCACTAGGGGTTCATATCAAGGGTTCACTAGGGGTTCATATCCTGGGGTTCACTATCACAGTTAACTCGGGTTCACTACATAATTGACTCACTTAAACACCATAAGGGGTTAATTAAAGTAACTCAAGTATCAATTGTCATGGTGAAGACTACCTGCCCACCAACCAACCAATCTCCACTCCCCACTCATCCAACCCTCCACTTCCCCACTCAACAACCCTCCACTCCCCCCACTCAACCCACTCCACTCCCCCACTCAACCAACCAACTCCACTCCCCCACTCAACCAACCCACTCCACTCCCCCACTCAATCAACCAAACAACCAGTGCACCCAACGCTCTCTGCCACACTACACCCACAAACGGACAAACACTAGACCAACTCTGAGACTAAGTTATCATACTAATTTGCATATAACTTGTAAAAATAAATAGTTAATATTAATGTTGCTTAGAATAATATTGTTGAATTAAATGAGTGTAAATAATTATATACTTCTAATACGACTACTTTTAATACTCTAATAGTGATAGTAGTAGTAGTAATAATAATAATAATAATAGTAAAATAATAATAACACTAATAACAACATAATAACCACAACAACAGTCAACCAGTCAATCAATTGTTATGTCTGAGGGTTGGCGACCTACTGCCCACCACCCACTACTGTTATCAGGGCAGTGTTCACCAGTACCATTCTCCCCCCTAATGCTGTCTCTCCCTAGGGTAAATCTCATGACGTGTATCTCTCAGTCTCTCTCTCCCTAGGGTAAATCTCATGACGTGTATCTCTCAGTCTCTCTCCCCCCCTCTCTCTCTCTCCTACCCTTTAACCTATTAATATTTCTCCCCTTTTATCCTCCTTCCCTCCTTGCCCCTCCTTCCTTCATCCTTTACCCCTTCACCTTCCCTCACCCCTCCTTCACCCCCTCACCCCTCCTTCCTTCCTTCCCTCACCCCTTCCTTCATCCCTCACCCCCCCTCCCTTCCCTCCCCCCCCTCCCTCCTTCCTTCTCTCCCTTCCACCCTTCCTTCCTTCCTTCTCCCTCACCCCCTCCTCCCTTCCTTCTCTCCCTTACCCTTCCTTCCTTCCTTCATCCCTCACCCCCCTCCCCTCCTTCCTTCTCTTCCCTTACCCCTTCCTTCTCTCCTTGCCCCTTCCTTCTCTCCTTTCCACCCCTTCCTTCTCTCCTCCCCGTCCTTCCATCCCTCACTCCTTCCTTCTCTCCCTTACCCCGTCATTGTCCCTCACTCCTTCCTTCTTCCTCCTTAACGTGTGAGCACTTTGTCGACTGGTGAGAACGCTAAAGGTTCAGTTTTCGCCTTAAGTCATTACCCCATTGAGTACGATGACAACAACCCTCTCAAGTACGAGTTGGAGTCACCGGTGATATCACTTGGCGCCTGGTGCGATATCCTAAGCAATCACCAATTGCCTGTAACCTTCGTGGTAAGTTAGGTCCAGGTTAAGGTTAGGTCAGGTCAGGTTAGGTTTATGTCAGGTCAGGTTAGGTCAGGTTAGGTTTATGTCAGGTCAGGTTAGGTCAGGTCAGGTTAGGTTAGGTCAGGTCAGGTTAGGTTTATGTCAGGTCAGGTTAGGTCAGGTTAGGTTTAGAGGACAATGAAGCTGAATAAGAATTAGATTAGGTTAAGTTAGATTAGATTAGGTTAGGTTAGGTTTAGAGGACAATGTAGCCAGATACGAACAAGGTGGTCGGTACAGTTTATCAGTACACCACCGCCCTCGTGCACCATGGCTGGAGCTAACACACCACCATGAACCCCTCTCTCTCTCTCTCACTTTCTCTCTCACTTTTTCTCTCTTTCTCGCTCTGTTTTCTTTTACCTTCTCTCTCTCTCTCTCTCTCTCTTTCTTTTGCCTCTCTCCCCCCCTCTCTCTCTCTCACTTTTTGTTTTCTTTTACCTTCTCTCTCTCTCTCTTTCTTTCTTTTGCCTCTCCCCCCCTCTTTATCTCTCTCTCTCTCTTATACCATCTCTATCTTTGTCATTTTCTCCCACTTTCTCTCTCTCTCTCTGTCCCAACCCACTTTGTTCCCTTAAAATGTTCCCAAATCGATAACGCGGGAAAGTTACCAGTCTCCCCCCCCCACACAGACAAGTGACTGTCGTTGGCTTGAGGGGCGCGCATCCACTCACCCCCCACTCACCCAGTCTAGACATTAACCGAACATTTAACTAGGACTAAGATAATAACCGATTTATTAACCGAAATGGAAAGCTAACCTAACCCTAAACTAACCTAACCTAACCCTAAACAAAGTTAAGTTAACCTAACGTAACTAATCAAAACAAAAACAACAACTATCCTTACAATCAACAACTATCAACCCAAACAACTCATCATCCCCACCAAACAACAACAATCGACAACTACCCCTACCAAACAACAACAATCTCCATCAATCAACAACTATCAATCCAAACAACTCATCATCCCCACCAAACAACAACAATCGACAACTACCCCTACCAAACAACAACAATCTCCATCAATCAACAACTATCCCCACTAAACAACAACTATCCACACCAAACAACAACAATCTCCATCAATCAACAACTACCCCCACCTAACAACAACTATCCACACGAAACAACAACTATCCACAAACCACCCCCACCAAACAACCAACTCAACCTCACCACCAAACAAATCAACCAATCAACCTCCCCAGCACCAAACAGAAGTAAACAAACACAAGTTACGACCAAGATAAACAATAAGAGACAGGACACGAGACTGGTAAAGGCTCGTTAAGTGTACAGGTGAGAATGTGCTTACCTGCCTACCTGGTTTTAATTAAGTCATAGTACTAAAAATATCACCTGAAGATTCGTCCCCCTCCCCCCCCCACTCTCTCCTGGGTTAGTTTTAATGCTAATCTAACTTCAACTAACCTAACTTAACTTTAATCTGACCTAACCTAACCTTTACTTACCATAACCTAATCTAACCCTAACCTAACTTTAAACTACCCTAATCTAACCCAAACGTAACCTAACCAAACCCTAGGGGGGGGGGGGGTGTTACTAACTACCCTCAAGGTGATTAGGATTAACACCCAAAAGATTAAACCTAAAACAAGAATCATCCTGGATTAGATTAACACAACATTAACTTCAGCAATAATTACATAATTCTATAGGTTAATAATTCAAATAATCTACGTATAATTAAACCAGTGTAATTATTTTCCTATTTTGGTTAATTTAATCAGTAAATACGTCTAATTACGTCTTTATTTACCTTACGATATTTAGAGAATGGAAATACAATAGAGGAGAATAACAACCGGCAACACTGGTAGAAGATATGGCAACACCGCGGCCCTCACAATAACAACAACAATGGCGGCCAGAATATGTCCAGCACTTGGCGGCAAAATATAATAACTTCTTTCAGGTGTAATACTTTCATTGATACAACCACCGTGTATTAAATATGTGTATGGTAATAATAACTATATAATATACAGGAAAATAAGATGATAATAATAATAATAATAATGATAATAATAATAATAATAATAATAATAATAATAATAATAATAATAATTGTACATCTCTATAAATCAACCTAACCTGACCTATCCATCTACCACAACATAACACAACAATATCACGTCACAGATCCTCATAACAGCTGATTAACCACAACATATGACGTTATAGATCTCATTAAATAACCCTAATACTTGTTGCTCGAAAATTACCCAAATCAACAACAACATCTGAAGGTGGTTGTAATTTATAAACAAACCTTGGGGACCTGCCTACCCCTAGCCCCCTCAGGACTGGTTATTCTTAATTCTTTATTGTGTGTGTACCTACCTTCTCCCCCCCCCTTCCCTCCTCCTTCTTTATGTCTCCTTCTATCTTCCAACTCCTCACTCTCTCTCTTCCCCCCTCTCTCTCTCCCCATAGCACCCCTCTCTCCCTTAGCCCCCTCTCTCTCCTCAGCACCCCTCCTTCTCTCCCTCAGCCCCTCTCTCTCCCTCAGCCCCTCTCTCTCCCTCCTTTCCTCACTGCTAAACCCTCTCTCCTCATCCCTCTATTACCCCTCGTTCTCCCCCTCTCCCCCCTCCTCCTCTCCCCTCATCTCCTCCTCTTCCATTTCTCAACATTGTCTCCTTTCCTTCACCCTTTCCTTCCTCCCCTCACCCCTCCCATTCCTTTCTGAGTGTTCCCACCTTCCTTCCTCCCCTTTTCCTCTCTTCCTTTTACACCTTCCTCCTCTCCTCCCTACACCTCACCCCTGGCCTCTCCTCCCACACCCTCCTCTTGGGCATCTCTTCCCACACCTCCCATTGGCCTCTCCACCTGCACCTCCCCTTGGCCTCTCTTCCTGCACCTCACGGCCTCTTCCTCCTCTCCTCCTCACCTCACCCTTGGCCTCTCACCTCCCATTGGCCTCTCACCTGCACCTCCTTGGCCTCTCTTCCTGCACCTCACCCTTGGCCTCTCTTCCTACACCTCACCCTTGGCCTCTCTTCCCTACACCTCCCCTTGGCCTCTCTTCCTGCACCTCACCTTGGCCTCTACTCCCCTCCCCCAATGGCCTTTACAGGGGAGGCAGAGGGGAGCAATTTCACCTTCAACTGAAGCCCGCGTTTGACTGATCAATCCCTGGAGCCTCTGTGTGTGTGTGTGTGTGTGTGTGTGTGTGTGTGTGTGTGTGTGTGTGTGTGTGTGTGTGTGTGTGTGTGTGCGTGTGTGTGTATGGTGATTATGCCACCACCGACGTATAGTGACTGATTCCTCCATCACCACAACTACCACAATTACTACCACCACCACTACCTACCACGATTCACAATAGCTGTCTCTTAAATTATCACCACCACTACTACTACTACTACCACCAATGCAATCACCACAACTACCACAATTACTACCACCACCACTACCTACCACGATTCACAATAGCTGTCTCTTACATTATCACCACCACCACTACTACCACTGCAATCACCACTACTACCACATAAACTAACAACAACTATCGCCACCACCACCATTACACCAAATAAACTACCACCATCAACACTACCACAATTTCGCCACCACTATTACGAACCCAATTACTACTTCCGTTCTCATTACCACCATCATCACTACCAGCAATATCCAGTAACCACAATCGCTACCACCACTACTAGGACAGACTACAACTACTACCACAATTGCCATAGACAGCCACTACTATAACCTACCACCACAATTCATAACCACAATCACTAGAAAATACAATAACCACCACTACTACCACAATCATTACCAACCACCAGCGCAACCACAATCACTACCACTATTCATTACAAATATTACTGATATCTACCATCACCACCAACCACAATTCCGATCAACTACACGCAACTACCATCACCACGACTACCAACATTCCACTACAACAATTACTCCCATTCGTTGCAAAACTCACCACCAACAACCACAATCTTTCAACCACAACTATAACCATCGTTTCAATAAATTCTACCATTATTTCTTATCAACCACAACAACAACCAGCTACTACCACCACCACCACAACTACCACAATCACTACACCACACAACTACCACCAGAAATTAATTCACTACCAACCTCCATATTCTCACCACCACCACAATTACTACCACCACTACCACCATCAACCACCACTACCACCATCAACCACCACTACCACCATCAACCACCACTACCACCATCAACCACCACTACCACCATCAACCACAACTACCACCATCAACCATCACTACCACCATCAACCACAACTACCACCATCAACCATCACTACCACCATCAACCACAACTACCACCATCAACCACCACTACCACCATCAACCACAACTACCACCACCAACCACCACTACCACCATCAACCACAACTACCACCACCACACGCCCCCCCCCTAACTGTCGATTTAACAAAGTTTCAACTAAATAAAAATATATACGTATCAAAGGCTGGGTTTAATTAGTGCTCTCTCTCTCTCTCTCTCTCTTTCACTCTCTCTCTCGGTCTGTCTCTCTGTCTGTTAATGCATGACTCGCTTTTCTGTCTATCTATCTGTCTATCGATCTCTCTATCAACTATAGGACACTGACCTGACCTGACCTGACCTGACCTGACCTGACCTACAAACACACACACTCAGGAATCATAGCAAAACCTCCATTAACGGACTATATGTAGAGGAATGTCCGCTATATCGAGGGTCCGTTATATGTGAAACCCCCCATCTAACGGAATACATAGAGAAGTCCGTTATGAGTCCTTTATATAGAGGGTTTTCACTATATATATGCTACCTTAAATTATAGGACTCATAGGAACGATAATCACTGCTGCTATAATTATACAGATTATATAGGACTCTTGTTAGATTATATAGGACTCTTATTAGATTATATAGGACTCTTATTAGATTATATAGGACTCTTATTAGATTATATAGGACTCTTATTAGATTATATAGGACTCTTATTAGATTATATAGGACTCTTGTTAGATTATATAGGACTCTTATTAGATTATATAGGACTCTTGTTAGATTATATAGGACTCTTGTTAGATTATATAGGACTCTTATTAGATTATATAGGACTCTTGTTAGATTATATAGGACTCTTATTAGATTATATAGGACTCTTATTAGATTATATAGGACTCTTATTAGATTATATAGGACTCTTGTTAGATTATATAGGACTCTTATTAGATTATATAGGACTCTTATTAGATTATATAGGACTCTTATTAGATTATATAGGACTCTTATTAGATTATATAGGACTCTTATTAGATTATATAGGACTCTTATTAGATTATATAGGACTCTTATTAGATTATATAGGACTCTTATTAGATTATATAGGACTCTTATTAGATTATATAGGACTCTTATTAGATTATATGACTCTTATTAGATTATATAGGACTCTTATTATAGGAATCCCGTGTTTAACCCCTTGAGTACGATGACTTAACCCTTTGAGTACCAAGTCATCGTACTCAAGGGGTTAAATCATCCTACTGCAACATAATTATCTGACCAGTTTTTAATACACACACACTCATCAGGTGTAATAAGCTGGGGTGTCGAATCCTCAGGTGAATTAAGCTGGGGGTGTCGAATCCTCAGGTGAAATAAGCTGGGGTGTCTAATCCTCAGGTGTAATAAGCTGGGGGTGTCGAATCCTCAGGTGTAATAAGCTGGGGGTGTCTAATCATCAGGTGTAATAAGCTGGGGGTGTCTAATCATCAGGTGAATTAAGCTGGGGTGTCTAATCCTCAGGTGATATAAGCTGGGGGTGTCGAATCCTCAGGTGAAATAAGCTGGGGGTGTCTAATCCTCAGGTGAATTAAGCAACGCATCGACACACTCAATATCCATCATCCAATCAGAGCACTCGTTTCTGTGTCCCTCTAACTATTCCAGCCAATCAGAGTCTTTGTTTCAGTGCAACCTTACCCCGCCAGCCAACCAGAGCCCACGTTTCTGCACACCCCTACCTCGCCAGCCAATCACCGAGGGAGATAACCACCTTGCGTTGGACCACGTGTTGCAAGCTGGGGCGAGGAGGCGAGGGGGGGGAGGGGAGGAGGATGAAAGAGGCGGAGGTGGGGAGGGGGAGGGAGGGAGAAGGGCGGGGGAGGGGAGGGAGGGAGGGAGGTACACCGCGACGCATTCATCGATTCAATGTTGTCTACGCGGGGTGATGTGCGTAGATGGGCGGTGAGAGGGAGGGGGAGGGGCGTAGGTGAGAGGGAGGGAGAGGGGAGGTGGAGAGGTTGCAAAGTGCGTAGATGAGCAGATACATAAAAGTCTACCGTAGTGAGAGAGAGAGGGAGAGGGGGAGAGGGGGGGAGGGTGAGAGAGAGAGAGAGAGGATAATGCCAATTGAAAGTCCATTAGAAAAAGAGACATGCGTATATATATGTCCACAGGTAAGCGTTAAGTCATGATAAGTTGTGAAGTGTAACAGGTGAACGAATGCGTAAGGCGTATATATGAGCGTATGGATCAGGCGTAATGAGATATATAAGCGTAAAAGTCTGGCGTAGTAATGGGTGATATACGCTTGGACAGGTGAATGGGAGGGCGTATATGGAGACCTGACATACGCACGTGGACCAGGTATGGGAGAGGGGGGGGTGGTGGTTGTTGACACCTGGGGGGAGATACGTCACTGTTTGTTTACATTTCACGACAGAATGTAAACAAAGGCCGTAATGACGTAATAATTGCACCGTGACGTCATAATCTTCACACCCAGAACGTAAATACATCACGATGTCGTCACAACCTTCACAAACCAATCAACAGATCACAGTGACGTAGACAAAATATGACGTCATAAATTTACAACCCAATCACACAACGCCATCACCAAAACACGTGACGTCACAGTGTTAACCTATGATTATGTAAACAAAAACAAACGGTGACGTCATAAGTCTTCACACCCAGGCCACACCTATCTGTATCCATGCAAGCCACACCTGTATCCACCCCCAGCCACACCTGTATCCACCCAAACCACACCTGCATTTATCCTAGACACAGGTAGACAAGAGAGAGAGAGAGAGGGAGGGGGGAGGAGGGAGAGGGGGGGAAGGAGATGTGCAGGTGTGGGAAGCTGGACACCTCACAGCTGCTGCGATATCCGGTACTGAGAGAGAGAGAGAGAGAGAGAGAGAGAGACTACTACAATCTCTTACTACTACAACAACAACAACTACACAACTAGAGACACGAACCTAATCTGTCAGGTGAAGTACTGACTGTTTAACACGCCCTTAGTACCTACAGTCAGCCCTCAGCCCTTAGTCCACACCCCTGAACCCCTCCCTCATACAGTCAGCCCTAAGCCCTCTTACCTCACCTCACACCCCTACTTCACCTCACCTCACACCCCTACCTCACCTCACGTCCCTACTTCACCTCACCTCACCTCCCTACTTCACCTCTCCTCACACCCCTACCTCACCTGACCATAAAATCACCCTTTGTTCACCTTGGCTTCAACCTTCTCTCCTCTTTCTTCTTCCTCCTCCTCCTTCTTTCTTCCCCCTTCCTCCCTTCTTCTTCCCTCCTTCGTTCCTTCTTCTCTCCTCTCATCTTTTTCCTCTTCCCTCCTTCCCCTTCTTTCCTCTTCCTTCTCCTCCCCCTCCTTCCTTCTCCCCCCCTCCTTCTTTCATCTCCATACCCCTTCTCAACCTAGAGCAGTCGACTTGTGAAAGAGACCTAGGGGTACTTGTAAGCCCGGACCTACGGCCTAGAAAACAGCGCGTTAATGTTCGAAATAAGGAAAACAGAGTATTGGGTTTTATATCTAGAAGTGTAAGTAATAAGAGTGCAGAGGTCTTATTGCAACTATATCTTGCGCTAGTTAGGCCGCACCTCGATTATGCGGTTCAGTTCTGGTGCCCCTATTATAGAATGGATATAAATTCACTAGAGTCGGTGCAGCGAAGAATGACGAAAATGATTCCGGGACTTAGAAACCTTCCAGATCAGGATGGGTTAAAGAAACTTAACTTGCATTCCCTAGAAAGACGAAGAGTGCGGGGAGATATGATAGAAGTATTTAAGTGGGTGAAAGGAATCAATAAAGGGGATATAGATAAAGTTCTTATAATATCCGAGCAGGATAGGACTCGGAGCAACGGATTGAAGTTGGATAAGTTTAGGTTTAGGAGGGAGATAGGAAGGAACTGGTTCACAAATAGGGTGGTGGACGAGTGGAACAAGGTTAGCAACTTTGTAGTAAGTGCTGGAACGCTGGAAAGTTTCAAAAGGAGGCTAGATAGATTCATGGATGATAGAGAGTGGTAGTAACTCTCGACAGGAGCTGCCATGCACAGACCAACCAGCCTATTGCAGACTCCTTATATTCTTATGTTCTTATATTCACCTACCTCACCTTCACTCGTGAGTCACCTGTGGACCTCACCTTCCCGCAGGACTGTCACCTTCACCTGACCACCCGCCCCCCACGTGGACACTCACCTGTAAAAAACAAACACATTAGTACAACACTTCGGACGTCAACACATCACAAAGTCATTCTACACACGTGGTCACCTTAACACCGTGTACACTAACCACACATTAACTCCGTGTACACTAACCACACATTAACCCCGTGTGCACCAACTAGATATTAACGCCGTGTACACTAACCAGACAATACCAATGCCCACCTTAACCCCGTGTACATCAACCAGACACGTGGTCACATTAACCCCGAGTAGGGCAAGAGATGATGCCCCAAACGCACAAAAGAACTGTACCCGGGCATAGAGAGAATGCCCCCTTAAATGCCCATAAACCGAGGGGACAAAAACACCCAAATTAGGCAGTGATGTTAATTTGCCCCTTTAATTACAGGTAAGGTAAGGTAAGTAGGTAGGTAGGTAAGTACCTTTGTAACAACCACAAAACGAGGAGGTAGAAAGGGAGGGAGGGGGAGGAAGGGAAAGGAGGAGGAACGGGAGAGGTAATGGGAGGAAGGGAAGGAAGAGGAGGAGGAGGAGAAGAGGAGGGAAGGCCCATTGTGGTTTACCCGCTGTTGCAACACTCCCTCCCTCCCTCCCTCCCTCCCTCCCTCTGACCTCCTTCTTCTCCTCCTCTTATTCTTCCTACCCTATAATTCTTTCTTCGCTGTTCATTATATTATTTCGCCAAAAGTGAAAGAAAATGTAAATAAACAAATAAAATCTGAGTTAACTAAAAAAAAAGGCCTAAATTTTTTGGCACATACATACATACATACATTACACACACACATACATACATACATTACACACACATACATACATACATTACACACACACATACATACATACTGTGCACACTGCACACATACATACATTATATACATGGTTATACACAGGGGTAGACAGAGGCAAATGGCATAAAGAAATTTGCCCATTGTTTCACCCTGCCCGGGGATCGAACCTGGGACCATTAGTTTGTGAGGCGAGCATGCTAACCATTATTACACCACAGGTCGCCATACACACACACACACACATACACACACACATACACACACACACACACACACACACACACACACACACACACCACACACACACACACACACACACACACACACACACACACACACACACAACACAAAAAACACACATACGCATACACTAATATAAACAAAATAGAAACAATAAAGAAACAGAAGAACAACAACAAGAATTCAGAGGAGAATGACAAGACTAATCCCGGGCATTAGGAACCTTGAGTACAGAGACAGGTTAAAGCATCTTAATTTGCACTTCCTCGAGAGACGTAGAGTGAGGGCGACCTGATAGAGGTGTATAAATGGAAGTCAGGGCTAAACAAAGGGGACATTACAAAGGTACTCAAACTATCCAACCAGGAGCGAACTCGTAACAATGGTTTTAAATTAGACAAATTTAGATTTAGGCGTGAAATAGGTAAACACTGGTTTGGAAACAGAGTAGTGGATGAATGGAACAAGTTACCAAATATCATCATTAACTCGAATACGCTGAATAGCTTCAAATATAGGTTGGATGCTTATATGAGCAATAGGGGTTGGGTGTAAACGGGACTGCCCAGTATGGCTCGCTGCAGTTTCCTCCATTCTTATGTTCTTATGTTAACACGAAGAAAAACAAGAACCACCAACCAACAACAACCACAACCACCACAATCACAATCAACCACAACCACCAC
>NW_024732780.1:9238417-9248417 GCF_018991925.1 Homarus americanus
GAGAGAGAGAGAGAGAGAGAGAGAGAGAGAGAGAGAGAGAGAGAGAGAGAGAGAGAGAGAGAGAGAGAGAATAGAGAGAGAGAGAGAGAGAGAGAGAGAGAGAGAGAGAGAGAGAGAGAGAGACCATCTGCTGTACACTCGGCAGTTCTCGGAAGGACAGCCACCACCTCAGAATTAAATATATTTTTTATCTCTTTCTGTCACAAACACACACGCTCTCTCTCTCTCTCTCTCTCTCTCTCTCTCTAGTTCTTTTTCCCCTTGTTCTTTCTCTTTCTCTCTCCTTCTTTCATTCTCTCTCTCTCTGCTTTCAAACTTTCTCCCTTCTCTCTCTTTCTCCTTGTTTCATTCTCTCTCTCTCCTCGTGACCCACTATCAACTTATATTGCAGGCGGTGGGAGGGAAGGGGAAGAGAGGAGAGTGGGTGAGAGAGGGAGTGGGGGTGAGGGAGTGGGAAGGAGGAATGGGTTAAAATTGTGGTCAACCCATTTCCCTGTCAAACCCTATTACTGACGACATAACGAGAATAAAAAAATAAATAAGAGGGAGGAGGGGAGGAAAGGAGGGAGGGAAAGGTGGGGAGGGAAAGGGTGGGAGGGAAAGGTGGGAGGGGAAGAGGGGAGGGAAAGGAGGGGAGGGGAGGGGGGAGGTGAAGGGGGGAGGGGGAGGTGAAGGGGAGGGGAGGGAAAGGTGGGGGAGGGGGAAGCTGAGGAGAGGGGAAAGGAGGGGAGGGGAAGGGAGGGAAAGGTGGGGGGAGGGGAGGAAAGGTGGGAGGGAAGGAGGGAGGGGAAAGAAAGGGGGGGAAAGGGAGGGGAGGGAAAGGTGGGAGGGAAAGGTGGGGAGGGGAGGGGAAGGAAAGGAGGTCAAAGAGGGGAGGGTAGGACGGATGGAGGGTCGTGGTCGTCATGGAGAAAGGACCTTCCTCAGGACATCTGTCTACCTGTCTAAACCATAACGGAAGAGCAAGACCAAAAACTGACGAAAACAGAGAAATACAAGAGACAAAGAGAGAGAGAGAGAGAGAGAGTGCGCTAACAAACTGGGTATAGCAACAATGGCAAACTTACTCTGATAACACGACACTAGATTAACCGGAAGTGCAAATGAGACGCCACCAGCCTTCATTATGGGGAGAGAGAGAGAGAGAGAGAGAGAGAGAGAGAGAGAGAGAGAGAGAGAGAGAGAGAGAGAGAGAGAGAGAGATATTTAGTGAAGGAAGTTTCAGGGTGTGTGTGTGTGTGTGTGTGTGTGTGTGCACTTAAAGGCTATACCAACAGCCATACACCAGACCATGCCATAAACCACACCCACAGCTATACACAACAATTGTAGCTATACATCACACCACAGCTACATCACACCACAGCTATACACCACACCACAGCTATACACCACACCACAGCTATACACCACACCACAGCTATACACCACACCACAGCTATACATCACAATCTCACAGCTATAGCACCACACCACAGCTATACACCACACACCACAGCTATACACCACACCACCACAGCTATACATCACACCACAGCTATACACACTTGACCCAACATCACCGAGGGGGTGGGGGAGGGGTCACTGGCACACACATACCAGTAGCATGATAAGACAACGCAGCCTCCCTCCCTCCCTCACTCCTGGTTCTCCCTCCCTCCTCCTCACTTCCTACCTCCCTCCCTCCATCATACCTCACTCTCCCTCTTTCTTCTCCCTACTCCTACCCTCCTCCCTCCCTCACCAATGGTCACGTAGGCCCCAGTTATAACAGACCCCAGATATAATGGGTCCAAGTCCTAACAGACCCCAGGGTCCAAGTCCTAACAGACCCCAGATATAATGGGTCCAAGTCCTAACAGATCCCAGATATAATGGGTCCAAGTCCTAACAGACCCCAGATATAATGGGTCCAAGTCCTAACAGACCCCAGATATAATGAGTCCAAGTCCTAACAGACCCCAGATATAATGAGTCCAAGTCCTAACAGACCCCAGTCCAAATAAGTCCTTATCGCAACAGCCCCCAATCGTTACAAACCATAGTATCAATAGTCCCCAGTACTAGAGGGGCTGAATCCCATTAGGCCCCAACATAACCTAACCAAACCCATGAGTACAGAAGGGCTGGGTTAGGTTAGGTTAGGTTGTTAAATCGTCAGGTGAAATAAGGTAGGGGGCTAATCTATAGGCGATGATGTGGAAGGAGTCGACGAATTGGGGGGAGGGAAGGGGGGGAGAGGGAAGGGGAGAGGGAAGGGGAGAGGGAAGGGGAGAGGGAAGGGGAGAGGGAAGGGGGAGAGGGGCGGGGGAGAGGAAGGGGAGAGGGGAAGGGGTGAGAGGGAAGGGGGGAGTGGGAAGGGGGAGAGGGGAAGGGGGGAGAAGGGGGGCTGTCTGACGCCCCCTCCCCCATTCTCTATACTCTTCTCGTTACATAAGAATACAAGGAGTCTGCAATAGGCCGGTTGGTCTGTGCATGGCAGCTCCTGTCGAGAGTAACTACCACTCTCTATCATCCATGAATCTATCTAGCCTCCTTTTGAAACTTTCCAGCGTTCCAGCACTTACTACAAAGTTGCTAAGCTTGTTCCACTCGTCCACCACCCTATTTGTGAACCAGTTCCTTCCTATCTCCCTCCTAAACCTAAACTTATCCAACTTATAAATCCGTTGCTCCGAGTCCTATCCTGCTCGGTCGGATATTATAAGAACTTTATCTATATCCCCTTTATTGATTCCTTTCACCCACTTAAATACTTCTATCATATCTCCCCGCACTCTTCGTCTTTACCTAATTAAGAGTTCTTGTACACACACACACACACACACACGCCATTTTTTCCTACTTACCTCAATTCTCTCAATACCTTTCCTAGTTTCATCATTTCCCCATTTCCTTCATCATTTTCCTTCTCTCTTTCATTCTCTTTTTTATTATATCACTTCATCTATTCTAATGTCTCTCTCTCTCTCTCTCTCTTCTTCACTCTCTCTAATTCCTTCTTCTAATTTCCCACTTCCTTGTTTATTCATTTCCTCTCTCTCTCTCTGTTTTCATTTTCCCTTCTTCTCGTTCTTACTTTACGATTGAATTATTCCCCCTTTCTCTTTATTTTCGTTCGTATTTCTTTCTTTATCCATTTTTCTTTGTTCACACTGTTTACATAGATCAGCTGATGGAGCACGTGTCTTTGTTTATGTAAATCAGCTGATGCAACACGTGTCTTTGTTTATGTAAATCAGCTGATGCAACACGTGTCTTTGCGTTGATCAGCTGATGGGACAACAAAAACAACCTTTTTTTGGATCACTACAGGTGTGAGCAGGTGTATAAGGGTCAATTAAGCTACAGGTGTACAGAACAGATTACCTTCAAACTTCTGGTAGTGTGTTGGTTAGGTTAGGTTAGGTTAAGTTACAGGTATGAACTGTCAATAACAGACAACACAGCCTTCATGATCAACAGACAGACAGCAGACAGCCTACATGATCAGCAGACAGCCTACATGATCAACAGACAGCCTACATGATCAGCAGACAGCCTACATGATCAGCAGACAGCCTACATGATCAACAGACAGCCTACATGATCAGCAGACAGCCTACATGATCAACAGACAGCCTACATGATCAGCAGACAGCCTACATGATCAGCAGACAGCCTTCATGATCAGCAGACAGCCTACATGATCAGCAGACAGCCTACATGATCAGCAGACAGCCTACATGATCAGCAGACAGCCTTCATGATCAGCAGACAGCCTACATGATCAGCAGACAGCCTACATGATCAGCAGACAGCCTACATGATCAACAGACCGCCTTCTTAAACAACAGACCGCCTTCTTAAACAACAGACAGACAGCCTACAGCCTTCCCGTTAAATTAAAAGAACTAACAGCACTAAATAAAAACCACCTTACTCCACATGTGTTTGGGTCCACATGTGCTGTCACCCGTCAAACGTGGGCTGAGAAAAGCACTTCAAGCACATGTTTCAAAGACTTCACATGTGTCAAGGTGTACATTTCTCATAGGACAGGTGTACAGCCCTCAGAAACAGATGTACACTTCGCAGTTATATATATACACCTCAGACACAGATGTACACCTCACAGATACAGATGTACAGCTCATAGTCACATATGTACAGCACTCAGGACAGATGTACACCTCTAAAGACACATGTACACCTCTTAAGTCACATATGTACAGCACTCAGGACAGATGTACACCTCTAAAGACACATGTACACCTCTTAAGTCACATATGTACAGCACTCAGGACAGATGTACACCTCTCAAGACACATGTACACCTCTTAAGTCACATATGCACAGCTCTCAGGGACAGATGTACACCTCAGAGATACACATGTACACCTCTCACATAAATACAGGTTTCCACACACCTGTCAGTTATAATAGACAGGTAATATCATGAACAATTAAACAGACAGGTGATTAATTAACAGACCGCTTTAAAAGGCACAGGTGAGAGATAGGTATTAAAAAGGAATTAATTAGTGGATAACAAAATTACTATATAATAAATGATGGGAAGAGAGAGAGATTTGTAGGCCTAAAAAGCACAAACAATATAAGTAATCATCGCAAACAATCACTACACACAAACAAAAGCCATAGAAAAACAAACAATATAAACAAACACCATAAAAAACACGACACAAGGAAAAACATATATAAACATTGATCATGTAAACAAACAAACAAACGGAAATAAAACAATCCTACAGATGAAAATTGTAAACAATGACTAAAAACAAGCAACCACAAAGGACGACACATGTAGACAACAAGCAAACAAACACAAACACACACACAGAGACGGACCAAGCAGAAAACCCAGAGGGGGCAAGGAAGCAAACAACTCATTGCAGCCGGTTCACCATCACGAGCTAGGGCGTTCCCTGTAGACAGCAAAGCAGACAGACGAACAAAGCCAAAACAAGAAGACAGACAGAAGGGCAAGCAAACAAGACAGACAAACAGAAGGACAAGCAAACAAGATAGACAGGACAAACAAACAAGACGGATAATGAAGCAGACAAAGCAAGCCAACAAAACAGACGAGCAAGCAAACAAGACAGAAGGGCAAACAACCAATCAGAGACGGTCGACGTAAACAAGGAGAAGAAATAGAGGTTCTGAAATTGATAAGAATTATCTAAGAGACTGAGGAGGAGACCAAGTTTATCACCAAGTGTATGGCTTATCTACTACCTACCACCAACACTACTACTACTGTTAATACTACTACTACTACTACTACTACTACTACTACCACCACCACCAACACTATTACTACTGTTATTACTACTACTACTACTACTACCACCACCACCAACACTATTACTACTGTTATTACTACTACCACCACCACCAACACTATTACTACTGTTATTACTACTACTACCACCACCACCAACACTATTACTACTGTTATTACTACTACTACCACCACCACCAACACTACTATTACTACTGTTATTTTTTTTATTTTTTTATTTATTTTTTTTTAAACGTGGCCTCCAGCCTCCCCCAATAGCCACACCTTCGCCACCATTTATTTACCTTAATATTAAATATCCTAATACATAAGAAGCTATCCTTTCTGTGTTAAATTAGTTGAGCCGCAGATCTATGCGGCATTCAGTGACTGTAGCCTCATAGTCAATATCTGCAGCAGTTGTCGGAGTAGGGGCGGAAGCTCTCGTTCCCCTGAGGCAGAGCAAAGCCGACCGAAGGAGAGAGAAGGACAGTCGACATCTCATCCAGGCTGTAACATAACTTCTGGGCTGCTGCTTCTGTTCGGAGATCAGCTCCGCGAGTCTGGCGTAGAAACATCTTGCACTTGGGCCCATCCCACCCGAGGTTGTGAACACTAGAGGAGTGAAGCATCGAGAGCTAAGTTATGGTGACATGCGGCCATGGGATAAAAAACCCTGATGTCGAAGAAAGCTCGCTGTCCCCGCGTCCAGAATCCTCGAGCACTGACGTCCACACGGGCTTCGTTAGAAGTGTTTGAAGTCCTACGTTGGAAGATCTCGCCATCCAATGGAAGGAGGGTCGGTTCTACCATGACGTCCCGGCAGATTTCCTTCAACATATTTGCTGTGAGATCCCTTACCTCGTCATGCCTCATGCATATGAAGCCCCCCTTCTTGCACACCATGGCGTGATCGCTATCATAGGAAGAGCCACACACGCATTGGGAGGGCAAACCATCTACTGTTATTACTATTACTACTACTACTACTACTACTACCACCACCACCACCACCACTATTACTACTGTTATTACTACTACTACTACTACCACCACCACCACCACCAACACTATTACTACTGTTATTACTACTACTACTACTACTACCACCACCACCACCAACACTATTACTACTGTTATTACTACTACTACCACCACCATACAGAGAGTTATGACCCGTACATACTTGCAGAATCCTTCGTTTTTAACCTGACAGTAATATAGGATTATCTTGTTACTAACCTAACCTAACCTAACCTAAGCTCCTAAGATAAACGCGACCGACAAGTAACCCGTGTAAAGCATCAGTCAGCTGTTTACTCCCCACCCTTCTCCATCACTGCACCCCCCACCCTTCCCCATCACCAGAGTTGGTCATAAATCAGCTGATGTTGGCTCTGCTATCGGTCATCAGCTGATCACAAGGTAGAAGATACTCTGTGTGTGTGTGTGTGTGTGTGTGTGTGTGTGTGTGTGTGTGTGTGCGCGCGCGAACCCTTCCCCACTTCCGCCTCTGAAGAAATAAATATCCATAGAGAACGTCAATACCAACCACAACTACCACCACCCTGCTACCACCACCACCCTGCTACCACCACCACCCCTACTACCACCACCCCTACTACTACCACCCCTACTACCACCCCTGCCACCACCACTACTTACACAGGAATATTTATCACTCAAACACAAATGGCAAAACTCATTTCGCTTTAATGCTTCAATATATATGTACATTAAGTGAGAGAGAGAGAGAGAGAGAGAGAGAGAGAGAGAGAGAGAGAGGGGCGACATTCTAACACCCTTATTATTAACCACAGAAGGATTATAATTCAACTCTTTAGAACACAGCGACGACAACAACAACAATAATTGGCGCGTTTTTTCCGATTTAAAGGGGTCCGGTGCACGCGACAATAACAATGCTTTCGCGCGCTTTTTTTTTCTCTTAAGTATCTAAGGCACATCATAATAATAAATAGTTGTTGCTGTTGTAGTAGTAGTTGTAGTTGTTGTAGTAGTAGTTATTGTTGCACGGGGACAGCGAGCCTTCTTCCACATCAGGGTTTTTGATCCCATGGCCGCATGTCACCGTAACCTAGCTCTCGATGCTGCACACAGGAGGAACGAGAACGACAAGATAAGGGCATACGGGGAGAGAATTCAGAACGTTGATCAAGGCAGCTTCACTCCTCTAGTGTTCACAACCTCTGGTGGGATGGGACCAAGTGCAAGATGCTTCTACGCCAGACTCGCGGCGGTGATCTCCGAACAGAAGCAGCAGCCCAGAAGTTATGTTACAGCCTGGATGAGATGTCGGCTGTGCTCTGCCTCAGGGGAACGAGAGCATCGGCCCCAAAGTCGACAACAGTTGCAGATATAGACTATGAGGCAACAGTCACTGAATGCCGCATAGATCTGCGGCTCAACACAGATAGGATAGCTACTTATGTATTAGGGTATTTAATATTAAGGTAATAAAATGGCGGCGAAGGTGTGGCTATTGGGGGAAGCTGGAGGCCATTATAAAAAAAAATCATAAAAAATTAGTTGTTGTAGCAGTGTTCAGTACCAAGACCCCCACTTGTTCAGCCTTGGCCAGAGGGAAGGAGAGGTAGGGGGGAAGGGAGGTAGGGGAGGGAGGGAGAGGGGGAGGGAGGTGAGGGGGAGGGGGAGGGGTGAGGGAGGAGAGGGAGGGAGAGAGGGAGGGAAAGGAGGGAGGTCTATACTCACTCCAGACCGACTTTCTGATTAAGTGTAGGGGAGGGACTTAACCTCTCTTTCTCTCCATTCCATATTAATCTTCTTCCTTCTCTCTCCCCCACCACCCCCCCCTCTAAAGTACCCCACCATGGAGATATATTTCAAAGAGGCACCACAAACTTGTCACTTTATCTCCAGGTCTTATCAAGCGTTCTAATCTGTACTATCTCCCTCTCCTCCCACCCTCCCTCACCTCCCTCTCACCCCTCCCACTTTACTCTCATCCTATCTACCAGGCAGGTAATTGTAATAAATCACCCCCTCATCGTAATATAACTACCCGTAGAGCGTAACATACCTACCGTCCCAATCCTCCCACGCCACATCCCTTCCTGACCACATCCCTCCCTGACCATATCCTTCCATGATCACATCCCTCCCTGACCACATCCCCTACGCCATATCCCTCCCTGGCCAAATATCCCACCATGTCACATCTCCCCATGACACATCCCTTCCAGACCACACCCTTCCCTGACCACACCTTTCTCTAACCATATCCCTTCCTGGCCACACCCCTCACTGACCACATCTTTCTCTGACCATATCCCTTCCTGGCCACACCCCTCCCTGACCACACCTATTCCTGACCACATCTTTCTCTGACCATATCCCTCTCTGACCACACCTTTATCTGACCATATCCCTTCCTGGCCACATACCTCCTGACCACATATCACTCCTACATAGTTACAAGTCACAACAGTCACTCTCTTCACTTAACCTTTGACCTTACAAATGTGACTATGACCTTTTGAAACCTGTGTGTGTGTGTGTGTGTTATGCTTTTGATGAGGGTTTGAACTTTAACCTCCCAGATTTTGACCTTGCAGACTTTTTGACCTTGCAGACTTTGACCTTCCAGATTTTGATCTCCCAGACTTTGACCTTCTAGATTTTGACCTTGCAGAGTTTAACTTTCCAGAGACTGTGGTCAATGTTCTGATAATTAACCTTCCCATCAGTAATGACCCTTAGTACCTGATAATCACACTACATCACCTGAAGATTAGCAACCCTAGCTTATTTTACCTGAGGGTTAGGTGAGGTTAGATAAGGGTAGGGTAAATTAAATAGGTTAGGTTACACACACACACACACACACACACACACACGTAAACCTAAAATGGCTAACCCCTCCCTCTCTCCTATCTCAAACTGAGGCAGAAATAAATCACGGAAAACAAATAAAAGAATACTCAAAAAACAAATCTAATCAAAGAGATGCCTCCCCATTAGTCAAGCAGAACTCACCGCAAAAATCATAATTACTGAAGCGAATAAAAAAAGATTCACCACCATCATTCACGCACCAATGAACGCGACTCTTAGTGACGTCATAGGTAAACAAAACTTTTCCCGCGCTTTTTTTTTCTCCGTAGATGCTCGTGGATTTTGGGGGAAGATAGATTGGGGGAAAAGGGAAGAAGGGAAGGAAAAAGGAAGGAAAAAAGGAAGGAGAAAAAAGGGAAGGAAAAAGGAAGGGAAAAGGAAGGGAAAAGGGAAGGGAAAAAGGAAGAAGATAAACTCCCCAAACTTAAAATTAAAACAGTTTATTTATTTTCAGCCAGAATATATTACAGATTATATAAAGAAAAAAAAATATCGACATGACAGGAAAAAAACCCCACCCAAAACAAAAGAGCATCACCTGGGTTGTAAGGTGACAGCTATAAGAGGACTCAGATAGATTGATAGTCACGCTACACTTGAGTCACTGGTTATCATGGTGGATTGAGTCACATCACGACTATATTTGAGAGAGAGAGAGAGAGAGAGACCTAACTCCCTCTCTCTCTCTCTTTCTCCTACACTATAATCTGAGTTCCTAATGTGATTTGTAGTAATGTCTCAGTACTTAACTTTCATCTAAAAAAAAAAATTGCATAACCCCTCCCTCCTCTTTAGACCCTCACCCGCATCCCCACACCACACCAATAAACCCACATC